>NC_085103.1:2443730-2766230 GCF_963422355.1 Corticium candelabrum
TTCTATTCGACACATCTGTCTCCAAAATGGTAAAAGGCACTTCATCTCCTACTAGCGCGCTAAGAATTCCTGCTCGTTCAGTTGCAATTGAAACTGAGGCTGCAACGCACAGAGATACTATTGCTACTCCTCTGGGCACCAAGGCATTTATGTGTCCTGCAGAATGCACCGAGTATGTGAGAAGATACGCCGGAGAAACAGAAGCTCGTGTGAATGCATCGTGTATTGCAATTACGGTGACCTTGAATGGAGAAATTCACCAATACGCAGAGAAGGTACTTACTGAAATTGATATTTTGGTACTGTCACAACAGTAGCATTATCTATAGGCCTCCTATAGCTATATTGTTGGGAAGGAAACCTGACATAATTTGGTTTTTGCTTTGTGCTAACTATCTGGATTACTTGTAAGAACATAGGCATGTAACTTTGTGCATCAAGTCCTATTTGTTGCAAATGTTACGACATTACATCAGTGAACGCCACTCGAGATCTATAGTCTACGTATAGAATTTCTCTATTCCGTGCACCGTTCGACTACGCAGAAAGGCATAGAAAGACATTATTTGTTTGAATGGTAGAGCCAGAATTTTACGATATAGCTCAATTGTAATATTGACTTCTTAGAGTCTTGCAATCTATGGCGTTTCATTAAAATGTTGTTTAATTACGCTAACGTCATAATCATTCTTAGGAGATAGCATTAGGACTTACTTTGATATTTTAGTGTATTTTACTGAAAGTTTGACAAAATCTGTAGAGCAAAAATTTTGTAAGCCATATAATTTGCCCTTTTTGTATAAGATGGTTAATTGTATCAGTTTTCAGAGTTACTGAATCTTATGTCAGAAACCTAATCAGTACGGTCTGTATATAGTGTAACATTATTGTTTTCCTATTTAACCATGGCTAAGTCGGTCAGACAGCCGCATTAATGTGTTTCGTTTGTAGATTAATGAAAGACTTGATCAAATCAAGAGGGAGAAAGACTGGCGTATTGGTGCTTTGAATACATCAATTACATCATCAGAGACGAGTCTGCGCAAAGAAATTCAATATGTCCAAAACTATACTTTTAGAAAGTTAACATCTTATGAATCTCAACAGAAAGAACACATTTCAAAGTTAGAATATAATGAGCGAGCCTTCAGAGATAGCATTATGCATCAAGTAAGGCAGCTTTATGGTTGGTACAATCTTTCTGAAGCTAATAGCCAGGCTTTGGCCTCTTTGGCTAGTATGCTGCCTATAACTAAAAATGCAGTAAATGCTCTGCAGGAAAAACAAACGGCAATGAATGCCATTCTTCAACGTCATAATGAAACGGTTGAACATCTGAAAAGGAAGGTAAATTCCATCAAAGAGGATGAATTGACGAAAGTGATTGACACATTTCATTACCAAGGTAGAGTAAATCAGCGCCATTTGGCTTTACTAAATAAGACTATTGAAAGTCTGAACAGCCAAATGACTGTACACCAAGGCAGGATTGAAGCTCTTTCACAGAATGTTATTGAACTCTTAGCAGCACAGAACGGCTCGGTTGAGAAACAGGAAGAACTTGTTGCTGTTATTGTAAGAAATATGACAGCAGAAACAACGGTTTTGAAACGAGGTTTAGAGACTGTTAAATACGAACTTGCTATAGTGGATCAGAGGCTAAATGTCACTACTGAGCAACTTCTTTTGGCAGACAAACAGTTGAAGAATCACACTGATGCCAGGTCCTTGAATATAGAAACAGCGACAGAAGAACAGAATGAGCTTTACAAAACGATTTCGGCTATGCTGAACGAACAGAGAAAGAATTTTACTGAACATTTGGAAATGGTTCGAGCCACTAATGCCATTGAGCTATCTGCTATGAGAGCGAACGTGGCGAATATTAAAACTTATTTTAAAAATTGCTCTTGCGATTCAGTTTCTTCTGTCCAGAAAAGGGCATGCGACGATGAACCATGTTTTCCTGGAGTTGAATGCTTTGATCTACAAACTGCTGTTGACAAGAAGTATTATCGATGTAGCGCATGCCCTGTAGGGATGTTTGGTACTGGTGAAACGTGCGATGTTTACCATGTTGGAGCAAAATGTAGGAGTGTTTCAGGTCTCCACTTCGTCACTTTTGATTCTCTTGCTCATGATTTTTACGGAAAATGTGAATACACTCTGGCCAAAGACTGCATAGATAATGATTTCAAAATTAACGTTGAAATCGAAGACTTTACAGACATTAATTTCGCTTGGCCAAAAGCAGTAGCAATTGGTGTACCGAAAAACAATTTTGTAATCAGATTGTGGGGCAATGGCTCCATATCAGTCAACAACGTGGAAGTTCATTCTCTTCCATATGTGATAAAAAGAGACAACAGCATTATTAGTCGTTCACACAGCGTGATAACCGTAAGATTGGGGTTATCTGGAGTAATTTTGCGTTGGACACCAATGCGGTTGGTAGAATTGTCCGTACCACCAGCATATAGCAATCGTACATGTGGCTTGTGTGGTCAATACAATGGAAAGGCTGAAGATGATCTTGAAGCAGCCGATGGCCATGTTTATTCTCCAAGCACGATTGCAGTGCCTTCCTGGTCGGGAAGGTCAAGGCTCGCTTATCTGTTGTTTGGAAGGAGCTGGTCTGTAGAAGGATGTGAGAGACTTCTTATTCCAAACCTAGAAGTCTGTGTAGACGGTGATGCACCTCCTCTAGCTCCTTGTTCGGTTGCCAACACAGAGTATGCTACCGCTCAGGCTTACTGCTCAGTGATCATGGATAGAAGAGGACCATATGCAAGCTGCCACAGTCATAGAAATCCTGCTTCGGCATACAGATCTTGTCTTCATGATGTTTGTGCTTGCAGGGGTGAAACTGCATGTGCTTGTGATGTCCTTCTTTCCTACGAAACTCAGTGTCGCGATAAAGGAATCCAAAACATTGAGACAGTGATTGATAAGTGCGGTGTTTGCTTTGGTGATGGAACGAGTTGTCTCACTGATGGTGCTACATGTCAAGTCTTTGGAGACTCTCATTACAGAACGTTTGATAACTCTGGGCATCATTTTCAAGGTGCCTGTGAGTATGTATTGGTAAAGGACTGCCTGTGGAATGACTTTGAGATTCACATTCAGAACGAGCATCGAAGTATAGACACTGCTAGTATCTGGAAGAAAGCGGTTGCAATCAGAATTCCTGAAGTTGGTGTCATTCACTTGTCTGATGATCACATGCCTACTGTGAACAGTACCGTTATTGAGACTTATCCATACGTGGTCCGAAAAGACGGCACTGTCATTTCTCAAACGTTTGGCAAGATTGAAGTGTATTTAGCAAGTTCTGGTGTTGTTGTCAAGTTTGATGCTAATCACTTCGTTGAGGTAACCGTTCCAAATCGATATCAAGGCCGTTTATGCGGGCTTTGTGGTGACTTTGATAGACGTTGGACGAATGACTTTGTCACCGATTATCAAAGCAGACGGTTTGTCAATACTAGCGATCGTTACTACTCTTCGTCGAATCAGTCACTGCAGGCGTATCTCGAGTTTGGTAAATCGTGGGCAGTGAGAGAGGGTTGTGGTAGACTGCTCTTGAATGACAAGAAGACGTGCCTTGAGCCTCACCAATCACCTGCTCCACCGTGTGTTTTCCAATCTCGTCTGCAGACTAAAGGAATGGAATACTGCGACGCGATCACAAATGGTAACGGTCCGTATTCCAAATGCCACGATGCCGTTGATTCGTCCCTTTACTATCAATCATGTTTGCACGATGCTTGTGCATGTGACGATGTCTACCGCATTCCAGAATGTGTCTGTGGCGTCATCAAGGCGTATGAAACTGCTTGTCGAAATCACCGCATTTTAAACATTGGAACGGTCATAGATAAGTGTGGGAAATGCTTCACTGATGGAAATGCTTGCAGTCGTCAGGGAGCAATTTGTCAGGCTTTTAGTGGTCTCCATTATGTGACATTTGATGGATCTGGTCATCATTTTCAAGGAAAGTGTGAGTACGTTTTAGTCAAGGACTGTTTAGACGACGAATTCCAAGTGAACGTTAAAAACGAACACAGTGTAAAGACTGGTGTTACGCTGACACGATCTGTTGCCATCAAGATCTCCGGAGTGGCAGTTATCAGGTTATCTTCTGGAAATACTAATACTACAACAGTAAACAACATCCCATTAGTTGTTTATCCATACACGATACCAGGTGATGGCTCGATCATAGAGAGGTTTCATGGCAGAGTCCAAGTTATGTTAGCTTCATCTGGAATAACAATAGCATGGGACGGGGTACATCTAGTAGAAGTACACGTTCCACTCACATATCGGGATCGTACGTGTGGTCTATGTGGTGTCTATGATGGAGTCTACTCAAACGATCTCGAGCTAAGGAATGGTACAGGAATTTCTGCTAGTGATACGTTTTATTCGAAATCTCAGACTTCTACGGAAACATACCATACGTTCGGGAAAAGCTGGACTGTTACAGACGATGAAAGCTTACTTACAGACGATACACATGAAACGTGCGTAGACGAAACGCCAAGTCCAGATCCTTGCATCCTTTACCCTCAGCGTGAGTCGTCTGCAGAGACGTACTGTCGTTTCATCAATGACTCTCAAGGTCCTTATGCTAATTGCCACGCTGTTGTGAATCCCGGCATCCATTATCATGCTTGCATCTATGATCACTGTTTATGTGGAGGGAATAGAAACTGTACTTGCCAGGCAGTTGAAGCATATGAAAATTTATGTCGCCTTCGTGGTGCTGGTCGTGTTGGTTCAGTGGTTGATAAATGTGGTGTTTGTTTTGGAGACGGCAACAGTTGTCAAGGAGGCACTGACACTTGCATAGCCTTTGGTGATCCACATTACAGGACATTTGACGGAAGTTCACATGATTTTCAAGGACACTGTGAGTATGTTCTTGTCAGAGAGAAGAACAGTGCCTTTACCATTACGGCTAGAAATATTGGCCAATCAGTAACTTACACTCGAGCTATCGGAATTAAAATCAGAAATATTGGCAACTTTAGACTTGAGAGTGGACCTTCGGTTTCGCTCAATGGAATAAAAATAACTATATTTCCTTACTACGTTGTGAGAGATGGAACTACAGTTTGGCTTACAGTGGGTGGTGTGAGGGTTTATCTAGGCAATTCAGGATTACAGATTGTGTGGAATGGCGTAGATACTGTTCAGATAATCAGCCCAGTTTCACTTCTAGGCAAACTGAGTGGCTTGTGTGGAGAATATGATGGAAACACTACTAATGACTTCACAGGTCCTGATGGCACTGTCTACAGCTCATACCACAAATTTGGACTAAGCTGGAGTGTTTTCAACACAGACCGTATAATTATTGATCCAACATCTCATTGTTCAGACCCTGTGCAACCACCTTTACATCCGTGTGATGTAAATCCTCAAGGGAAGGCAAAGGCAGAGCATTATTGCAACTACATAAAAAATCCAACTGGACCATATGGTCCTTGCCATGCTTCTGTTCAGCCCGATCCTCAGTATGAGTCTTGTGTATATGACGTGTGCCATTGTGGCGGTGATGAAGAATGTGCCTGCGATGTGGTGAAGGCCTATGAAACAGTGTGTCGTGATGCTGGAATCCAGGGCTTAGGTTCGGTGATAGATGAATGTGGAGTATGCTTTGGTTCTGGGCCTCCATGTCAACCAGACACCAGTGGTTTCAATACAGGTGCCACATGTTCTGTTTCAGGAGCCTATCATTACCGCACTTTTGATGGTGCCTGGCATCATTTTCAAGGTTTATGTGAATATGATTTGGCTACGGACTGCGTTTCACAAGACTTTGTCATTCACGAGCGCAATGGAAAGTGTGGATCTATGGGTTGCACAAGATCCATTGGTATCCGACTCATGACGGGCGATGTGATCAAGCTTCTGCAAGAACGGGTAGTAAATGTCAATGGAATGGTGGTGAATTTGCCTTTTGACGTAGGTCACAGTGCAAGAATCCTCCAAAAAGGAACATATGTTTTCGTAACTCTAGCTGCTCGCAATGGTTCGACCATCACTGTTCGATTTGATGGTAAACACAACGTTGACGTCGCTCTTCCTTCTACGTACTATGGTCGCGTATGTGGACTGTGTGGGACTTTTACTGGTACTCTTCGCGATGATTTAGAGCTGCCTAACGGAAGTATTACTACGGATACGCACACTTTTGGTTTAAATTGGGCAGTAGAACCACAAGAGCGACTGCTGCTTTCAACCGCAGATACTTCCTGTAAGGAGCTAGTAGTGGCACCACCACATGCATGCGATGGAAAACCAGCTGTTCGTGCTAAAGCTGAGGCATATTGTGCCTTGATATCTGACAAGCAGGGTCCTTACGCTGATTGCCACAAAGTGCAAGATCCAGCGGAATACTACGGATCATGTGTTAATGATGTTTGTGAGTGTGATGCTGACTTGGATTGTGCCTGCGATCTCGTCAAAGCATATGAGCATGCATGCTACAGACAAGGTATTTCTAATCGCATTGGTTCGGTTGTGGACGAATGCGGTAAATGCTTCGGCAATGCCGTTGATTGCAGTTTGCCCTACTCATCAGCTCACAGTTTCGGAAGTTCTCACTACATGACATTTGATGGGTTGGGTCATCATTTCCAAGGAGAATCCGAGTACTTGTTATGCAAAGATTGTAAAAAATCTGAATTCGCCATCCATGTGAAGAATGAGCACCGAGGCGACGCCGAAGCATCTTGGACTAAGACATTGGGCATTCGCGTTACAAATGGCCCGGTTATTAAGCTTCTGAAAGGACCAAGGGTATTTGTGAATGACAAGGAAATGAGAAAATTTCCGTACTTATCTCCGTCTGGAAATGTTGTTATCCGAAGGATGGGTAGGACTATCAAAGTTTACTTGCTTAGTATAGAAGTGGTTATCAGTTTCCATGACAAACATTTTTGTGAAGTGGCCGTTTCTCAGCGATATCGTAATCGTGTGTGTGGTCTTTTTGGTAATTTTAATAGCAACCCTGATGATGACCTGACCGGTGCAGATGGCTTGGTTTGGAGAGTGAGTGACAGCAAACTCTATAATTCGTCAAGTAGTCTACCTTCATACGACGAGTTTGGTCGGAGCTGGGCTGTCCCTTTGGTCGCTCGCCTTCTTCTTTCCTCAGACAGCAACTTTACAGAGATTCGAGAACCAAAAATAAACTTTTGTGATACAAATTTAGACATTTATCTGAAAGCGGGGCGATATTGCCAATTTATTACCAGTGAGCATGGTCCATACGCCAAGTGCCATACGGTCTTAGATCCCTCTTTCTACTACCAGAGTTGCTTATATGACACTTGCTCTTGCAACGGAAGCGTTGAATGCGCTTGTGCTGTTGCAGAAGCATATGAATCTGCTTGCCGACGATTGGGAATAAACGGACTAGGTACTGTACTGGATGAGTGCGGTGTCTGTTTTGGAGACGGAACGACGTGCCCGAACTATTTCGCAGCGACATGTCAAGTACATGGACACTCTCATTATATTACTTTCGATCGCTCTGGTCACCATTTCCAAGGCAAATGTGAATACATATTAGCCAAAGACTGTGTTGACAATGAATGGCAAGTAAACGTCAGAAACAAGCTTTGCAAAAGTCAGTACACTTGCGTCGAATCTGTGGCAATTCGTGCAGTTGGAGCTAGTGTTATCAAGCTCTATCGCGGTTTAGAAGTTACTGTAAACGGCTTAGACGTAACATCATTTCCTTACTTTCTTCCTGGAGACGGTTCAATCATCAGAAAACGATTTGAAAATTTGGAAGTTGTTCTTGCCAGCTCAAGGGTTCGCGTTACGTGGGATGGCTTATCAAGAGTCGCGGTGTCTGTACCTTTAGATACCAAAAACAAAACTTGTGGACTTTGTAGTTCTTTTAATGGCAACTGGCAGGATGACTTGAAAACAAGAAATGGCACTCAGATGATGGCTAGCAACCGATATGCATCGAGTTCTAAACAGTCTCGACGTGCTTATCACCAATTTGGTCGAAGTTGGGCTGTAGATAGCAGTGAGAGGCTACTTCTTCATTCAATCGATTTATGTGTTGATGCTCTACTTCCTCCGTCTTCTCCATGTGATTCATTGGCTGGCGCCAATCGGAGATCACAAATTGTTCAGTATTGTTCTGTTATCACTGATCGTCGAGGTCCTCACGCCAAATGCCATGATACGATCAATCCCTCTGAACATTACGAATCATGTCTGTTAGACGCGTGTACGTGTGATGCCACGTCTCCACTGACTTGCGCTTGTAGTTCTATTCGTGCATATGAAAGTTTGTGTCATCAGTCAGGTGTGCGAGGTTTAGGCACCGTGGTGGATCAATGTGGTGTATGTTTTGGTGATGGATCTACGTGCCTGAATGTCGGAGCAACTTGCTATGCATATGGCGATTCTCACTACAGAACATTTGATAATGTCATTTACCATTTTCAAGGCCGTTGTGAATACACATTGTCTCGGGATTGCGTGGCAGGTAATTGGCAGGTGCAACTAAAGAACGAGAATAGAAGCGAGAATGCTGTCCATTGGACAAAATTTGTTGCCATTCGCTTAGCACACGTGGGTGTTATAAGGCTACTTGGCAATCGACTTGTGGAAGTGAACAGTAAGTCAGTGAGCCACTTTCCATATACTGTTTCAAGCGGTGGTGTGTTTATCCGTCAAGAATTGAATCTAGTTAAAGTATATTTATCTGAATCAGGCGTATCTGTCTCTTGGGATGGATCACATCACGTTTTTGTCACAGTTCCAACGTCTGCTCGAGGAAAGGTTTGTGGTTTATGTGGTCAATACAACATGAATCATACGGATGATCTACAAACCAGAAACGGCACTGCATATTTTCTGAGCTCTGTTTGGGGGTCAACTTCAGTTTTATCTCGATCTTTAAGCCACAAGTTTGGTGTTAGTTGGACAGTATCAGATCAAGATCGACTTCTCTTACCTTCTGGTCATTCTTGCGTTGACAAGGTTTTACCTTCTCCACATCCGTGCGACGACAACGCTCGGGTAAAAGCCCAAGCTGAACAATATTGTCTCGTCCTTATTCAGGCAGACGGACCGTACGCTGCTTGCTACAACGTCATCAATCCGGAAAGCGATTACAAATCTTGCTTGTATGATACTTGTGCATGTGGTGGAGATACCCGCTGCGCTTGCGACTCTGTTCGAGCTTATGAAACGGTCTGCGGACATCACGGAGTAAAGCGTCTAGGCTCAGTCTTAGATGAGTGTGGTGTTTGTTTTGGAGACGGATCGACTTGTATGCCGGTTGGAGCTGCTTGCCAAGCAGCAGGTGATCCCCACTACAGAACATTTGACGGAACGACTTATGACTTTCAAGGTAAATGTGAATACGTATTGTCTAAGGATGTGGAAGGGGATTTCGAAATACACGTTGAAAACGATCCATGCGGACTTGCGACATGCACTAAGGCGGTTTATGTAAACGTTCCAGGAGGCGCTTCTATTATTCTGCAACGCGGTCCAGCCGTCCAAGTCAACGGCCAGACTGCAAGGGTACTTCCATTTACAGATCCTTCGCGTTCTTGTCGCATCTTCCGAAAGAATGGAGAAATTCACGTTCGTCTATTTGGTTCAAATGTTTTGATCACATGGGATGGTAGCAGTGTCGTCAGAGTTACAGTATCAGATAACTACAAGAGTCGAACTCGGGGTTTGTGTGGTGCATACAACGCCAGTAGCGCAAATGATTTGTTGAAACTTGATGGAACTATAGAGAATGCCGATGCCGCAGGAGGACAGCGTTTTGGTGTTAGTTGGGCAGTTGAAGGCAAGCATCGGCGACTGCTGCCTGTAGATGTACGATGCACTGATGCCGTTACTCCTCCAGCTCATCCGTGTAAAGTCAATCCGAGTGTGGAAGCTAAAGCTAAAATATTTTGCAATTTTATCATAAACACTAAAGGTCCTTATGTCAACTGCCACAACGTTATCGATCCACTGCACTACTACAACTTCTGTGTCTACGACATTTGCGCTAATGATGGTGACACCGTAATTGCGTGTCAGTCCGTACGAGCATACGAAGACATTTGCCGCACGCAAGGCCACGTCGTGCAGATAGGCACCATCTTTGACGAGTGTGGAGTGTGCTTTGGCGATGCTTCTACCTGCGCTGACGCTGGAGCGACTTGTCAGGCGTCAGGTGACCCTCACTATGTGACATTTGATGGTGCGGGCCATCACTTTCAGGTAATAAGAGATCTCGGGTAGGGCACAAATAGGTATTAATATGACACACAGCGTTTAGTAATTATATGTGTCATTCAGTGCAGACTTTGCTATTAGTGTTGCACTATGATACAATAATAATATTTTTGAAACACTTTGCAAATTTTATGGTGCCTAAATTTACAATACTAACACTCGTTTTCTGATTATTATCTTTTCAGGGTCAGTGTGAATATGTCTTAGCACGAGACTGCACGACCTCAGATCAGTTTCAAGTAAACGTCAGAAATGTGGGCAATACGGTAACGGTAACAAGAGCTGTAGCAATTCGAATTGCTAACGTAGGCGTCATTGTCATGAAGCAAGGCTTACCGACGACGGTGAACGGTTTGATTGTTTCTCAATTTCCTTACAATTTGCCTGCTGATGGATCTCGTATTACAAAAGTAGGAACGACTACGCGTGTTTTCTTGGCAAATTCTGGCGTTGTTGTGCAATGGGATGGCTCCCACTTTGTTCAAATCAAAGTTCCTCCTCAGTATTCCAACCTGACTTGCGGTCTTTGCGGACGGTATAATGGCGACCCAAGCGATGACTTGGAGGGAAAAGATGGTACGATATATTACCCAAGTCATCCTACATATTCTTCGTCTCAGACATCGAGACGTGCTTACCATTCATTCGGTGTCAGTTGGGAAGTGACTGGCAGTGACCGAATGATACTTGATTCTTCTGACCTATGTCAAGATTTTGCTGTTGAGCCTTTGCATCCATGCCACGGGAAAACAGAAATACAAGCTGCAGCTGAAAAATACTGCAGTTGGATCAAAGATCCCAAGGGTCCCTACTCTGATTGCCATCCAAGGCGAGATCCAGAAGAAACGTTCAGGTCGTGTGTGTTTGATATTTGCGGTAACAACGGAGATACGAGTGTTGCTTGTGACGTTGCCAAGGGCTATGAGACTTTTTGCCGGAGAACAGGAATTACCACTATTGGATCGGTTGTAGATTCATGTGGAATGTGCTTTGGAGACGGTACTGCATGTAAAGATCGACCGACATGCCAGGCATCGGGTGACCCTCATTACACTACATTTGACAATGTCGGTCATCACTTTCAAGGCATCTGCGAATATGTTCTTGTTCAAGACTGCCGTGACCAAGACTTTGCGGTTCATGTCCAAAACAATCAAAGAGGCAGAAACCACGTCAGCTGGACGAAGGCAGTAGCAGTTACTATAAGAGATTCTGGGGTTATTCGCCTTCTTCCAAACAGGAAAGTTACGATCAACTCAAGAGTCATCAATTCATTTCCGTATCGCTTACAAGGTGACGGAACAGTTGTAAGCCAAACAAATCTAGCAGTCGAAGTGTCTGTAGCATCGATCGGCGTTACTATATCATTCGATGGTGTTCATTTGGTTGAAGTAACGGTTCCCGAAGAGTACAAGAGCAGAACGTGTGGACTGTGTGGAATTTTTGATGGAAATTCAACGAATGACCTTTCTCGAAAGGATGGTACAGTTCTGCTGCCAAGTCACCCAACTTATTCAAGTTCAACTGCTTCTAGAACTGCTTATCACAGCTTTGGCATCAGCTGGGCTGTACAAGGAACTGATCGTCTGCTACTAGACCCTACTGATAAGTGCCGGGACTCAATTACTCCACCTCCACCTCCTTGCAACGGCAAGCCGCAAGTAGAGGCGGATGCAAAACGATACTGCCAAATTATTGCTGATTCTCAGGGACCATACGGAGCGTGTCATGCAAGCGTTGATTTTATGTTGATGATAGAATCTTGTGTTTTTGATTTGTGTGCGTGTGATGGAGATGAAAGCTGCGGTTGTGACGCTGTCCAAGCATATGAAGCAGCCTGTCGGCGTTTGGGGATATCTGGCGTAGGAACAATCCTAGATGAATGTGGAGTCTGTTTTGGAGATGGAAGCTCTTGTGCTAAGCCACCAGCTTCATGTCAAGCGTTAGGAGACCCTCATTATTCAACTTTTGACAAGGCAGGTCACCATTTTCAAGGTCAGTGTGAATATATTCTAGCAAAGGACTGCTCCAATAATGACTTTAGCGTGCACGTAAGAAATGAGCATAGACATGGCAATAGCCGCGTCACGTACACAAGATCAGTAGCTATCAAGATTCCAGGTGTTGCTCTCATCAAATTGCTCCCCTTTAAGAAGACAATCGTAAACAGTTTTGAGGTGACTAAATACCCTCATGTTATTGGTGCAGATGGTTCTCTTGTCAAATTGCAGGGACGACAGATCAGGGTGATGTTAGCAAGCTCTGGGGTTGAGGTGATTTGGAATGGCGACGACTTTGTAAAGGTTGTAGTTCCAGAAAAGTACAGAGATCGCGTTTGTGGCCTTTGTGGAACGTTTGACGGTAACGCTGATAATGACTTGCAGCTGCGCAATGGGACAGTATTGCATGCCAGTCATTTGACATTTTCGAATTCTGGCTACTCGATGAGAGTATATCATGACTTTGGGCGAGATTGGTCTGTTCATCCTGCTGACAGGCTACTTGTAGATCGCAATGCAAGTTGCGCTGATTTTTCTATTCCGCCATTGTATCCCTGTGATACTATGACTGGCGATCGAGCAGCAGCTGAGCAAAAATGTGCAGCCATTTTAAGTCAACAAGGACCCTATGCCGCATGCCATGCCACCGTTGATCCTTATCTGTACTACCAGTCTTGCTTGTATGACACGTGTGCTTGTGATGGTATATTGAACTGTGCCTGTGGAGCAGTTTATGCCTACGAGGACGCCTGTCGTGAAGAGGGTGTAAGAGACATGGGATCCGTCATTGACGAGTGTGGTGTTTGCTTTGGTGATGGAAGTACGTGCCTTCCTGTAGGTTCTACCTGCCAAGCATCGGGCGATCCTCATTATGCAACTCTTGATGGTGCTGGTCATCACTTTCAGGGTCAGTGTGAGTATGTGTTGGTCCAAGATTGCGCCAACAACGATTTTTCTGTTCATGTAAGAAACGAACATCGTGGTTCACAGACAGTAACTTGGACCAACTCCGTGGCAATTCGTATAGCAGGAGGAGCTATTATCAAGCTGGTTAAAAACTCTGTGGTTTATGTCAATGGCCGTGAGATAAAATCGTTTCCCAAATCTCTTTCTCCCGACGGCACTGTTCTTCGGAAGGTTGGGCGTTTAGTGAAAGTGCAACTAGGGAATTCAAACGTACTGGTGACGTGGGATGGAGACTCGATTGTTGAGGTAACTGTTCCTCTCGCTTATAGAACCAAGACATGCGGTTTGTGTGGACAGTATGATGGCATGTGGCAAAATGACTTAGAGCTAGCGAACGGATCGGTTGTTCATGCAAGCCACAGATATGCTTCTTCATCAACCGCTTCAGTACGTGCGTATCACTTGTTTGGTGTAAGCTGGGCGGTAAACAAAACCAACAGACTGCTTCTTTCTCCCACTGACACGTGCAATGACTCGCATACTCCTGTTCCTCATCCATGTGAATTACAGTCAACGTCAGTCAAATCATCTGCGCAAAATTTCTGCAGTGTGATTAAGGACGGTCAAGGGCCATACAGTGCTTGTCATGAATTTGTTGATCCAATTCTAGCATATGAATCGTGCGTTTTTGACACTTGCGGTTGCGATGGTGACACAGCATGTGCCTGTCGGTCTGTTCTAGCCTATGAATTGAGCTGCAAAGATGTTCAAGTCAGTGGTTTGGGAACGGTCGTAGACGAGTGTGGCGTCTGCTTTGGTGACGGATCAAGATGCGTCTCCTTTGGAGCTACGGCACAGGCTTCAGGAGATCCACACTACTTGACGTGTGACAAATCAGGCCATCATTTTATGGGCAAATGCGAATACGTGTTTATGAAAGACTTGGTGGACGGTGACTTTCAAGTGCACGTGCGAAATGAAGATCGAGGCAATCCGTCGGTATCATGGACACGCGATGTAGCCATCAAGTCTCGCGGTGGTGCTGTCATTCATATTCTTAAAGGAGGAATTGTTAGAGTAAACGGTATCACAGTTGTCTCGTTTCCACATTACGTAGCTGTTGACGGTTCATGGATTCGACGAGTTGGGAGTTTAATCCGGGTATTTATGGCAAATTCTGGCGTGACTGTGGCTTTTGATGGCAATCATTTTATGGAAGTGAATGTTCCTGATAAATATATGGGCAGAGTAGGGGGTTTGTCTGGAGACTACAACGGCAACTTTTCTGATGATTTGCAAGGTAGTGACGGTACAGTTTATCATCCATCTAATCGGTACTATTCGACTTCTCTTCAAACAAGTCAAGCTTACAACTGGTTTGGCATCAGTTGGGCAGTGAACAGCACTGACCGTTTGATTCTGAGTCCTACAGATATTTGCGTCGACTCTGTTGTGCCTCCTCCGCACCCATGCGACGGGAAAGACGCTTTGAGGAGTAAAGCTGAAAACTACTGTCGATTTATAACTATTAGTCATGGCGCATACGGGTCTTGTCATAGCGTTATTGTTCCAGACATGTATTTCGAATCTTGTGTATTTGACAGTTGTGCTTGTCAAGAGACATTTGAGACGTGTGCTTGTGCGTCCGTTCGTGCATATGAGGCTGCTTGTGTAAGAGATGGTGTTACGGATTTGGGTTCGGTGATAGACGAATGCGGACAATGCTTTGGCGACGGAACGTCTTGTGAAGCCGACAGGGCCACATGCCAGGTATCTGGAGATACACATTACACAACGTTTGACAACTCCGGCCATCACTTCCGAGGTGGATGCGAATATGTCCTGGCGAAAGATTGTAGCAACAACAGCAAGTGGACCGTTCACGTTCGTAACCAGTACACAGACAATGAAACGTTCACTCTTGTTCGATCAGTGGCTATACGTATTAGTGGCGTAGGAGTGATAAGAATGCAAGGTCAAACAGTCGACGTTAATAGAATTCTCCCCACACGATTTCCATATGTATTACCTGGCGATGGTTCTGTCGTTCGGAAAGAGTTTGGCAAAGTAAAAGTTTTTCTGGCCAATGCAAACGTGGTTGTCCGATTTGACGGAAATTATCTTGTCGAATTGTCCGTACCTTCAGAGTACATGGATCAAATATGTGGCCTTTGTGGAACGTACAACCGTAATTCTAGCGACGATTTACAGCTGCTAAACAAAAGTGTAGTTTATGCAAGTCATCGCTTTAACTCTGTATCCAATCAGTCTCTTTCTGCATATCACACGTTTGGATTGAGCTGGGCGGTTTCCAATGGGGACCGTTTGCTGATACCAAGTAAAGAAATTTGCAAGGACGCTAGCATTCCAATTCCTCATCCTTGTGAAGGAAACGCTAACTTGCGACGGAAAGCAGAGGAGCGTTGTGACGTTCTGATTAATCCACACGGCCCATACCGCGAGTGTCACGGTGTCACCGACGAAAGCAGTGCTTTTAAGTCGTGTGTTCACGATACATGCGCATGTGGTGATCGACCAGAATGCTACTGTGACACCTTGCGGGCTTATGAGGAAATGTGTAAGCGACGTGGCGTTTCAAATATCGGAACGGTCCTAGACGAGTGCGGCGTTTGCTTTGGAGATGGCTCTTCGTGTGCTCCCAGTATTGTGTGCCAAGCGTCGGGAGATCCTCACTATAGAACGTTCGATGGTTTTGGTCATCATTTTCAAGGACTCTGCGAGTATATCTTAGCAAAAGACTGCAAGGGAACTGACTTTAGTATCCACGTCAGAAATGAACCGCTTAATAACATCAGAGCTGTGTCGTACACGAGAGGCGTGGCTGTCAAGGTAAAGGGCATGGGCGTCATTCAGATGAAAAACAACGCCGCATGGGTGAATGGTGTACTGTTGTCTGTCTATCCGTACTACGTTGGTTCACATGCTATCATTAGCCGCCATTCTCAATGGATAGTAGTTCGCCTCTCGTCATCTGGAGTAAGGGTACGTTATGATGGAAGTCACTTTGCAGAAGTAGCTGTTCCTGAGAGTTACGTCAACAATACTTGTGGCCTGTGCGGATTCTACAATGGCGAAGCAATGGACGATCTTCGCTCTCTAAACGGAACTATATTCTCTGCAAGCGATCCCCATTATTCTTCGTCTAAGATTTCAATTTACGCTTACCACAGTTTTGGAATCTCTTGGACAGTCAGTGGGTCGGATCGCCTGCTTTTGGACGCTGCTGACGAGTGCGTTGACAATGAAATTCCTCCAGCGCATCCATGTGATGGGCAAGCGCAGATGCGGGCAAGAGCTGAAAAGTATTGTAGATTTATTTCAAATCCGCGAGGGCCGTATGGAAATTGTCACAGTATTGTTAATCCATCAAATCATTACGAGTCTTGCGTGTTCGATACGTGTGCTTGTAATGGTGACACTAAATGTGCTTGTGATTCTGTTGTTTCTTATGAAACCATTTGTCGACAGTCAAACGTGACGAGTCTGGGTTCAGTAGTTGATGAATGCGGCGTATGCTTTGGTGATGGAACGGCGTGTGCCAATCCTGGTGCTACCTGTCAAGTGGCCGGTGGTCCAAACTACATTACCTTCGACAATGCAGCTCATCATTTTGAAGGGTATTGTGAATACTTATTGGTCGGCAATGCGGAATTCTCAATTCACATTCAGAACGGTCCTTGCTGTCAAAAGCAGCACTCTACAGTGAGAAGGTGTGGCATCAACATTAGGAAAGTAGGTGTCGTTGTACTAAACGAAGACCAGACGGTTCTCGTTAATGGGATAAAGGTTGAAACCTTTCCCTACACGATTGCTGCTGACGGCAGTCGTGTAAGAATGCTGCATGATCGAGTACGAGTATGGCTTGCAAATTCCGGAGTGATTGTACTGTGGGATGGACGAAAGTCTTTCTTGCAAGTAGACGTACCTATGCAGTACACTAACAATACAATTGGTCTGTGTGGTAAGTACAATAACGATCTCAGTGACGACTTGACTTTGAGAAACGGCAGTGTGATGATGGCAAACGATTCGGAAGGTTTTCAATCGCGTCAGTCAAGGTTGACCTACTATGAGTTTGGTGTCAGTTGGGCTATGGAAGGGAAAGACCGCCTTTTCCTTAACGCCAGCGATGTGTGTGTCGATCCGATACCGAAGGGCCGTCATGCTTGTGTCTTTAATTCTACTGCTGAGTCTACTGCAGAGGAATATTGTAGCTTTATCACCGACAAAAGAGGACCGTATTCTTCATGTCATTCAATCGTCAATTCTCAAACTTACTATGAGTCGTGCTTATCAGAGACGTGTCTATGTCAAGGAGATAAGAACTGTGCTTGTAATGCAATTACAGCATATGAAACCGTCTGCCGCTTGAGAGGACTCAAGAACTTAGGTACGGTTATTGACCTGTGTGGCGTGTGCTTTGGCGACGGGACGACGTGTAAGCAAATAGGAGCCACTTGTCAGGCATCTGGAGATCCACATTATGTAACGTTTGACGGCCTGGGTCATCATTTTCAGGGACGCTGCGAATATATTTTAGCAGAAGATTGTCACGGTGATAGCTTCAAAATACACGTTAGAAACATTGGAAATACAGTGACTGTAACAAAAGCGGTAGCTATCAAAATTTCTGGAGTTGGGTATTTAACACTATTGGAGGGATTGGCTGTCGAAATGAACGGTATTGGTGTCAACCAATTCCCGTATACGGTACCTGGAGACGGATCTCAAGTGTACGCATCAACAAGATTTGTACGAGTCCATCTTGCGTCTTCTGGTGTGGTTGTGTTATGGGACGGAAACAACTTGGTAGAGGTGACCGTTCCTCTTAGCTACATGAACAGGACATGTGGTCTATGCGGTCAGTTTAATGGTGTTATGATGGATGATATGAAAGCACGTAATGGAACCGTGTACACGCCCAGCAATCCATATTATTCAAACTCTGATATGTCTACTAGAGCTTATCACTCGTTTGGTGTCAGCTGGGCTGTTGCTAAAGCAGATTGGATTCTCATTGATCCTGCTGTCAATTGTGTCGATCCAGACAATCCACCAGCACACCCTTGTGACCATAAACCATCAGTCAAACAACAAGCTAAAAACTACTGTAGAATTATAAACGATGTTCAAGGTCCATATGGTAATTGTCATGCAGTTATTCCGCCTGCAAATCACTTCGAGTCCTGCGTATTCGACACGTGTCAGTGCGATGGATGCGAGACTGCAGCTTGTGACGCAATTCGTGCTTACGAAATGTTGTGTCGCCAGCAAGGTGTGACCGACGTGGGATCTGTTGTCGATGAGTGCAATGTTTGTTTTGGCGATGGCACTCGGTGTGAGGATATTGGTGCTACATGCATAGCATCTGGTGATCCACATTACACAACATTTGACGGTGCCGGCCATCACTTTCAGGGCAAATGTGAGTACATTTTTTCAGAGGATTGCTCGCTTAATAAGGCCTATTCTGTTCACGTACGCAATGAAGATCGAGGTAACGCAGCGGTTACGTGGACTAAATCTGTAGCCATCAGAGCTCCTAGATTGGGAACTCTGTTGTTGCTTCCAAACGGAGTTGTTATATACAATACGAAGGAAATAACGACGTTTCCCAGAACTACGCCGGATGGTTCGCGAATTTCAAAGAGGCCGGGAAGTACCCGCGTTCGACTGTCTGGCTCTGATGTCATTGTCACCTGGGATGGTAATCACATTGTACAGGTGGCAGTACCCACTGGTTTTAGTGGCAAAACTTGTGGTTTGTGTGGGCTGTTTGATGACGATTACACCAATGATCTTACACTAAGGAACGGTTCTGTAGTTCATCCAAGTCACAAAACGTATTCTAGTTCAAAGCACAGCTTTTACGTATACCACGTGTTTGGCACCAGCTGGGTCTTACCACACAACCAGTCGCTTTTGCTCAATGACGAAGAAAATTGTGTAGACAATTTGCTTCCTGCTCCACATCCATGTGATGGCAACGAAGAAATAAGATCTAGAGCTGAAGAATACTGCAACTTTGTTCGTGACACTCAAGGTCCTTATGCTTCGTGTCACGATGTGGTAGACCCTCTGAAAGAGTTTGAGAGTTGCGTCTTTGATGTGTGCTCATGCGGTGGTGCCGAAAGTTGTGCATGTGATGCCGTCAAATCTTACGAAATAATCTGCCGCAGAGAAGGCGTAAACGATCTAGGCTCAGTGATTGATGAATGTGGCGTTTGCTTTGGAGATGGATCCTCTTGTGAGGAAGGAATAACGTGCCAAGCTCACGGTGATCCTCATTACAGCACATTTGATGGAGCTGGTCATCACTTCCAAGGGCAATGCGAATACATACTAGCGAAGGACTGCGTTTCTAACGACTTCTCTGTCCACGTAAGGAATGAACATCGAGGTAATCCATCGGTCACTTGGACACGGTCGGTTGCAATTCGCGTAGAAGAAGGAAGTGTCATTCTTCTGCTTCCAAATAGACAAACCAAAGTTAACGGTCGACACATTACAAGGTTTCCATACGTCGACGGCGTTGATGGAACTCGAATTAGCCGTCTACGTTCTAACATTCGCGTTTGGTTGGCTAACTCAGGAGTTGTTGTTCGATGGGATGGAGCTCACCTTGTTGAAGTGACCGTGCCTGATACATACAGAAACCGCACTTGTGGACTGTGCGGAAGGTACGATGGCAATTATCAAAACGATCTTCAAGCGTTAGATGGAAGTATATTTACGCCAAGCAATCGATACCACTCCAGTTCTAATCACTCACTTTCGTTATATCACACATTTGGAAGAAGTTGGGCGGTAGTGGGGAGTCAACGTTTATTGCTGCGTGTCAACGATTCTTGTGTCGATCCTATTACTCATCCAAGTCATCCTTGTTCAGTCAATCCTCAATTTCGAGCAAAGGCCAAAACGTTTTGCAGTTTTATCACTCAACCTCAAGGACTGTATGCAGACTGCCAGCTTCCGGATCCCGTAAACAAGACTGTACCTCTTCTTAATGCTAACTTGTACTATGAAACATGTGTATTTGACACTTGCGCCGCTCGTGGCGACACGAGTGTAGGGTGCTACGCGGTAAAAGCGTATGAGAGTGAATGTCGTCGTCATGGTGCAGACATCGGTTCGGTCGTCGACGACTGCGGAGTTTGTTTTGGAGACGGATCCTCTTGTGCTGGAAATAGGGCGACATGTACGGTCAGCGGAGATCCGCATTACAGCACGTTTGACGGAGCGGGTCATCACTTCCAGGGAAAATGTGAATACATACTGGCCAAGGACTGCAGGGACGGAAACTTTGCAGTACACGTGAGGAACGAACATCGGCACGGAAACAACAGAGTGACGTACACCCGATCAGTGGCCGTGCGTGCTCGAGGACTAGGAGTAATCAAGATGTTACAAGGAGGAGTCGTAACTGTCAACGGTCACGTTGTTACCACTTTTCCACGCACGTTGACCGACGGCAGTCGACTGACCGTTAGCAGCGGTATCTTCATACTGACGCTGACATCTGACGTAGAGATCAGGTTTGATGGCTCTCACTTTGTTCAAGTAGAAATAGCAGGTGACTATATGAGCGCCATGTGCGGTCTGTGTGGCAACTACGACAGCGAATGGAGGAACGATTTGAAAGAGCTAAACGGAACAGTGCAAATGGCAAGCGCCCGCACTTATTCCGCGTCCGCTCAATCGGTAAAAGCTTACCACGACTTCGGTGTGAGTTATGCTGTTAATGGTAAAGACCGTTTACTGTTGAATGCGACTGAACAGTGCCAAGATCCTGGTACACCTCCAAAACATCCTTGCGATGCCACAAACAACAGATCAAATGCTGAACATTTTTGCTCCGTTATCAGTGACCCTAACGGTCCTTACGTAGGTTGTCAAACCATTGTTGATCTCACGGAAGCATTCGAGTCTTGCGTGTTTGATGTTTGCGGATGCTTCGGCAATGAGTCGTGCGGCTGCAAAATAATACAAACATTTGAGATGGAATGCAAACGTAAAGGAGGGCGAGGGATTGGAACGATAATAGACGTCTGTGGTGTGTGTAATGGCGACGGTCTAAGTTGTCTTAGTGAATACGGTCAATGCACTGCTTTTGGAGATCCTCATTATATAACCTTTGATAGGTACAGTCACCACTTCCAAGGCCGTTGTGAGTACGTCTTTGCGCAGGACTGCGTCGGTGGAGATTTCTCTATTCATGTTCAAAACGAGAATCGCAGCGGGAACGCTCAGGTGTCCTACACGAAGGCGATCGCCGTCAAAGCTAGAGTCGCGGGAATAATCAAGCTCTTCAAGGATTACGTTGATGTGAACGGACAGGCGATCACGGTCTTCCCTCATCGCATTGGGTCAGATGGTACAATCATCACGAAACTGTTCAATCGCTTTTCTGTGAGGTTGGGATTGTCTGGCGTGTCTGTGGATGTGAGCGGAGTCAACAGTTACGTCAAAGTGTGGGTGCCGCCTGTGTACAAAATGCACATGTGCGGCTTGTGTGGAACGTTCGACGGCAACTCGACTAACGACCTTCGTCTTCGAGATGGATCAGAAGTTCTTGCTAGCAACTCCACCTTATCTTCTTCGCAAACATCTAAAAACGCATATCATTCATTCGGCACAAGCTGGACAGTTGCCGCCAGCAATCGCTTGTTAATACCAACCGCTGATGTTTGCTCTGTCGGTGCCCCACCTTTGCATCCTTGTGACGCACCAAATCCTAATCTGTTGGCGTCATCGGAGCGATGGAAGCAAGCCGAGAGCAAATGTCAAGATATTGCGGACGCTCACGGTCCATATGGCGATTGCCATGAAGTGTTGAATCCTCAAATGTATTTCGAATCTTGTTTGTACGACGTATGCGGTTGCGGTCTCAAAAGTGATTGTGCGTGTTCCGCCGTTGTTGCTTACGAGCTGGAATGTCAAGCTCGTGGAGTGACTACCTTTCAGTCTATTGTTGATAACTGTGGTGTTTGTCATGGCGACGGTTTTTCATGCCGTACCGATCACGATTCCTGTAGTATCTTCAGTGATCCGAACGCGGCCGCCACAGGGACGAAGCAAGCGTATTACACTTTTGATAACCTTCGTCACTTTTTCCAGGGGAAATGTGAGTACCTGCTGGCGAGAGATTGTGTTGGCAACCTATTCAGCATTCACATAGAAAACGACTTTCCTCGCTTAGAAGTCGTTCACACGGCGTGGACAACTGGATTAGCCATCAATGCCGTTGGTCTTGGTTTGATCAAGATTCATCATGGCTTAGAAACGGAAGTTTACTTCAATGGTAAACTGCAGTCGCGACCAGCAACGATCCGGGGGATTGATGGCTCGCAGCTTGTTATTGGTGATCATTACGACGACTTTGTGGAAATCACATTAGCGAGCTCCGACGTACAAATTACACGATATAGAAACAAAGAGACACATATAAGTATTCCTCGTCCATTCATGAATCGCATGTGTGGATTATGCGGCAACTATAACGGTAATCCATCGGACGATTTGTTATTGCCCAATGGCGTATCTCTAAACGTCAGCAGCGTGAATGGTTCCGACAGCGAGCAGTCCGTCGCGAGCTACCACAAGTTTGGTAGCAGTTGGGCTGTAGATGGCAACGAACGCTTGATCTTAACGGCTGATGATAATTGTCAAGACCCGAAGATATTGCCTTACTGTGAACGCAAGCCAAAGAACAAAGAAGTAGTCGAGGAATTTTGTAAAATCATTTTAGATCGAGGGGGACCGTTTTCTCGTTGTCATCGACTGGTGAAGCCTCAAGAACTCTATGAAAACTGCGTACTAGATTCGTGCTCTGACGGAAACTTAAAACGAGGCTGTTCTGCAATCATTTCTTATCAGAAACAATGTGAACGCCGCCTTCGCATACGTAGCGGTCTTGGTCGAATTTTGCTCGAATGTTCTAAAGGTATCCTCTAGTTGAGTTGAAATATCTTTGTTCTAACTGCGTTTTCCTCAGATGCATGCGGTGAGTTCAGTCCGTGCTTTTCTGGCGCTACATGTAAAAATGATCAGACCCGGTGGCCTCCCTACACTTGTGGCAACTGTCCATCCGGGTATACGGGTGACGGAAAATCGTGCATTGATATTGATGAGGTACGTCGTATTGCTAATAGAATTAAACTTGATGTTTGTTTAAGAATATAAATATTCTATTTAATAATTTTAGTGTGCTGATGGACCATGCGCAAATGGTGTAACATGTCAGAACACAGGAGGAGGATTCAGCTGTCCAGCTTGTCCACCGGGATATTCCGGTGAGGAGAAACATGGGAGCGGCACCCAAGACGCAAGAACAAACAAACAGGTTTAAAACTACTTGCAATGCTTATAAATCGGATATCTATATCTTTATAAGTATCACTTGAAATTTTGCTCTATTCGTATGTGGATTACTAAATTAATCACCGTTTGTGTCTGATACTAGATCTGCACCGACATAGATGAATGTCGCTCAAGCAATGGCGGATGTGACCTTAAGACCAATTGCACTAACACAGTGGTAGGTTGAGCATTATGCATGCTTGCGTGGCGTTTGAGCGACATATATATTGCTTTTCAGGGTTCTTATGAGTGTGGACCGTGTCCATTTGGTACAATAGGAACTGGACTAACTGGATGTGTTCCTGGAGATCCGTGTCTATTGAATCTTGACAACTGTCACAATGAGTTTGGCGAGTGTAAGAACACGGGACGTGGAAAATTCAGTTGCAAGGTTCTTCAATTCCTGCTTTACATTTTTTGTTAAAAAAAACTATTGACACCGATTGTGTGCAGTGTAAACCTGGCTATGCTGGTACTGGCATAGTGTGTGCAGGGGATTCAGATCAGGACGGTACCCCCGATAATGCAATACCTGGTTGCTCAGATCAGTCGTGCAGAGCTGTGAGTATAATTTTATTCATTTCTATATGTAAATAAGTACCAGCCTAACTGTTCATTCGGCTGTTGCAGGACAACTGTCTCAATACTCCCAACAGTGGTCAGGAAGACGCAGATGGTGACGGCAAAGGCGATGCATGTGATGATGACAGTGACAACGACGGAACAGCCGACAATTCCGTATACTTTCATTTATTTATTGACATTGACGTCTACCTAAACTAGATTGCATTTTAGGACAACTGCCCGTCTGTATCGAACGCAGATCAAAGCGATGAGGATGCAGACGGTGTTGGGAATATGTGTGATAACTGTCCAAGCGTTGCCAACAGTGACCAGACGGACTCTAATAACGACGACCGAGGAGACGCTTGTTCCGCGGATGGAGATGGCGACGGTGTAGACAATTCGAAAGACAATTGTCCTGCCGTCCCTAATGTCGTGCAAACTGACTCCGACGGCGACAGCCTGGGCGATGCATGTGACAACTGTCCAAACGTTACGAACGACGCTCAAGTAGACTCTGACGGAGATCTGGTCGGAGACGCTTGCGACAACGATCACGATAGGTAGAACAAATAGGACGTCGATCGCTTAACCGGTGGTTACATTGTCGGTTTGTCTGCTTTATGCAGAGACGGCGATGGACATCAAGATGACATCGACAACTGTCCCCATATTTCGAACGCTGACCAAACCGATTCTGACGATGATGGAATTGGTTACTATGGACAACGTGTGTATTATTATACAAGGTGAGAGTCTTGTTTATCCTTAGGTGACGTCTGTGATGACGATAAGGACAACGATGGAGTATCAGACAACAAAGACAATTGCCCTTTCGTTGCTAACACCGATCAAAACGACGGCAATAGTATACATTGGCTATACTTGTATTGTTGGCTACTGCTTACTGTCACAATTTTCAGGTGATGGTGTGGGAGATGCGTGTCAGGACGACCAGGATGGTGATGGTGTAGCCGACGGTGACGATGTTTGTCCACTGAATGGTAGAGTGACGATAACAGACTTTACTAAGTTCCAGTTGATAGACTTGCAAAATAGCGGTGGAAACATTCAGTGGGTGATTTTGAATCAAGTAAGACAGGCTGTTGTTCTCTTGGAATGTACAGTTTGAAATCTTGGTTCTACTATAGGGTAAAGAGATCCAGCAGCTCCTCAATAGTGATCCCGGTGCTGCTATTGGTTTGTTTTTGTAGAAAAGCATTTTCTCTATAATTTCGAAAATAATAGTCTTGCTTCTAGGTTATGACAGTTTTGGAGCTGTAGACTATGAGGGAACTTTCTTTGTGGGCACAACGTCTGATGATGACTACGTCGGATTTGTTTTTTCTTATCAAAGCAACAGTCGATTTTACCTCGTCTCTTGGAAACAAACTGATCAAAGTTATATGGGATTGGGAGAAGCTGGACTATCTATTAGAGTAAGTGGTTATCTTACTTGCAGCATTTGTTTACTACAAAATGTCCTAAATAATTTTAAATTTGCAGAAAGTAGAATCGAAAAGCGGACCCAGTTCTACTCTTGCAGGAGCTCTGTGGAAGACTGCAACAACTCCTAACGAAGTAAATGCAATGCATTAATTGACTTGAGAACGTTTATTATGAAATGTGAATGTATGCTATTTAGATAGAACTGTTATGGATTGATCCCCAGAAGATCGGTTGGAAAGACTTAACATCTTATCAATGGAAGCTGAAGCACAGACCTGCAACAGGTCTAATACGGTACCAGTACCGTGCAGTCACACTTCGAAGAGTCTGTAGTGCAAACGTGTCGACTCATTTAGAGTGCAGATATTTGCTGGAACAAACAATGTTGTGGACAGCGGGGACATTTATGACACAAGCTTTGCTGGTGGTCGCTTGGGTGTTTATTGTTACTCACAAGAGCAGATAACATGGTCACAGTTGGCATACAGTTGCGTGGACAGGTATTTGAATTTTAGAACTTTTCTAACAGTGTTATCAGTGCATTATTGATTATTGAATAGGTTAGACTATTCTCTTCGCTTTGACGGTGTTGACGATTATGCCCTTTTGGGAATCGCTTCTGATCTCGGTTTCACTAACAGGTGATCGCATCATATTGTATACTATTACTTCAAAACATCGTAACACCACCTTGCTTTCAGCTTTACCATCAGCGCATGGGTTAACATTCCTGCTGCCAGTTCCGCTACACATCCAGTCGTGTGCAGCAACGATATGAAACTATGTCTATACATTGACCAAGGGTAAGTAAATCGATTTAGCGACGAGAAAAATATTTAGCTAATTCAGTGATTTTTTGATAGTCGAGTTAAAGGAAAGATGGGATCTGTGTCAATTGTTGGTGCAACCGTCTCTACAAACGAATGGGAACACATAGCACTGACCTACAATGCAGCAAGTTAATCAAACCCAAAACATTTGTGTTGTAAGTCCTAATGTGTTGAAACATAGGATTCGAGTTGCACGTCTATTTGAACGGTGTTCGTGAGAAAACAGCCGCTTCTATCACGGCTTACCCAGTACTGCTTAGCACGAAATTATGACAATAAATTATTCATATTACCTTTTTGTCTTATAGGGAGGCAGCAATGAAATATACTTAGGTAAAGGAACTAGCCAATATTTTGTTGGGCAAGTTGATCAGGTTCTATAGATGACGCAGTTGTTGGGAGTGTAATGGTTCTAGTGTTGCGCGGTTACTTAGCTACGAATTTGGTCAAAAGCGTTAACGGCTGCTGAATTACGCTCACGAGCTTTGGTGACGGATCTGAGCTCGGTATCCGGGGATCTGCGCGCTCACTATCCAATGGATACGGGATCAGGAGACAAGTTGTTTGATCAAACTTCACACAGTCTACACGGAACTCTCCATGGTCCTGCGTGGGAACAGGTAGGCATGGCAATGATAGCTTAGTCTACATTTTATTGCCTATACTCAAATGTGTTTTTGTTTCTAGAGCTCTTTGGTGTTAGATCGCGAAGGCTTCTCTAGTCGTTAAGTTGAAGTGTGAATGAAAAAGTGTCTTCAACTTGGATTTTTTGTGTGTTTTTGTCTGCTGTAGTCTTGTTATAGTGCATTATCGTTTGCAATAATCTCGTAACTACAGGCATTGAAGCTGCTGAAAAGATAGATAAAGGAAACAATTGGAACTCTTGCCTGCTGATGTAGTCGCAGGCAGCAGAGTGTTGAACTAGTTTAAAAATTAATTTTCGTGTGGTACACATCGCATGCTGTTTAATTAACTAAGCGTCAGTTGCACTTCCGTGACCTTCGTGGTATTCTCAATTACGCGAAAAATCGAGAACCGCTTTTTGTCTGTCTAAAAAATTGCTGCAACAGATCGTCGGACAGCTTGAAGGTGTACTAGGATATGCGGTTTGGGGATGCAAAAGGTCCCGAAGGGATACCAAATTCCCTAACGAATATGTCTCGGAGATGCCAAATTCCCTATGACACCGGCAGGAAAAGGCAAGTTATAGCAAAAAGAGTGCCAACAATCTTAGTTTGGCAGACTGATACTGGAAAAGCTATTTAGGACAGGAGCCTTCCCGGAGAAGAAGAGGCTTGGTTTTGCAAACACTTGAAGCAATAAGGAACTAGAAAAAATGAACTAGAATAAGTAATAATAGTAGCTTACAGTAAATTTCTCGTTCAAGAGCAGGGTTGGTGATTAAATTAACACAAAATTGGAAAATAGTTAAAATAAAGAAACACTAAAGTGTTGAACCCTCGGCTGCTTTTCCAGTTGTTCTCTTGCTCATTAGTTATATAGATTGTAATTGTTCTCTTCACAAACCGTTTACTGTAACTAGCCCAAGAACCTAGCCGGAGTCGTTAATGCCGCCCACATCCGTCTATCGACCCGTCCACATTCGGCTCAGTCATCGAGTCGTGGCATTGTTACTAACTTTAGCGCAAGCGTGCCTCGGCATAATTAGGTAAGGATGAAGTTGTTGTAAACTAACATAGTGTCTAACACAGCGTTTTCACATGCAGTAGTAGATTAGACGCCTACTCTTGAGCGACAGAAGCGGGGGACCGTTGGGACGCGTGCCTTTACAAACCTTCGTCGCTATAGCTATGTGTGATACAGATACGTTGGCCTAGTGACTCTTGTTTCAGAGTTAATTCGTCGCTCACAGAACGTCAAAGTTTTGGAAAATCATGCGCTCCTTTCTCACCAAGAGCTTGTTGCGCCAATGATACCTCTAGTGAATGTGAATTATTTCGTTCTTCTGCTTCACAACTTGGTGAAGTCTCCTTGGAAAAAAGTGGAAGTGGAAACAGAAACAGAAACAGAAGAACCAATAATGACATTCCAATAATGGTGATATGATAAAGACAAAGAGACGTACTCAAAAAGCTAACAGGATGCTTTGAGAAAGAGGCTCTAGATACCGTACAACGGCAACAAGACCTCCAGACCATGTCTGATTACAACAAAAATAGAGAAATAATCGTCTAAAGCTAAACTAAAAAAATTATTGTTGTAACTCTCGAGTTTTGGTGGGTCAAGAGGCAGGCATCTATTTGTTGAACATTTAGAAAACTAAAGATTTGTTTTAGTATCTACGTCGATAAAAAGAAGTGACTTTCCAACAAAGTCAATTTGAAGAACTTGATGCTCAGTGCCTGTCAACTCTACAGCCACTCTCGAAAATAGCAAGTTTAAACTGCACTCATACAGATCTAGCGCGAAAGCGCTACAAACTAATTTACTAATTTCAATTTTTTATCAATTTATTTTCAAGAACTTTCTACGAGTCATCTAAAGCATCTAAAGCACCTGGGCTGCACCACCTGTAATTATTTATAAAATACTTTGATTCGTAAATTCAAACTATCTCTGCTTTGCTAAGTCTTTTAGAATATATGAGAATTTGAAAGAGGCTTTCAGTCTACTGAAGCCTTGTCAAATGAAGCGCAGTTTTAGCTCGTACTGCAGCAAAGCTTTAACTTCCTGTGAAGTTATCAAAATATTGGATGACGGACTTGAAAAAGAGAGATGTATATCTACTATATAAAGCTCAAATTGTCTGTGTGTGTGTGTGTGTGTGTGTGTGTGTGTGTGTGTGTGTGTGTGTGTGTGTGTGTGTGTGTTCGCGTTTGGGGGCCACGTCTTTTGTCCGTTCGCAACCGAAATCGGTACGCACACTCGGCACGCACAGAAGAAGGTTTGCGTAAAAAATTAAAAAAATTATGCACCGGGTCTACTCTTGAGGGGTCAACCCCTGCATAAAATTTCAGGATGACGCAAACGCTACAAATTCCGGTTTATTCGGACACACGCCCACGCCAGTCCTGTGTAGACCGTATGCATCGTCGTCCTTCGCAAAGCTTCAAGCGATCGAATATCTCTTGCCGACGAAACTTACTCTTCTAGCGCTTTCGTTTCTCTCCAAATTCTGATTGCATTTGCACCGAATCCAACCTACACGTTTTCTGCCGCAAGCGCTACACGGGGAGTGTGTCGATTTCTATCGAAACAAGCGCGAAGAGCAAGATTCGAATTCATTCAGCATATCCGGGACCTCGCAACAAAAAGATTGCACGTGACGTGTCCACAGACCTATCTTTACACTACAGTATCTTGCCCGTACGAAGGACGGGCCATGTATACTAGTATATATATATATATATATATATATATATATATATATATATATATATATATATATATAGATAGATAGATAGATAGATAGATAGATAGATAGATTTTGATATGCCTATTATAATTATAGAGAGCAACGACAATCAACCGGAACTTCGATTGAACCTCCAGAAGCCCTAGAATATATCTATATATCTATCTATCTATGGAAGGTCCTTTATTGTAATGGACCTTCCATAGATAGATAGATATATAGATATATTCTAGGGCTTCTGGAGGTTCAATCGAAGTTCCGGTTGATTGTCGTTGCTCTCTATAATTATAATAGGCATATCAAAATTTGAATTAAATCATTGAAACACAATGCTGTCCAAAGCAATTACTTTTTCTAATTAATTATTATATTATATAAAGAATTTGCTATGATCTTTTGCATTTTGATTCTGCGGAGGAGTGGCTTAATTAGAATGTGTGACAAACATCCGGGCAATTGAACCTTCTTCAAGGGTGTGTAGGCGATTCTGTAGAGACAGAAGGAGTGACTTTCTCACGACACCGATTTGCAAACGAAGGAAGGTACTTAATGGACAACAAATTTGTTAACGTTAGTAGAGGAAAGGCGAGCTGCAACAGATGTTACTGGCCGCCGCGATCACCTAACTAGGTAACCAGGAAATGTGCTGCAGAGTTCATCATATGATGACCCAATACCCCTAGAGTTTACGTCCCAACTCTATCTATTTAGAAGTTATGATGCGTGTGACGGCACATTTGCTGTAGTAGAAGTGTACAACTGTTGCGTAACTAATAATTATTTTTATTATAGACTTGTGACTGTCAACTTAGCATGAGTCTCACCCAATTTTACTAGTGTGTTGTCTCACTTTCCCGGCTGTAATGGCGGACGTCCATGCTACAGAAGAGGAAGAAGGAAAGGGGCGTGGCTTTGGAATGGCCAGCTCCTCCAAACTTGAGGAACACGCTACGTCAGTGCTCTTACCGCGGGTCTCTTGATGTCACGCAAATGTATTGTAATACGTCCTGATATTATCATACTTTAAAAGACCAATATTCTTTATGGCGATTTATATGTTTCTATCTAATCGATAATCTCAGGAAAGTTGGGTCTGGTGACGTGGGACTATGGCTCTGGTCTTGTGTATGTAGAATTTATCTTGAAGAAAGTATGGACCACGCTTCTAGTCTTATTCAATTCTGAATGGAAGCGTCGAGAGCTATACTGTCGTATATATAAGCAATTTAGAACACAATCCAGTGCCTCAGACTTTCAGGCGTTCATACAAAGTCTGGCAGTAGGGAATTCTAATTATTTGTATGTCTCGCCCATAATATACCTGATTTAAACTGAATTTGTGGGTTTTGTATTCACTCTTATTGCCTAGGTGCTCTACAAATCTATCTACCTGGTACAGGATCGGCTGTCAGAGAGGAGCAATTCAAGATTGTAAGTGACTAATTAATTGTACTCTTTCTTGCATAAACTAATGACCTGCGTAATGTGCCATTGCTATAGGCACCTGATAATTAATTATATGCGTGGTAAATATTTTGAGCAGCTTTAGATCTTAATTAACTTTCATAACTGGTGTAATTGCTTCAGATATTTAGTTGATACTCCTAAGACGTATGATATAAATTTAATTATTTGATTTGATTTTGAAACAGATTGCAATGGTGGAGCAAGAGGTGACGCGCAAAATGTTTGTGAAACTAGCACAAAACAGCACAATATGTGCAGATTGGGGTCGTCTTGCATTATGTATTGATGAGGAGATGTTTGGTGGTGGAGGTGTTAGATTAATTAAGCAGGAACACGTTGATGACCCATTTACGCAAGTAACAAGCATGTTGGAAAAATGGCACAACCATCGTGCTAAAGAAGCCACGCTGAAGAAGCTCATTAAAGCGATGTGTGACTGCCAGTGGGAACGTCTGGCTGAAGAAATATTTGAAAAGAGATTGGTAAAGCTTGCCACACAAGCTAATGCTGACAAATCGCAAAACTGTGGTATGCATGAATTCCAAAACAGTTATCAGTTTACAATTTATACAATGTTTCTTGCAGCTCAACTTGAATCTGATCAGGCATCTGTAACTAGGTTAATTCCATCTGCAGGTAAGTTACTATCAGACTTACTACGCTGTTTGTCAGGTGCTGGTCGTTCTCTATAGCTAGAGCAAAACTTTTAGTATACTCTTTGAGATGTCAAATATACGTAAAGAAAGAGGAATATCTTGACTAAAGATATAGTATATGCAATGTAGCATGTACTTGCAAATAGTACTGGAAAAGGACTCTTTTCTGGTACTTAATTGATGCCACAGCTGCTTGCCAATTTCTAGATTCTAGAAGAGCCACTGTTGGAAAGAGCAATCAAAGCCCATAATGGTGGCTAAGCAGTTGTGCTCGCGTTGGAGCGATTTCAACTTAATTGGTGCCATGGCTGCTTGCCAATTTCTAGATTCTAGAAGAGCCACTGTTGGAAAGAGCAATTGAAGCCCATAATGATGGCTAAGCAGTTGTGCTTGCATTGGAGCGATTTCAACGTAACTGTTGAGTGCTATAAAACGTTATGACTGCATGGTGGCAATGATGAACGAGATTCAACCACTCAAATAAATCGGAAACGCTTAAAAGTTGCCTTTCAAAACTTTTAGAAGTTATTAGGCATCTAGAACGACGTCTTAGATCGTTTGATAAATTCTGCAATAAAATTTAATTAAAAATTTCCCATTGTCTCTGCTTATGCTGCACACCAGGACCAACGACTATAACTGTGGAAACTAATGCTGAGGCATTAGTACTGTTTCTCTCTGTTATAGTCGTTGGCCCTCATTCATTGCTGGTGTGCTGCATATATAGACAAAAAGACAACTATGTAGAAATGCTGTAAGTAGACTTACCCATGCAGCTATCTTTGGTTGGCTAGTGTTTGCACACGTTTGCTTGAAGTTGTGGTGTATACACAGATACATGTAAATTGTACCTCATGCAAGCTGATATCTATTGTGCTTTTAAGTTTACATATTCTTTGTTTTTGGTACGTAGAACAGATGAAAGATAGCAGCGAAGATGAACACAGATCAACTCCTGAGGATTCCACAGACTCTCCAGACGGTCAGAATGCAGGTGAAAATCGTTGATAGATTTCTTACGTATGTCTAAATTTCACATTTGGTATAGGTTTACCTGACACTCTTAGAGGAAAGATTACTGAGATGCAGCTGTTTGAGGTATATCACACTTTAGCAGCATGCTAATTTTTAAAAATTAGCAAACATTAGCCTGACTTATGATGGAATAGATATTATTAAGTGGTTTTGGTATGGACAGTCGACGTATTTCTCGCGTTGATTGAATGGCCCTTAATTGTTGTATACAAATCACAACTGACAATACTGCATGGCCGTTTGGCCTAGGATTAGACATGTAGAAGTAATAATCGGCCGGCGGAGCACTCCAGATGTTGGGTGGGCCAGGTTTTGCGTGGCCAAGCCTCGCCCACAGTGAACGTAAAATAGCTAATTTATTTAATCATTTGAACCATATTTCTGGAAGTTCGCCCGTTGGCGGAAGTCCCATTTCCAAAAGTTGGGTAGGCCATGGCCCACTTGCTCTGCCGGCGCTGCATGAGTATATGCATAGACACAAATGTGTAAAGTTAAATTAAAGTAATTAATTGGATAGCTAATTTGACATTTTTGTTTAGGTTGCAAGAGCCGCTAGCAACAAGTGGCTGGACATTGGTACTAAATTCTGTGTACCAATGCAGGAGTTGGAGGATATTAGAGATAACTTCAAAAACGATAAGGAGCGTCTCTACGAAGTGCTCAAGATTTGGTATCGACGTCTGGAAGTTCCAACTATCGAAGCCGTGCTGGAAGTATGTTTCAAAGCGGGCGTTGGAGGAGAGGTTAAGCGTGCTTTACTGGACTCGTAAATCAATGTCGAAGATGCCGGACCGTAGGGCTTCAAACCTTCTTGGCTAGGTTTGTGGAACGTGTCAGACTGTAGACCAGTCATAGTGTTTTTATGAAGTTTTGGTGTTGTATAGTCTGTAACGGTTGGTATGGTAGCAACGACGTTTGTAGTGCATGTGCCATTTTAATAGTCAATATTTACACATGTTATATTGAATAAATTTACATGAGCACCGTACTCTAGCTGTTCTTGTAGCAATGGCGTCGTTAGGGGGGTCATGGGACCAAAGACCCTTCAAAACTTCGAGAGTCATGCGGGGTCATGAACCCTCCAAAACTTTGGCGTGTGATGGATTTTCCGCACATGCTTTATATTGTCATTAAATTTAATATTGATAGTACATGAATTGCATGAGCAGCTCAACAGTGATAGGTGCGTGGAATGCTGTAGAATGCGTAAAAGGCGGAAAAGGCATCATGCAATGGTCAAGCAGTCCGAATCAATCTCAGCTAGGACTGATTTCTATGTAATTGATTGAGTTTGATGTCAACTGGCGGTCTGCATGGGCCCCAACCATGGATAGCTGACGAAGACGCTGGGCACATACCGGTAACAAGATAGTGGAGCAGGAGCCTACAGGGCATGGTAACATGTTGTGACGAATAACAAGTACCACAGCTAGGAGGCAGGTGACATTTCAGCATATAGCACCTAGAGGCACATACATCCAGATGTAGGCAGGTGCGGATTCACTTTGAAAGGGAGAGGGACCAACCACGTCCACAGCAAACCACACTCACGCAGTTTTGTAAAAACCTACTTTAGGCACATCTCAGCTGAAGTCGTACGCCACACGTGCAAATTCTATCAGACTAAGAGAATAGTATTCTTGATATCAAATCAGTCAACAGCCTTGTCTAGTCAATCACCTTTTGCGCCATTGCAAGTAACGCATGATGTTTTTCACTCTTGCAAGTTAACAGCAAATGGAAACGGGGAGGAGGGGGTAGGGCCCGTTGTACTGGATCCGCCACCGGTAGGGCAATGACAGCATCTAGTTTTAAAAGGTTCTAAATTAGTCAACAAACGCGGCCACGCGCGCATTCAGCTACACATCTGTGTTTACGGTTCTGCACTTAGTGCACCTTTCTAGTAGCCTCGCCCCAGACGCTGTGTGGATTGCAGCCCTGGATGCGCTTCCACCACCACTAGCAGCCCCGGCTGCGCTTCCAGTACCACTAGTGGTGATAGCAGCGCATCCGGGGCTGTAACTAGTGGCGATGCAAGGCTGAAGCGCATCCGGGCCTGCAATTCACACGCGTCTGGAGCGAGGCTGCCTTTCTAGACCATGGATCGTTTGAGATGTCTGTCTTTCCTTTACGGATGGTACGACATACAAGTCGAATCGTGAATCCAGTGTAATAATGCAGTATTTGCATGGAAATTCTACTCATCTGCAGCAACAGCTATTCAAGCTAACTGGACATCTACATTTTCTAGATTTGTGTAACTGCAGGTATTTTAGGCACTGTGAAATATGGTAGCCTTACAATAGCAAGTGTCAAACCACTTTTGTGTAAGTGAACAAGTAGCTAGACTAGAAACTTAAATAGTTACTGTTTTAGCAAATCTTTGAGTTATAATTGGTTGAATCACTTAGGTATATTTTGGAGCAACGATACATTCAGAGTGATTTCTACCTTAAATTTCATTCTACAGTACTTTAGCTAGGTGGCGGTTATAACGCATCTGTTTTCTGTAGCGTCACTACAAAACAGATGCATTTTAACCGATAATATTTTATATTTGAAGTGAAGATTTGCGACAATACAAAAACAGATGCAATATAACCGCCACCTAGTAGTGTATAAGTAAATTTAGGGTAGAAATTATTGCAGTTTCACAAATCTTTACTTTAGATATTTACTATTTGAAGTGAAGATTTGTGACACTACAAAACAGATGTATTATAACCGCCACCTAACTAGCTAGCTAACTAGCTAGTACTGTAGCTACTGGAGTTTTCACGCCAACACCTAGACTTCGGGACTTAGCAAATTCGAAAAAGTAGTTCACAACCCCGTTATCGTGCGTACGGTAACCGGGTTTACGAAATGTTGCTGTTATCGAGTCACGGTCTACTCATGTACAACACGAACCATCCCTTGATACGGGATACGGGACTGCTGTCTGTGTTCACGTGACTTATGACTCGGCAGACTCGTGCGTAGTGTTTCGTCACCATTTACCAGCTTTGTGTAGATAGACGTCTGCACATTTCCCTGTTACTGATTGTAATGCGAATGGCTGCTGACCAGTGTCCGGAAGACCCTTGGGAAACGCAACTGAAGCCAATAAAGCTTGATGTGGCGAAGTTGTTGTGCCCGAGTCGGCACCATCTTCCAACCTTACTATTCAGTGCTAATCTTATTACAGAGGACGAAGAGGAACGGTTTAACAAGCTTAAGTCAACTGAGACGGATACGAACATTGCCCTAGGCATTCTAGACGTTCTCTCAAAACAAGGTCCCACATCGTTTGATAGATTTTGTCAGGTACTTCTAAAGACGAAAGACGACACATTGGCTGGTGTGGAGAAGCGTCTTCGCCCATATCTTTACACCAGCCAACGACAAACTGCTGCAGAGGTTGCAGGACCTAAACATCCGGATCAAACCCAAGGTGGTGTAGCTATAGACTTACAAAGCGGTGCTGCATGGAATTAGACTTACTCACTTACTTAAAACGTTCTAATATTGCACACTTACCAATACCTATGTAGATAGCTCTAGATAGATGGATGGATAATAGATTTATATTAGATATCAATTTTTCTAGTACAATGATGTTTCACCTTAATATAGATAACGCAAACTACATAAAATGTCAACTAAAACTCTAGCCTAGACTCCAACTTAATTAATTAATTAATACGGGAACGCCTGGACATGCTTGAGTTTATCAACTACTACCTTGGACAATGTTCAATTTTTTCATAGTCACACGAGCATTGAGTTTCTACAGTGTAACGAAAACCGACTTCTCCAGTGTCTAGATCTTGATAGATTGATGTGCAACCTTGGTATTTTACAGGTTCAACTCACAATTTCAAGCGGAAGATCACCGAGAAGGAGATGTACAAGGTAAATATGTGGAGGTCACATTATATAATGTTATAATATTTGAAATTATAGATTGACTATAAACATTGAAATTTTGCTGTGAATTCAGTCTTTTGTAAAAGTGTAGATAGCACATGGTTCTTTCCCTTTTTTATTCCTTTTCAATAAACATTCTTTGAATAGAATTATTGTGGGCAAATGAATACATACGTTGTACTGCTACGCACAGCCAGACTTTACAATGCTTAGACCTAACTAAACTGATATTACATTGTTATCTAGTACCTATGGGCTTCCGTGATATTTCAATTTGATCATAACATTTGCCAGTGCGTGGGAACTTACTAGAGTAGGCTGTCAATACGTAGGACTCTGTTCTTGTTTTGAACTAATTAACTTAAGCTGCATGCTTTATGCTTAATAATTAATTAATTAATTAAACAGCACGATCGTTTTCTGCGTTTGACATAAATAAGGACGCGCAGACACAAAATTCAATTTAAAGTTGAAGTGCTAATCTAACACTTTTCACAGGTAGCAGGAGTCGCCGGACGCAAGTGGCGTGCTATTGGTTTGGGTCTGCGGGTGAAGATGGCGGAACTGGATGATATTGAGCATGAGCGCAAGAACCTAACGGAATATCTGTATGAGGTTCTCAAGATATGGTATCAACGGGAAGAAAATCCCACTGTTGAAGAGCTGCTGAAGGTTTGTAAAGAAAATGACGTCGAGGGAGCGGTTAAGACTGCTTTGCTGAAATCTTAATCAAACTGAGCCTATAGCTCTAGCAGCTTGTGTTGACGTAGACGTCGAATAGCCTTGAGATTGACGCCATACGTATAGAACGTGGCAGTCTTTTTAGCGGTTTTGGTATTATTTTTGTTGTTTGTATCCTTTCTGTAATAGCTGAGCAGCGGAGTACGTTGTCGTCTCTAGAGATATACAGTACATATTTCTCACATCGGTTCATCCACATACGCGTATTCTATAGTTGTAAGGAGGAGGGGGCAACAGTTGGCGTTTTGTTGATATTGGGTAATGCCTGCAGATTTTTAGGCGAGACTCTAGAGGCAACGAAGTAGTGCATATCTAGACATTGGGGTAGCCCAACGCCATTTTGTAAGATGTACAATTTTACTATAAAGTTGCACTATTAATTAATTAAATGTTTGGATTAGTACTATGAACGTTTCCACTCACTGTAGCTACTGACAGTCATTCTAGCTCTTTAATATTTTGATTTTAACTAAGCCGTGTCGTATGCTGTAGCTGCGAGGAGTCTGGTACGTAGGGGCACGTGTCGCTCAAAATTTCTGCTTCGATTCTATTATTGGCCAAAGGATGTGCCTTAGCTTATGAGTTTACTTTCTGGTAACTTGAACAAGCTATAGGTCCTGCATTTCCCCAATTAGTTGCATGGTAGTTACCAACATTCAATTTGCATGTTGCAGCTAATGCACGTCTGAATTACGTCCGATAGGAAATAATAAGTATAGTTTGACGGATCTTAACCTTTCTCGTTATTAATTTGACTTAGGAGTTGCAAGTCCAAAGCTTTGTGAACTGAAACTGGTGAATAAAGCAATAATGTCAATTATGTCTTGTTCAATTTTCAGATCCTAGAAAAACCAAACAATTGAACTTAAGATTTTATATATTGCTAAGGGACAAAGGCAATATCAGCCATGCTAACAGTGTGAGAATGACGCGTGACCATTAGTCATACACTTGGGTTCACACGTTTAGGACGCAGTCTGTGGGCGAGAAATTTGAATTCTCACTGAGTTATCACGCTGTCACAAGTGTGATTGACCTCATGCTATCTATTGAAGAGGCACAAACTGGCCAGTTTCGTACTCGTAGTCGGTGAAAGCATCAGTCAACTTTGTCTTGTAGTGCTAAATCACGAATTGGAAATACTAGTGCCTTGGTAAGTTGTGAATGTAGGACTCAATTGACGCAGTATATGTACATAGATAGTATTAACCTTAATTAATTAACCTCACTACGTTTTTAGAGACTCAATATGAAAGCTTTGTGCTCCATCCTTATCCTTCCTCTGCTTTCTCTGACAGTAGTGAGCGACGTAAATGGAGGAGAGTGTGATGTAAGAGATTTACAGCATTTTGGATACATTTAAAAAAATTACTGCGCAATTTATAAATTAATTAGGACCTATTCATTTATTGCACAAGGTTGTGTATAAAATAGAATTAACATATTGTATCTTAGAGTAAGTCTAATGCTATTCGTTGTGACTTATAGGCTGTAAACGAGAATTCAGTGCCGTTACTTGTGGCTCAGCATGCTGCAAGATTGACCAAACAGCTGCAGACTCGACTGCAATCTTGTGAAGGACACACGATAATAGAAGAAATACGAGGAAATTTTAGTCTACTATCACAGCACGGTTCAGGTCTCATGAAGTTAATACAAATCCAGACTGAAAACGATTTTCTTTGAACCGAGCTGCAAGACACGATTGCTACTCTAGATGAATGATAAACATAGAGTACGGTGTGTATAAACAAGAGAAGACATGAAATTATAATACTTTTTCAGGATTTCAGAAAGGAACCAATTCTTGATTGAATTTAATAAAAAAATTGTTTCACTATTACAACGGTCAGTTGATATTTTTGAAACGAAATAATGTTTGACTGGATGCAATTTTTGCTTGTGTAGAATATGTCAGAGAAGGCAAAACAGGAGATGGTACTATCCGAAATTCTGCTGATGTGACTTGCAATGGAATACGTAAATGTTATCAGAAAACAGGTCATAATGTCACATCATCTGTACGTTGGATTAATCCTGGTCAAGTATGAATTTTACAAATAAATTTTTGTAGTTTATTTTTAAATGGACGCCATTTTTAATGTTATTTTACGTAGAAAGGAGAAGAGTTTAAAATCTATTGCAATTTTGAATCATTTGGAGGCGGGTGGAGTCTTGCGTATTCGAGTCGTGATGATAGCAGTGGTAACAACAACATGAAGGAAGGCAACAGATCCACTGCTAACATAACGAATCTCGATCCCGGAAATACAAACAAACGTTTGGCATACGACGTTTTAAAAGCCATTGAAGACAGTAAGGAGGGATACAGTCAAATAATGCTGACTGGTTACCAAGACTATGGATGTAAGTATAGTGTTAATTAATAAATAATTTCAATTATTTAAAATTTGATATAATTGTTTTCAACAATTATAGCCAAAAGTCAGATGATAAAAATGTATTTTAACAAGACTGCAATCAGTGGACTTAATTTTGAGGATTTTTTGGAGGGAGGTCTAACACGTCAAAAGCGTGGATGTGGATCAGTAAGTTACATGCAATTTTTAACTTCATACCTACAATAAAACGTTGTTTGTAAAGTTTTCTTACTATGATAAAGAACTATCCCGTGGCAAAAATATTGCTCTTTCCTGGGTATGTACTACATTTAAGAGTAAGCATTTGTACCTAACGGTGAATGTTTGATTGCTAATTAACTTAGGAAGATGACACGTTTGTTGCTGGAGCTGTCGCGTCTGGCTGTGCTTGGAGCAAAGAAGTCTGGAATGGTTAATTATTTCAACACTACAACTTTTTAAAATCAAATTTTTATTGTTGTTGTTTTGCAGAAATAGACAATAGCGGAGGGCACATTCTTGCTCCTGCTAATGGGACAATGCTGAAGGTTACGGGAGCCGAACTTCAGCCAAAGAAGCAAGCAAGCAAGCATCGCGGATTATATCATATGTTTGTTCGCTAACTCGAGCAACTAGAAATGAACAATACTCGGAACATTACCGACGACATCAATTCTGCAACTGAACTTCTGTTTTTCACAATTTAGTGTTTGTCTGGTGTTATCTTAACTACTCATGCTTTTGCCGTCTCTAATTGACATCTATATAGATGACCTCTTGAAAAAATTATTTACTTCTGGAATGTGGGGCGAAAGTGACTAATGCATACGTAAATGCAGATGCAGGCGGGAAGGGTATTGCTATGCCTGACTAGCAATGGGGGGGATTGACTTCACGCTGCTACGGGACACGCCTACTTCTTATTTGCTTTTTACTAGCTGATACAGTGGCCTATCCAGACTAAAAAGGTGGTGCAAACTTTGAAAGTTTAGCGAGGTTTCACTGAAGAGTGTCACGTGTGTCTCAATAGTGAGGGGGCTCATCAATAATGTTGAACATGTGACGTCATAGAGAACGCGTAACATTTTAGGAATAAGACTGCTGGATTCTCAAACAAACTAAGATTAAATACAAAAATAATTTTAACAAGCCACGCCTTCAAAAAGTGGGGTAGCGCCTACTCATAGTACATGACTCCTTTAGTAATTGTTTACGAATGCCCTATTATACGTCACCAGATGAATTTTATTAGTCTCGTGTAGCCAGACCCCTTTCCGCCGCGAGGGAGCAAATTTTTTTGGGTCCACTTCACAAACACACATCCCGGATATATAGCCCGGATTAGTTTAACTTGCACGTGCACAGTAGACCATTCTCACGTGCACGCATGGCTCACGATCATGATTTAGTAGTTCGAAATGTGTTGTTATGCTAACAGATCGTGGGAATTGCGCTTTCTCTGCGAGCAGTTACCACACTGAGTAAGCAACGGTGGCAGTGAAAGGAGAGCCCCAATACGGGGAATGTTGGTTGCTACAAACCGTTTTCTTTGCAGAAATCGACTTTCTCGAGAAACTGTTGACTCCAGAAAAGCTTTACGTGATGCAGTTATTATACAAGACGGCAGAGGTTTGTACATTTTGCTAATTAGTTGATAGTAGTTGATGAACTAATTATTAATTTATTAGAATAAAGTATTTAGTAACATTATAGCACAGTTTATGTATTTATGGTAGTATTTTTAACCTTAAATATGATTTCATAAATAGTAATTTATAATTTATAAGTGTGTATATACAGTAGTGGACAAAAGTATTTGCTGGGCAAGAAATTTCAAGGGTTTTTCAGTATGTCTGTGTTTGGGTGGAAGCACAAAATACTAATAAAGCGACTTCTTGGTCAATGTTTGTCATGCAATGGCAAAATCGAGACTAATTGGTATAGAATTGAGTCTAAATCAGTTGGTTGTTGCAATTTAAGATTATAGTTACAACCTAGTTAAAAGCCGATTAAGTTTACATTACAACTTATCAAAGCATATTCAATGCAAACAATATTACAACCTTTGAAAACAAACTAACTTATCCATTTGTGCTCACATCGGCACCTATTTCCATTCTGTAGGCCAGAGTATGATGAAAATCAACAAAAGAACTACCCGGCAAATACTTTTGTCCACTACTGTATATACTAGTAACTATTGCAGAAGAACCTGTTTATTAATCATGTACTCTGCTGTTACCGCAATTAATTTGTTTGCATAAGAAATGTATGGCAAACAGACAGAATTACAGGAAGTTGTTGATCTGGACAGTCTGTTGCCACAGAACACAGTTTTTCATTAGCCTAAAATACGTAGAATCAATGCATGATCCATTTTAACAATAAAATTAAAACACACACAATGAAGATGCCTATTTTTCTAGTGGGTGCACAGTTTGCTGGACTTAAACAGGAATGACTTGTTCTGAACACTCATTCTGAACACTCTAACTACAATCTGTTCCTCTCTTTATATCAAGGAATATGAACATAGACAGTTTACTCAACTCAAAAAATCTTGTATCCTTGTACAGTTTAGATGGCATTAGGGGTATTTGTTTTCAAACTTATTGTCAGATTGTGGTTTCTCTTTGCTCTCTGGTGGATTCGTTTGGGGATAATGTTTCTGTTGAATATGTTGGTTGTAGCTTTGGCTTTCATGAACAAACTTGGACGTCCTGCTGATGCTGGACAGGTAGAAAAGGACTTGAAGTGTCGTCTAGCTACAGCAGTAGGTTGCACTCGAATCTTTTTCTTTTGTTTTCTGACTCCCACCTCTTTACCAAACATATGTAGAGCAGAAAGCAGTCGCTGCTGTGTACCAGGTGAATGGATTCCTTTTCCTCGTAGTTTCCAATAATTGGAACAAAACCTTTCTACTGCAACTATGAAGCTGTCTGTGACATGACTTTCATGCAGCCCTTCCTTGATATCTTTAGTGACCTGTAGTACTCTTTCAATGACGTCCCTTGACTTTTCATAGCATCCTGTGTTAATTGGTTGTGCTTGATCTCTTTGAAATGTATTGCTAAAATCAATGTTGTCGTCAGCTGCAGTTGCCACTTTAGTTGTATCACAGGAACAAGGGGCAATTTTTTCAAAGGAACGTTTAATATCTTCATCAGACCAATTCACACTGATTGAAAGAGACTTTAGATGTTCTTCTTCTGCTCTTTGGTGGACACTACTGTAAAAGGAAATGGGTTGGCAGTGTTGTCCTAATGCCACTGCTGCAAAAGCTGACGGCCTTGAGGCGAATACGTTGGGATAGTATTGGCACTGCTTTTGCGATACTTCATTGCTGCTGCAAATTGGTATTTGCAAGGTTGACTTTGCATTCCGATGGGACAGGTGCACTAACCCAGTTGTAAGTCTACTATCCACGTTCTATTCTTGTCTGACTGACTCACAACAGTATAAACGTCTGGGTCATCTGTTGCGACAATGTCGTCAGATGGAATGGTGTGTGCTTTCATTCCTGTCACAGTAAATCTTGTAGAGACAAAATGATCTAATCTGTTTGTGGCAACAGATATTAAACGTCGCTGGTAATACAGTTCGAGAGTCTGTGTGAGAAGATTGAACATTTGTACCACATTCCAAGCTTTATTCCTTTGGAAAAGGATGTCTTTTATGATGTGTATGCTAGCCTCTGAATAATTGTTAGTATAGCTGCCTCGTGTGGGAAAGTTCTTTCGGAAACACACAACCCATTCTTTTCTTCGTTGCCAATAATCACCTAGTCTCTTTTTGAATGTCTGAAAAGGGCTTTTGTCTACTTCACGTTTGATTTCAGTCAATGCTTGCTCACTTGGGGCATAAACAAGTCGTTTTGTTAGTGCCATACAGGTAATTCTGTCTGTGCCACAGATACCAGAATTTGAGCTCCAAAGCCATCTCCATGTACTTTGTAAAAAATGAAAGACACATAGGTGTAATTCCGCTTGAGGCCATGTACTCTTTAGAGCAATCCGTTCGCTTGCACAGTCATCTGTCAATAATGTTAGTGGTCCAAGATTTGGGCCTCTTCCAAAAAATGCACACTTAGGCAGTATGTGGCACAGTGCTGTAAACCCTGCTGACAAGGTAACAGCATCTTCACTGGATGTCATAACTGCAGCAAGTGGTAGAGCTCCTACGGATGTGCCGCAGCTAAGTATGAACACAGCTGTGTTCAAGTTATCAAGACTGGCTGTTGAGTCACAAAAGACTAGCTCTGCACTTTGTGTGACCATTTCATGGACTCTGGCCATGAGAGGAGTGACTAGAGCTAAAAGGAAGGGCATGGCATCAGTATTTCTGGTCTTTGGTTTAGGTTCATCTGTATTCATTGCAGCTGCTTCTTCATAAGGTTGAAGAAATACTCACCCACCCTCTTTCTCATGTTCCTTGTTGTATCGTTGTACTTCCTCGAGCAGTCGCTCAAACATAGCCTCTCCATTTTCTGGTCCAATGTTGTCTGATCGCCATTTTCTAAATAGGCGTTGAACGTCTTGTACATTTGGGTTTATGGCTCTGTCTTCAAGAGTGCTCTCAACTTCTCGTGGATCACTCTTCAGCTGGAGCTGGGTCAAGTATTCATGTCTTGCAGAGGCAGCACAACTGCCAGACTCAAAGAGATTAATGTACGCTTTTTTCACAGCTTCTGTGACTGGTCTAAAGCTGAGCGCATGGCCACTGTGGATCGGGTGGTTATGCGTGTACTTCAGATTGATAAGGCAAGGATAGTCAGGGTGGTCTGAGATTTTAGATACCTCAGGTGGGTATACCCTAACTATTAAACTGCTAGGACACATTGACTTTTTGTCTCGTGTGGAACAATGTTTGGTGGTTTTCTTTAGTTTACACTTGCTTTCTGTGGACATTTGTGACAGAGTTTTCTGTTTCCTGTAATGATGACAATGACGAACAGTTTTAAAAAGAAGCCGTCTTCCTTTTGCTTTGAAACCAGTAGTGATTCGATAGGTGGTTTTTGAAACCTCTCCAAAATGTTTAATCCACTGGACAGCTGCAGTTTCACAATTGGCACTTGTCCATGCTTCTAAAGTAAAGTTGCTTGTTTCAGCTCCTAGGAAGCTTTCCGATTCATGCTGACAATAGGAGTCAACAAAATAGTTGTACTGCTGAGGGAGCAAGGGTATAATACTGGTAGGGAGGCCTGAATCAGATTTGCATTTGTGTTTGGCATCAAGTGAGTGCTCTAGATTGGCTTCACTGGTAGTGTGAAATTATTGAAATGTGTCTGTGCTTAAAGTGCATCTCTTCACATAAACTGACTGTTGTTCTACTACAGGCATGGAGGTTTCACTGACATTGTCAGCTTCTGTACTCTGTGAATGACTCTCATTAGAAGTGCACCAGGTTACATTAGACGAGAAAGGATTCCTCTTGGCAGCTGAAACGGCCTTAGCGAGAGTGAAGTTTTTTCTACCAACTTTGTTTGCTTTGTCAAGCACATAGCAGGAGGGCTGATCAGTAGTTGCTTTGCATGGTGAAGCTGCTGAAGAGTTGCATTTTTCTCCTGAAACTTTGGTCTTTAATGTTTTACTCAAACTTAAGCAAAGCTTCCGGCATTCAGGTTGCTTGAGATGGTGGCTTTGGATTTGCTGAGACTGCAAGTTTCATCAGCTAGTATGGACTTATCTATGATATTTGAAATTTTAATTTGATCAGAAAGCAGCCATACTGCCAAGGTATTCCTTAGGTAGTGAGCATAATGGCTTGGTTGAAGGTAAAGTTTGAGTTTTGCTTTGTCACAATAGAAGGACAGCTGTGGTGAACAGATGTATGCCCACAGATTTTCTGGAGAAAATGCTGCAACTGCCACAAAAACAAAGGCAATAACCCCACAAAGAGAAGAACATGTTTGTATTGGGAAATTTTTGCAATGCCGTGAGCATCCATGTTTTCCATCTTTGTCAAATGTCGGCCTATGCATAGGAATCAAATCATGAATATCCACTCTTTCACCTAAGGCAGTGCTTAGATAGTCCAGTGTTTGTATTAGTTCTACCAACAAGTTGCTAGGAACTGGGTATCCCAATGGGTCACCATAGAAGGAAGCTTTTGAATTCAAATCTAAAGCAACCACTGTCCAATGATTCTCACTCATCAATGTATTTGATGCAACAGAAGATCCAGTTATGGCATCAATTTGTACGTTGACAATCAGGAATATAAGTCTAATCTTCTTTCTGTTGTTCAGAGCTGATGCTATGGATTTGCTCAACGTGAATTTGCAAACTTCAGATAGCACAAGGCAAAGACAATCTTGTGACGAGCGATTGAGAAGCGATGTCATACCTTCAAGCAGTGTATCTAGCAACCATCTGTCACATGCCAGTCTAGACATTTGGTAGCTAGTCACGTCACCGAATGCCACAGCAGAGGCTGGCTTGTGTGACAGAATTTGTTGAAATTGCTGTACCTTGCTCAAGTTCAAGAGTTCAAGATTCAAAGTGTCAGGAATGTGACAGACCTCATTGAACCACTTGTCTTCTTGAATAACCTGTGGGAGGACAATGCTTAGACAGGAGTATGGACATTTAATTAATGAACAAACTCATTCAACTCAAAGTATTTTGTTACTTTACTGCAGCTAAGTGGCAGAGTATTAATAATCAACATTTGTAGTTGTGAATTCAGTTAACATGAGTAGTGGTGAGCTAATATAATTTGTGGTATTCTGGACAGGAACAATCCCCATGCATATTGGTTAATATCTACACTTCTAAACAAAATAGTGTAGGCACACTTTAAAAGAAGCGTGCTTTAGCTATAGGTACTTAGCAAGGCTATGTGGTACATGTGATTACAAGTAACTAGGTCATGCAATGTACAACCTCATAATTAAATGGGGCATGAAATGCTAACTAAAATCATCTAGTCACTTAGACAGAACACTACGTTGCATAGAAACTTCAAAGAGATTCACAAATTTATCTGAAGAATGACATGCTTAATATTTTGCATTGTGTTCATAGGATGTGTGAAGAATATTGGAAGGTGGATCAGGGATTGACATGTCAAAGTACTCTCTAGCAAAATCTAGTGACTGCTGTGACATTTCTTACCAGATTTTTGATGTTTGTTTACCAGTTTACAATGCTTTATACGCATAACTCAATCTTAACCAGTTATAGTCATTACCAGTTGGATATAACAGTGTACGCTCTAGATGTTGAAGTAAGTAACATGATAATGTTTTGTTCTTGTATATACGTAGTTTCATTTGTGGTCAGTTTGAGCATGGTATACTATAAGATACTGTGAAAAAGAGGAAATTGTGGAGGGAATCATGCAGGTTTTGTGCGATTGAAGCTCATCGCTATTCCACATATATCACACAAATTAATTTTGCACTATAATAGCGCTGTTCCCTGAAATTGGACAATGTTTTCCTCACAACTATTTCTTCTTTAATATATATATATATATATATATATATATATATATATATATATATATATATATATATATATATATATATATATATACTGAGCACTCATGACATTCAATCTGTAGCATATTGGTATAGTACTGAGTTGCAAATATAATAACAACCTGTGTTGTATTTCTGTGTGTACAACGTTGCTATAGATACTCTTTCATGGAACTGCTACAAGTGTGCTTTAGCAAACTACTAGTATTTAATTAATTAATTAATTAATTTCACGTACATACCTGTGAGGCAATGAATTTGGTTTCATGTATTGCCGAAAACTCTCGAATTCCCTCAAGGTCAAACACTCCAAATAAGAATGCACCAGCTTAAATGTTGTCTCCCGCCTCCTGATTGATGCTACCAGCCAGATTTCTGCAGACAGACGCATTAGGAATCATTGGGCTGCTGTGTGGGTCGCTGAAGTGAGTGTCTTTGGGCACAGTGATCACCTGGCCCTTCTCTGGACTCACATTGGGAAAGATCAGTCTCGCACAATCTTGCCTGTTTAGGTGTCTAACGGATCTAGGTGCGTTGAAAAAGAAGTACACGTGATGAGTGCAGATAGAGCGTCTTGTAGTACACACACGTACGTGTGCATACGTACGGCTGCAGTATCTCACCTGTCCTTGAATGCGGTAAGAAAAGAGCTCGGAAAATTGTCAAACATGTCGCGAAATTGAAAAGAGCGCGAAAGAAACGGACGGGTCTAAACGCACACTTAGCTGGAGAGCTTTGGCGCGAGAAAAGTGAAACCTGCACGTGCATGACAAACAAGTAGCACGTGCAGATGGTTACGCTCATGACGTCTACACTGATAAAAACGGAAACCCCAAATTCGCTAGTAGGTCTTCATATATATATAAATATATATATATATATATATATATATATATTTTTTTTTTTTTTTTTTTTTTATATATATATTTATTTATTTCTTACACACCTACTCACATACAGGGAAGTCCCAACTAAGGACTTCAGCATATATATATATATATATATATATATATATATATATATATATATATATATATATACACATGGCTCCAACGCTACTCATGATCAGAGTTTCTAGCCAAGCTACCATACCCGTTAGTGATTGACCATTGCCAACGACATCGCATTGCTCGCCAGTGCTCATCCCACACTTGAACTTCCAACCGAAAGTCCCAGATGTTTCCACTCACCATAAACAACTCTCATAATAGAGTTACAGCCACAACACACACACACACACACACACACACACACACACACACACACACACACACACACACCTTGAATGTTGAACCTTGAACCTTGAATTTGAAGTCATTTTCCCAGTTGCGGTAGACCATAGTAGAGTGTGAGTGTACTGTAATAGATTGAAGGTCATTGAAACTTCGGTTACTTATATAAATAATATTTTTTATCACAAGACTGATCAAAAGCCAGAACCTATTTTGGGGAAACCAGCTGTGGCATGTGCAAAAACATTCCCATACATCGCTGTATGACCAATAGCTCAAGTGGTAAGTCATACATTTGATGAACAAGCAGACATGATCTCTTACTTCCCAAGTGACTTGTGAGGTATTTAATTAACAACGTATATGCATAATCAACTGCTCCATCTCATCATAGTAAAGAAACACCGCCCCTTGTTATTTATCAAGTTTTGAAACCAAGATTACTGATTTAACAGCCAACCCTCATGTAATTACATGAAACCCTATCTGAGAGCAACTCCCAATCAAACAGCCAGGGACACAGTGAATGACAGATCATTCAAGTGAGCATTATAGATATATGGTAAATAGATATACACATGATGTATGCAAATTTATTCAGAAATCTCTTTCAGCATGGCTGATCAGCCAAAGATCCAGCAAATAATCTATCAAATGTACAAAGTACAATAGCTAAAGCACTACGAGTCAAAATGCAATGCAGCTGTACAAACTTAGTTGCACTCATTTCTTCAGAAAAATGGTCACGGTAGCTCCCTGAAGAAAGGGCACTTTCTGTGTAACTCTGTGGAGAATCTCAAAAGATGAACTAAAAATTCAAACCTTCTTTGACTTACAAGTGCAGTACATACAACTGAGACATTGCATGCAAGTACCTTATCGAGATCCAGAAAATGTTAATTAATTGAAACACAGATGACTTATGCCTAAACCACACATGCAATTCGTCTACTGGCAGGTGCAATAATGGAAGTTATCCAGGTTACTCATCTAGAATCTGCAACAAACAAAATCAATAACATTGATCACATACAACATCTAATACTAAAACTCTATTCACCAATCAATATTGACCATATAAATTAAAACAAATGTCCTGGGTTGTTTATATTCCTTGATATAAAGAGAGGAACAGATTGTAGTTAGAGTGTTCAGAATGAGTGTTCAGAACAAGTCATTCCTGTTTTAAGTCCAGCAAACTGTGCACCCACTAGAAAAATAGGCATCTTCATTGTGTGTGTTTTAATTTTATTGTTAAAATGGATCATGCATTGATTCTACGTATTTTAGGCTAATGAAAAACTGTGTTCTGTGGCAACAGACTGTCCAGATCAACAACTTCCTGTAATTCTGTCTGTTTGCCATACATTTCTTATGCAAACAAATTAATTGCGGTAACAGCAGAGTACATGATTAATAAACAGGTTCTTCTGCAATAGTTACTAGTATATACAGTAGTGGACAAAAGTATTTGCCGGGTAGTTCTTTTGTTGATTTTCATCATACTCTGGCCTACAGAATGGAAATAGGTGCCGATGTGAGCACAAATGGATAAGTTAGTTTGTTTTCAAAGGTTGTAATATTGTTTGCATTGAATATGCTTTGATAAGTTGTAATGTAAACTTAATCGGCTTTTAACTAGGTTGTAACTATAATCTTAAATTGCAACAACCAACTGATTTAGACTCAATTCTATACCAATTAGTCTCGATTTTGCCATTGCATGACAAACATTGACCAAGAAGTCGCTTTATTAGTATTTTGTGCTTCCACCCAAACACAGACATACTGAAAAACCCTTGAAATTTCTTGCCCAGCAAATACTTTTGTCCACTACTGTATATACACACTTATAAATTATAAATTACTATTTATGAAATCATATTTAAGGTTAAAAATACTACCATAAATACATAAACTGTGCTATAATGTTACTAAATACTTTATTCTAATAAATTAATAATTAGTTCATCAACTACTATCAACTAATTAGCAAAATGTACAAACCTCTGCCGTCTTGTATAATAACTGCATCACGTAAAGCTTTTCTGGAGTCAACAGTTTCTCGAGAAAGTCGATTTCTGCAAAGAAAACGGTTTGTAGCAACCAACATTCCCCGTATTGGGGCTCTCCTTTCACTGCCACCGTTGCTTACTCAGTGTGGTAACTGCTCGCAGAGAAAGCGCAATTCCCACGATCTGTTAGCATAACAACACATTTCGAACTACTAAATCATGATCGTGAGCCATGCGTGCACGTGAGAATGGGCTACTGTGCACGTGCAAGTTAAACTAATCCGGGCTATATATCCGGGATGTGTGTTTGTGAAGTGGACCCAAAAAAATTTGCTCCCTCGCGGCGAAAGGGGTCTGGCTACACGAGACTAGAATTCTATATCTACAACCTAGCATCTTTGTGTGTGTGTGTGTGTGTGTGTGTGTGTGTGTGTGTGTGTGTGTGTGTGTGTGTGTGTGTGTGTGTGTGTGTGTGTGTGTGTGTGTGTGTACTCATGAGAAACACGAAACATAAATTAATTAATTATGTCCTGTATGTTCAAGGAAGACATTCTGAGAGGTTGTTTGCTAATTAACAAACGTATGAATGGTTGCATCTTATCTAATTAAAGTCACAGTTCTATAGTTTATGTGCATGTAGTGCAAGTCCATTGAATCTTTCTTGTCCCATTGTAGACTTTACGTAAGTTTCAATTAAGTTAAATAACAGGATGCTCTAGGAAAGAGAGGCTCTAAATGCACTGTACCGTACAACGTCAACAGGACCTCCAGACCATGTCTGATTACAAAAAATAGAGAAATAATTGTCTAAAGCAATAATTATTGATTTCTTAACACAAAGAAAATTATTGTTGAAGTCTCGAGTTTTTGGTAAGTCAAGGGGTAGGCATCTATTTGTTGAACATTTAGAAATCTAAAGATATTTTTTAGTATCTTGGTCGATAAAAAGGAGTGACTTTCCACAAAGTCAATTTGAAGAACTTGATGCTCAGTGCCTGCAAACTAATTTACTAATTTTAATTATTTATTAATCTATTTCCGAGAACTTTCTACGAATCATCTAAAGTACCTGGCCTGCACCATATGTAGTTATTTATGAAATATTTTGATTTATAAAGTCAAACTATCGCTGCTTTGCTAAGTCTTTCAGAAGCTATGAGAATTTGAAAGAGGCTTTCAGTCTGAAGCCTTGTCAAATGAAGCGCATGTAGTTTTAGCTCGTACTGCAGCAAAGTTTTAACTTCCTGTGAAGTTATCGAAACATCGGATGACGGATTTGAAAAAGAGAGATGTATATATTCTATAGGACTTCCGGATGTCGGATAGGTTCAATTGAAGTTTCAGTTGATTGTCGTTGTTCTCTATAGTAATAGCATATCAAAATTTGAATTAAATCATTGAAACACAATGCTGTCCAAAGCAATTACTTTTTCTAATTAATTATTATATTATATAGAGAATTTGCTACGAGCCTTTACATTTTGATTCTGCGGAGGAGTGGCATAGAATGTGTAAAAAACATCCGGGCAATTGAACCTTCGACAAAGGGTGTGTAGGCGATTCTCTAGAGACAGAAGGAGTGACTTTCTGACGACACCGATTTCCAAACGAAGGAAGGTATTGAATGGACAACAAATTTGTTAACGTTAGTAGAGGAAAGGCGAGCTGCAACAGATGTTACTGGCCGCCGCGATCACCTAATTAGCTAACCAGGAAATGTGCCGCAGAGTTCATCCTAAGATGGCCCTATAACCCTAGAGTTTACGTCCTAACTCCATCTATTTTAGAAGTTATGATGCGTGTGACGGCACATTTCCTGTAGTAGAAGCTGTTGCTTACAGACCTGTGACTGTCAACTTTCCCTGCAACTATCATGAGTCTCACCCAATTTTGCTAGGCTCACTCACCACTGGAGTATAGAGTCGGGGAAAGGGGGAAGCTAGAATCTCCCCAGTCTTCGCAGGCGAGTCAAGCAGAAGCGTCATGTTCACGTCAGGTTACCAAATAGTCAAGCTTTACTAGAATCTGTTTGATGGAACACGTCAGTGTTTCGGTATGATGAAGACTGAAGCCAGTGTGGAAAAAGTTGTGACAGGTGAAGTGTGCATGCCCATCACACTTTTCCGGCTGCAGTGGCGGACGTCCATGCTGCAAGAGAGCAAAAAGGAAAGGGGGCGTGGCTTTGGAATGGCCAGCTCCTCCGAACTTGAGGACCACGCTACGTCAGTGCTCTTACCGAAGGTCTCTTGATGTCACGCAAAATGTATTGTAATACGTCGTGATATTGGCATGCTTAAAAAGACCAATACTCTGTAAGGCGATTTATATGTTCCAGTATAATCGATAATCTCAGGAAAGTTGGGTCTGGTGACGTGGGACTATGGCTCTGGTCTTGTGTATTTATAATTGATCTTGAAGAAAGTATGGACCACACTTTTAGTCTTATTCAATTCTGAATGGAAGCGTCGAGAGCTATACTGTTGCATGTAGAAGCAATTTAGAACACAATCCAGTGCCTCAGGCTTTCAGGCGTTCATACAAAGTCTGGCAGCAGGGGATTCTAATTATTCTTATATCTCGCCCCTAATATACCTGATTTAAACCGAATTTGTGGGTTTTGTATTTACTCTTATTGCCAAGGTGCTCTACAAATCTATCTACCTGGTACAGAATCGACTGTCAGAGAAGAGCAATTCAAGAGTGTAAGTGACTAATTAATTGTCTCTTTCTTGCATAAACTAATGACCTGCGTAATGTGCCATACTATAGGCACCTGATAATTAATTATATGCGTGACAAATATTTTGAACCGCTTTAAATCTTAATTAACTTTCATAACTGGTGTAATTGCTTCAGATATTTAGTTGATTCTCGTAAGACGTATGATATAAATTTAATTATTATTTGATTTTGAAACAGAGTTTGTAATGGTGGATCAAGAGGTGACGGACGACATGTTGCTGAAGATAGCACTTAACACCACAATATGTGCAAGTTGGAGTCATCTTGCATTATGTCTTGATTATGAGATGTTTGGTGGTGGAGGTGTTAAATTAATTAAGCAGGAACACGTTGATGACCCATTTACGCAAGTAACAAGCATGTTGGAAAAATGGCACAACCATCATGCTAAAAAAGCCACGGTCCAGAAGCTCATTACAGCGATGTGTAACTGCCAGTGGGAACGTCAGGCTGAAGAAATATTTGGAGAGAGATTGGTAAAGCTTGCCACACAAGCTAATGCTGACTCTCCAGACGGTCAGAATGCAAGTGAAAATCGTTGATAGATTTCTGCGTATGTCTAAAAAATTCACATTTGATATAGGTTTACCTGACCCTCTTAGAAGAAAGATTACGCCGCTGCAGCTGATGGAGGTATATCACTTAATTGTCTTGCTACAGAACTTTGTCATGCACTATAGGCGAGTACTACCAACCAGGTTTAATGTAGCTACAGAAATGTTAGTCACGTGAGTCCACCTAATGAATGTGATCCAACAGGAACGTACTACAAAAGCTTACTAGAATACCAAGTTTGAACTTTAGACAAAAGACACACATTTCACTGTTTTGTTGGTACAGTATTTTACGTTGTCTGAAATCTGTTGCTTTCTTGACAGGTTTCAAAAGAACTTCTAGACCTATGGCTAGAGATTGGCGTTGCCTTAAAGATACCAAAGGGGAACTTGAAAAACATCGAGCATAAGCACAGGGATGATTTGTCAAAGCGCCTCTTCGAGGTCCTAGAACTATGGTGTGATCGTGAAGTTATTCCCACTGTTGGAGCTCTGGTGGAAGCCTGTAAATGTAAAGGAGTGAATGCAGAAGTAAGATGTCGGAAAGCTCTCGGTCTTATTCCCAAGTAAAAACTGGATTTATCAGCTCGCATATGTGTGATGACTTGTGTACAACTTGAACGTCTTTTATATACCGCAACATGTTAAATAGCATTAAAGAAATGCATTCCGAGCAGCATATATATAGCTAGTTTTAGTGTTGGCTTTTTTGCTTTTTTGTGGTAGGTATAAGTTATTGGAAGGCAAAATCGTACGTCTACTCTGCTTTCAACCGTGTTGTCGTTGTCCTAGCCACATGCAGGCGTAGGAACCTGGTTTTGTTTTTGTAAAATATATAAAAAGTATATAATTTTTTGTATATTTTGAAATGATACATTTAGTTGTCAGTGTTCGGCGTATTTTGGTTACTTGAAGACTTGAATCGGGTACACATAAAACTCGCGCTAAAGCTGGACAATTTCCCCGAGGGCTCTTAACGTGCTTTAGGCAAGACATGGCGGACCAAGCAGAGTGGATTCGTCGTTGGCAACCTACTCTTTCGTCGCAGCCTTGGAAAATTCTTAGAATTGATGATACTCTCTATCTTTTTAAAACTCATTTCGGCGAGTCGTCATACGCTATATGTTTGTGTGACTTCCAGACCATTTACCATGAAAAAGTGGAGAACCAAAATGTCACAAGAAGATGTAAGGTATATCAATATGCAGAAGAGAAGCTTAAACTTTGCCTTGTCTGTATCTCATTCTTCCTTTTATTGAGTATGTGTCAGACTCCACATGTGTTTACTGGCTTGTTGATTTATTGTTGCTCCTTGCTGTCATTCTTTGCTTACAGTCTTTGAACCCGAAATTTGAAGCTCCTCTTTCTCGTCTGTTAAGTCACTTGTCACAGAACATTCAGTCAGAGGAAAAGCAATGTCAGTGGAGTTTACAGAAGCAGACAGACGAAGATGGTGAAGTTGTTTTGGCTACCATCAAAACACAACTCTCCGGTCTACCGTTTGTGTGGGAGTTTCACTTGAGGAAGGCAGCAGAGAAAGAGGTAATGGTGACTTTAGGGTTTTGACGATTTTGTTAATAAGGTTGGAAAGTAATACCTGCCTGTGTCTGTCTTCAGGTGTAACTGAGTAGTTTAATTTGTGGATTAGTCTTAATTTAAAGATGGCAGATTAGCTATGATTGTGATGTTGTTTGGCGACGGAGAGCAATACACTTTTTTAGTAAATTGGCTACATTGTTGTATTTAAGTTGATGAAGTCGTTGCAGTGTGCTTACTTTTGTCAATTTCAATGGTTTGTCTGACCGTCTGTCTGTTTTTCTGTGTGTCTTGATTATATTCATTTAAGCTCGATCGCAAACACTGAATATACATTAATCCTTGTCTTTGTCTCAAACTTGACAATGACTAAAACCGCCTATGCCATTTAGATGGCTGTTTGTCTGTCTGTCTGTCTGTCTGTCAATACATATATTTTCATACATCAGCACTATTACAGTCTAATTTTCCAAACACCAGTTCAAAAGCCCACAATGGGCCACACAACAAAACCCAACTACTTGTCTGTCTGTCTGTCCGTGTGTTTGTATATTGCTGAAGGGAATGCAGCACCATGTGTTATGCAAGCATCCTCTGTCAAACATGCTGCAAGGATAAGGTCATGTTAGGGACGTGGAGCAGGATCATGGCTTCAAGCTATTCCTTCAGCACCAAAATTTGCTCGAAAGTCCTCAGAATTTCATGTGGCAGCATTTTTGAGACTTTTTATTCCTATACCGTATTCCCAGATTGTTACCAAGTGTGATTGTGGTACGAGCCTTGATGAACATGGTTATCAAGTATTGACCTGCAAGTTTGGCGGTGGCTCAGTATGGTAACGCAATGCAATCGTGTCAACTTGGGCTAAATGTTTAGTCGAGTTAAATATTCCTCATCAAGTTGAGCCAAGATAGGTATACTGACTCTGAGAAAAGACCGGATATAACAACATATGATCCCACTGGACACTTGACAAAAGGCCTGGACATTTCACTTGCTCATTCACATTCTTGTGACACCGTACAATCAGCTGCCAAAATATCAGGTTTAATCAGCTGAGTTGAGAGAAAAATGCAAAATGACAAAATATGGTCAACAGCAGTCTATAGCAGGATCTGATACAACATGTATTCCACTGGCTTTTGAACACTTAGGCTTTTGGGGCCCTATGGCTGAAGACTATCTCGATAAGATCTCCAAAATTTCAAAAGATGCAAATGGAAAAAGCAGCGAAACAGACTTTAGAGATAGATGGAGAAAGCAACTGTCTGTAGTTGTACAGTCTTGCAACTCTTGTGTGATTTTTAAAAGTTGTCAGATTTATCTATGTGCAATTTTGATGATTTTCTGTGTGATAAAGATGTTCAACATTTTGTTCATTGACTGTTATTGTTATGCATACATAAAGTTAGCGATTGTTATTGGTAGAGTAAGAGTTCAAATATAGCAATGTCTGTCTGTTTGTCTGTTTGTCTACTTTCTGCTTATTTGTGTGCCTGTCAGAATCTGCCTGCTTGTCACGGTCTGTTTTCTTGCTTCCTTGCTTGTCTTTCTTATTGTTTGTCTTTTCTCTGTTAGGGGGCAACTCCAATTACCAGACATTTCTTCAATTCAAACAATCATCAGATTGGTGGTTCGAACAAATGTCTGACACATGTTTAATAACACCAATGTTTCCAAAACTGGCTCTTTCAGCCTCACTTTCCTGAATAGTGTAGCTTGCATCATGACAGGCTGTATTAACTTTATACCAACAAGCGAAGGATAATATGTTAGCCATCTACTAGTGTATGTTGCTCTCAGACTGGAAAACAGTCAGCACGAACAATGGATATTATTGACACACAGCTCATTGGGTTGTGCCATTAAGATGACACTATCAGTGGGCTAGGCTAAAGTGTAGGTGCAAACTTTAATATCTGGTATCAGACATTTTCAATCTAAACAGGTTTCTACTCCACCCATACACTTTCAAATGTTATCCTGATTGGAGAAATGTCCGGTAATTGGAGATCCCCTTATAGCAAAACCTTTTATCCTGTCAATGATATTCAATAATGATGTTTATGTATGTTGTATTTAGTTGCAATATCAACTGCTGTTTCCACTACTTGCAATGGTTGGTGAGCTCGGCCGCAGACAGTCAGAACTTAAAAGACTGTTAGAGGCCAAAGATTGTGAAATACAAGACTACAAGACATCTGGAGCACGTGTTTCAAGACGTATGTTGTCATTAGTCGTAATACTTGAAATTATTGTTAATTAATTAATTAGTTATGCCATTATTATTTCCAGGGACTCTGGAAACATTACAATTTGATGCTAAAGCTTTTACTAATGAAATGAATTTATCACAGGTAGAGCCCCATTATTTAGATATCAATTCTCGTTGAGTTGTTATAACTGTTGATAGAAATTTGAACAAGTAGTACGCAACTGTCAGTCACGAGCATTCGAATTGCCCGAGTGTCGGGAACTTTACAAGCAAGTTATGGCAAAGGATGCTTTTCTTAATCGAAGGATAGACACAGGTCTCATGTTGTGATTTGTACATGCTTCCTGACCTTCTCCATTTGCCTGCATGTCACTTGTTCGCAATGTATGAAGTAAAGTGTGTACATATTTTATTGTATTGGCGTGGTCAGGTACGCAAGAGTCAGCTAGAGAGCTTGTGCAGGTCTCGTGGAGGTAGAATATACATGATAATCCAACCTATTGTCATAGCTACAGAATGTACCCTGGGCATATTTTAGAGTCAACATTACACTACACTGCTATTGGCTGTCATTAGGGGTGAGCCCCAGTCTACTATCACTCATTAGTATTACACAAACTTTCACGAGCATTAAGCGACACAACTAAACAACCTTAGCTGTGGCAGTATAAAACCAATTAATTGACAACACAAGTATTAGTTATTACAGGTGGAGCTGGTGTTTATGGCATTTATTGACCCGAGGCCTCAAGGGATTATCAACGAGATAATTGACCAAGCCGGAGGCGAGGTTCAAGTATTGAGGTGATAAACCCTGAGGCCGAGGTGTCGATAATGCCATAAACACCACATACCCATGCAATATCCAATTTATTGTATTGGCGTGGATTTGGTACAGTAAGCAAGTTTATGGCCACAACAATCTGCAGAGTGCCTTGAAACAGATGTGTTCAGAAGCAGGCATTGCTGGTCGATCCAATCATGCTCTCAGAGGCACAGCGGCCAACTGAATGTTCCAGTCAGGTGTACCGGAACACCTAATTCAGGAACGTACAGGCCATCGGAGCCTGCAAGCCCTCAGAACATACCAGAAGACTTCAGATAAACAGAAATTTGCCGTCAGCAAGATCTTGGCTACTGGGGAAAGCTTCCAGAAATGCCTGAAGCCAACACCCACTAGTGACAACAAGGAGAACAACCCCAGCAATGCTGCTGAATGGGACAGGTTGTGTGAAGCAGCAACACCTGCACTCCCTTTCCACTTTTCAAATTGCAGCGTTACATTCTACATGGGCAACAAGCAGTAAATAACTTGTTTGTGCTTGTAACCTTGCTGACGTAATTAGTAGATGTTATAGGTGTTATGTGACTACCCTAAGTTAGTTGTGTTATGTTTGGTAGCTAATGGCTTGCGAAAGTTTGTGTAAGGGTAAGGTGCTAATAGACTAAATGGCATTTAGTGTATTGTATTCGAGCCTGAAGTTTACTCTAAAATATACCCAGGGTATATTCTGTTGCTATGACAGTGGGTGGATTATTGGTATATTCTACCTCCACGTGACCTGTACAATCGCTGTAACTGCCTCATATTGCGTACCCAACCACGCCCATACAATAAAGCTACTAATTAGGCCAGGAAAGAGTTGCAATAACACAAAACTGTATTGCTTGTTGCCCATATAAAGGGTCAGGTAGGCGGGCTACAGTTCAAATCTACACAGGTCATGCAACCACTAATCACAAAGTTGTTGTTGAAACAACCACGCCCATACAATAAATTACAAATTAAATGGAAGATGGTGTATGACATTGTTGTCCCCTCAGCCTCAGGGCTTATCACCTTATCACCTTGATAATTGAACCTCACCTCTACTTGGGTCAATTGTCTGGTTGATAATCCTTGTGAGGGCTCGCGTCAATAAATGTCATACCATCACCAACTACCCTTGTAATAACTAATACTTAATGTCTTACTTGCAATGACTCATTATGAGTCAACACATACTACCAGCTTGTACAATTTATTGACTACAGTTGTCACGTGCTCAAAACAATAATTGACATGGTTGTCATGGAGGATGTCGTGGAGTTGTGGATGGCAAGTTATTAGTTTATGTGAATGACTTTTATTTTACAGCTGATTCTGCTGCTGTCGATGAAGATAGTCTCTTTGGTTTGGTTTCGTCTCTGGAGGAGAGTGGCCAGCCAGTCAAAATGCCAGATGGAACAAGGGATCGAACGTCAACTGGCTCGTGGAGCAATCGAATGCCATCTTCTTTAGTTCCCGAGTCAATGTCTGATGGTAGTAAACGTCGGTCTACTTCCAAATCACCTGATATATCCCCAAATATTGCATCACTTGCTCCATCATCTGCTGTAAGTTGCCATTAGGCAGACAGTTGTTATTTTGACACATTTTGTGCAGGAGATTGAAATGCAAACTCGAGCTGCTCTTGCAAAACGACTGGAAAGCGAGGCAGAAAAGGAGAAGAGCAAGAAGAAGAAGAAGAAACTTCTTTGAAATGGTCGTGCACAGGGAGTGTGTCGTGGAAGTTGCTTTTCAGTGACATAGTACACCAATTATGGATATGCCTTTTATTAAATCTATTTGTTCTACACTACGTTTGTATTTTGAATGTGGAATCTGATTTGGCATCCAGTTGTGCAGTATTTTGGGCTACATGTTATGTGTAGAGGTATGAAAGGAACTCGCGGTGTTTCTTCTGGCTGAAATTGACTCGCACCAGCTCAATACTATGTTCAAAACAATTTAATTTAAAGTAATTTAAAAAGATATAGAGTGGTTATATATCTATATAGCAGGTGGGCCCGATTGGCTACTATTAGGATCTCAGTTGGAATAGTTTGTCAATATCCAGCAGCTTTAACCGCAAATGTTGAAGCTTCTGTCTTGGGGTGCATTTCTTTTGCTTCTTCTGCTCTTCTGGAAGAGGCCAGAAGAGTCACGTGACCTCTTCTGGTTGTTTCTTTTGCTTCTCCCCCCTTCTTCTAAAGTGTTAGAAGAGGCACGAGACCTCTTCTGGCTCTTCTGGCTGAAAGGCGGAAGAGGCAGAAGAGAAGAGGTCTCGTGACTTGTGAGACATGCGCATTAAAAACGCGCGTATTGATGGAGCCGTACGAGCGTCCTTCGCTTCCATTGCTTTGGAAACCAAGTGGTCTTCCAGCAATATCAAGTCCCACAACTACAGCTGCTGCTAGTGGGTGTTCTCCAAGGACCCCTTTAAGGAACCAGAAACGGAGACAACGGTTGTAGAAGTCGCCTCTTCGAGTAGAGATCCAGTTTCTTTAGTGAAAACCTTATTTTGCTAATTAATTTTACAACTAGAGTACGTCTGGACGTGTAAACTATTAATGCGCATGCTCAGCTCTTCTAGGACCTCTTCTGGTCATTTCTTTGGCTTGGCTCTTCTGATCAGACTGGGCATGATCGACCTCTTCTGTTCTCTTCTGACACCTCTATTCCAGAAGAGCAGAAGAGGCAAAAGAAATGCACCCTTGATCTAATAGCCCCTGAGGCCTTGTATTGCATCCAAACCATTTGCGCATGCGTAAAGTATGACCGCTGGGAGTTTATCGATGAACTGTACAGTAAGATCACGGTCTGGAAATTTTTGTCGTAGTTATGTAGTTTTATGATGCCTACTGCATCTAGATAAATAGACAGACGAGATTTTAGGTGTGCATCTATAGCCATATAGGCAGACTTCCTGCACATGACGGTCAAACCATTTGCGCATGCGTAAGTTGTGACGCTGGGAGTTTATCGACAGACTGTACAGTAAGATCACCGTCTGGAAATTTGTGGCGTAGTTATGTAGTTTTATGATGCCTACTGCATCTAGACAAATAGACAGACGAGATTTTAGGTGTGCATCTATAGCTATAGAGGCAGACTTCCTGCACATGACGTCACTATTCTATACAGCTATTTTTCTCTGTGTAATTATTACTTACATGTATCTCTGATTTGTACTGATTTTACTTTTATGCTACGCCATTCTGATACAACAAGAAGCGTTGAAAACAGAAAGGGGCGTTGGTTGTGTTTCAATTTCTGTAGTTGGAAATATTTAACTATTTATTCTAGAGTTTAATGGTGGCCTCGATATGCTCACTTTCGTCTGCATGAACTTTCTTTCCTCTCGTCTGCCATTTCCTTATAGAGGGCAATGTCTGCCTACCATTCTAAGTCTCTGGCTCTGACTTAATTAGCTTAAACAAGCTGGTTCAGTCTTTCACATGTTTAGATGTCTGGCCTTTCCATCTCTTGTCACGCATTCTGTTTCCACCTTTCTTACATATTGCTGTTTGTAGATGTCTTGCATAAATCATCTTACATCGATCTTGCTTCTTTTAGTTGTTGTCATCTGTTTATGGCGTCGTTTGATTGTTACGCATTCAGCGCAAAAAGTCCAGAATATTGTACAGAAAGTGATTGTGCTTATGACAACAGCAGTGACGTCGACATTGTGGAAGGCATGGAGCCTTTGCGGAAGCGTAGAAAGACAGGTGATGACCCTCGATGCAATAGAGTAAAGCCAGAGAGACTGTTTGAGCTCGCAGCTGACGTTGTTTCGAGCAAAATTCCGTTCAAAACGGTTGAGCAATATCGTCGTCGATGCGGGCGTAAAGTGCCTGAGAAAGTCATATTTGCAATAATTAGGAAGGCGTTTCCAACTGATGAGGATATGGTGGGATTGTGTGCATCACTGTCACGGCCATATTTCGATAGTGATGAGTTCTACTGTGAATCCAATAATTCCGAAATCATTGTGAAGGATGTGATGCAAACAGGTAAGATCTATGATGAGACCTCCTATCATGCATGGCCATTAAAATTGAAAATGTCTGCTCTGTACTCCACTGCCACTTGTTTTCAAATCTCCCTTGATCCAAGGTCTTTAAAATACCGAGGGCAACATTACGTTTAATGTCAGGCTTCAACCTTCAACAGAGAGACAAACGGCGGTTGCCAAGCCTAGACAAAGTGTAGGAGCATCCGCAGTTTCGTCATGCATTTAAGAAAAGTGTCACCACCGTTTGTGTGCAAGTCACGTGACTTTTGAATTAATGTACGGAAGAGTGCGAGTGTCATGGACGATTGATGGTAATCTGTGACCTCTGCACAAACCTCCTGCGTATTGCATTGTCACACAGTTTGCAGTGGCGTCGCATAATTATAATAGGGATCTGGATGGACCACGGGGGAATGGGTGTAGCCTTCAAGGTAATTGATGAAACCTTACAAATTACAACCTTACCGGATGCCCTGCATTTTGAGGCTTAGCAACGCCTCTAATGTGCTTAGCTGAGTGTAGTGTGGGCGCAGCAAGGTGATTCATTATTGCATGTAATTTCCAAAATTCTTGGACCGTTTCTAATTGCCCGAGGCCCGGATATCCGGGATAAGGGTACAGTAGTCTGGTGGCGATCGGCCGTACATACGTACATACGACCGTATTTATGCTCGATTAGCGCAGATGCAACTGAAGCTATTCCGACCAATTATACAAAAAGTGGTGTCATTACCGACCAAAAGACGAACGTGATGTCATCATAAGGCTTCACCTCTCTGTTTGCTACGAGAATTCGGCCATCAGGTCGTCCATCTTGTACATGGTGTTTAGTCCTTTGCTTTTCATAAGGGTATAGCACTTACAAACAACGCCTAATCTAAATTTGCACGTGCACGTTTTCCCACCAACAACCATGCAGGCGTCTAGAGAGCGAAGGTGCTGGATTCAGGCGCCATGCGGTGCGTGTAGCTGAAACGTACCTGACTTGCAACATTTTGCTTGTTCTAGTGTTTATGCATAGTGGTTCTGCAGCCTGACAGCTTGAATTTCGGTGTGCGTGGCTGCAACTACAATCAATAGTGTCATTTAAACAGAAATTTAGCGCTCCACGGGAATTTGCGAAGGGGAACGTGCATTGTCATGACAGTGCGTCTGTTTGTCGGACAAAGCGATTGACCTGTAAGTACGCAAGTCTGGAGACGAGTTTGCACCCTTTGTTTACACGCCTGCATTGGAAACCTTAGCTGAGACCAGTGAGTTGGGCTAAATACCTAAGTATGCAAAACATTATCACGTGACGAGATACATGCTCCGGCCGAGGGTTTCGCACTGTAGTGCTTCTCTATTCATTGTAGGATTATAGTTTACTATTCATTCTAGAGGAACGATTGCTGTAATAGAAACCTAGACAGAAAGAGACGTTAGCCAAGATGTGCAAGTTAATGGTTAAAACTCTATTAGACAAAGCTGTCACATGCAAAGCGTCAAGAGCTGATGCTTAAATTATTAAGGCACTATTATAGTAGATGGTACGTAAGACTAGCATCTGCAATCTGGTGTGTGCGCGCATGTGTGTGTGTGTGTGTGTGTGAGAGAGAGAGAGAGAGAGAGAGAGAGAGAGAGAGAGAGAGAGGAGGAGGAGGAGACAGGCAGGGAGGGAGGAAGGGAGGCAGGCAGGGAGGAAGGGAGGCAGGCAGGAAGGGATAGAGGCAGGCAGGCAGGCAGGGAGGGATAGAGGCAGGGAGGGAGAGAGGCAGGCAGAGAGGGAGAGAGGCAGGCAGAGAGGAAGGGAGGGAGGCAGGGAGGGAGGTAGGGAGAGAGGTAGGGAGAGAGGTAGAGAGGGAGGTAGGAAAGGAGGCAGGCAGGGAGGGAGAGAGGCAGGCAGAGAGGAAGGCAGGGAGGGAGGCAGGCAGGGAGGGAGAGAGCAGGCAGGCGGGGAGGGAGAGAGGCAAACAGGCAGGGAGGGAGAGAGGCAGGCAGGCAGGGAGGGAGAGAGGCAGGCAGGCAGGGAGGGAGAGAGGCAGGCAGAGAGGAAGGCAGGAAGGCAGGAAGAGAGGGAGGGAGGGAGGGAGGGCGCTGCTATCTCAATAACCTCTGCAACTAGCTATTAATCGAGTTGCTCTACGCTCTTTACAACTGTGCATTTCATGCAGGATTGTCATTGACTGGGACCCTCGTCCACAAGTGCCAGCGCATAGGAACCTCTAGGTATCACCGTGCTATAGTCTCAATCTTGTTTGACCGTCGATGTATCACTTGTGCTACCTGCTCCGTACATCGTCATCGACTCAGTTGGTGCAAACATGTCTTGCGCCTTATTCACCATCGTATTTTTTATCCTGAAGCTGTTGCTTACCGTCTACCAATCTCGTTTACGTTAGAGCGTCTCAGTCAATCACAAATGCAAAAGTTCATTGGCTCACTCATCTCAACTGGTTCAGCCAGTCTATTGTCTTCAGTTAGCAGAGCAATATGTGGTATGAATCATGAAAGAAGTTCTGTAGTGACTTGCAACCATCCTGTCCGTGCGGCAATGTCGACTCCTGATTTGACAACTAGAGGTAGCAGAGACGATGCAGGCTTGTGGCAATTCGATGAGAACAGAATTCGTCGTGTAATGAAAAAGTATTGCATGAAAACTGATACTATGAATGGAGGGAGGTCGTATAGAAATGACCCAGATGAGCCAATCGAACTTGATGAGTGGTACTCTCTTCTTGAAGACAATCGCAAACGATCACTTGCTCAAGTAGAGACAACCGCTGGTATGACTTAATAATCTGTGATATTCTTGACTGTACGTTTAGTTCGCTTGCAGTTTCTAATACATATTTGTGTCTAGACTGTCACCTGAAGTGGATAGCAGAGGACGAGCTAAATTCTCTATTTAGTATTGTGGCGCACCTGCTCAAAGCAGCAGACACTAGTGTGTTGAGGGTTTTACATGTATTGACTGACGAGTGGCTCAAACTGCTGGAGAAAGCAATAGGAATGATTCGACGGCAGCTTCCATCCGACCAGCAACAAAGAGGTGACCACCCTGATGAGACGGAACCTATTTATTCAAAGAACAAGGAGCTTCTTGTTTGTAGTGGAAGGTGCGTAACAGATGCGTCTAGTCTGCACTACCTGTGCGTGAAACCATAAGCAATGACTAACCACACTAACCTCGTTCCTTTTTTCGCGCACGCGCGTACAAAGGCACCGTGCCCCTTTACGCCCGCACCGTGCCCCTTTACGCCTGCACCCCTTGTACGTCATACCATCACAGATATATCTTATGATCTACACGCTGTTGTATCTGTAATACCCTACTCCTTTTGTAGGGCTTGGTACGTACCAGACCGACTGACTTTCTGCTGGCGCCATGCTGTGCTCAATTGTCATTACTCGGATGGAGTTGTGGAGTCAATAAGAAATCAGAATATTGAATGGACCATAAGATTGCGCAGAATTATGAACGACGCCAGGCGTTTGCATGACTCGATTGATGATATAGAAGACGGCTGGCTGGAATTCTTTACTGTATTTAGTTTGCAGCATTGGAATGGATTTTGCCACGTTCAGGCCATGGCTTCTCCTCAGGCTCGAACAGTTTTTAGGAAACTTGTTTGTTCATCTGCAGATGACATCATGGCATGTACTGATGACTATGAGTGTGATGTTGAAGGATCAGAGTATCTAAGAACAGTGTGCTGCTTTATTCAGTCGTTAAGGTTTTATGGCTATGACAAAAGTGCTGCTACATTGGCTGTACAAGCAATCATCTGCTATTTACCCGTGTTGTCCCTATCAGCTGATGTTAGTAGTGTGACCAATGGTTTACTGAATGCGATCAGAAAGTGTCACAACGAGACTGGTGTTCACTTGTGGGGCGAAGATGACTCTGGTGATGATGATGATGATGATCATTCAAGGGACCCGATACTTTTGTGTACTCTTCTTCAAGCTGTCGTACATGACGACAACTCATGGGAGATATGCTGTAACACACCACTGACATGCTCGAGTGATTCTGAATCTGACGAAAATTGCGATTTTCCGTATTCAGACACGGTCTCGTTGCCGCTGCCTGTCTACGTTCTGCTAGAGTGTATCAAAAGCATTCCAGACGGGTTTCAGGTTGACAGCATTGGGCAGGTAAGATGGCTAGTTTGCAGTTATCCTACATTTAATGCATCTGCTTTGTTCAGCTCGACTTCGTCGTTGAACTCAACAAGTTGCTTGTTAGCGCAACAAACCGTATTAAATCCCTCAGTCTTGACAAAGTCTTGAAATTCTTGTCAGCAGTGGAAAGGGCTATTTTACCTGCGCTTGCGGATGGCGACAATCCAGTAAAATTGGCTTTTCTCTTTCGCGTGCGCTTATCAGACTATGAAATTTCAGCACAGACCTGTCCTGATTTTGTGTCAGTTTGTGATTATGTGGACACACTTAACCGCAGCTTGACTGATAAAATTGAAGGTGAAGGCTCGAATGAAGATTTCTTCCTTGCCCTGAGCGACTATTCTTCGTTTCTGCTTCAAACTATCCGCGTATGCAGAAGCTTGAAGGAAACGTTTCGATCGAGAGTGATAACACGTTCTATACCAGATATCGATATTTCTTCTCTTAATCTATTCGTCGCACGGGGAAGGTTTTCTCTATTTCTACACCAACTTCTATGGATCGCCACTGTCATCTGTCCGACTGTTGGTCTTGCACAGACGTGCGCGTCTCATTCATTGGATAATCAGTTAGAAGTGCTCAAATTGCCATCTTACTCACGCGACTGTGAGCGAGCAAACGAGACAAGCTATTCTCGTGTTGAACGTGAAAAAATTGAAGGTGATGTAGCCTGCCGAATTATTGCATATGCGCTCACCCTTTCTGTCGACGGGGGAGAAGTTTCCAGATTCACACCGCTTAGATCCCTTGCGCTAAGGTGTGCCATGCATAGACAGAATTCATATTCTGGCTTGTTTCTCTGTTCTCTAACGTATATGCGTGGCATCTGTATTGCTATATAGGGGCTTGTCGGAAGTCGCAGCAGTCATTGGTGCTACAACCGTTCTAGAAATCGTAGAAGTCGTAGGCGAAGAAAGTTGGCTATATGTGATGTCGTGGCATGAGTTGATCAACCACGTTCTGTTTGAACCGAAATTTATCGAGTCGTTCAAGTCTCGAGTAAGTCATGCACCATTCCCTGAAGTCATTGTTTCTATTACTGTATTGTGGTAGGCTTGCGAAGATCTGTCTCCTACCGTAGAGAAAGTAATTCGAGAGGTAATTCTCGATCGATTGTACGCGTTGCCACGTGATGACGTGTTGGTCCAGGACGTCTACTATCAGTCTGTCAGGTTAGTCGACTCCATTCGTTCTTCACAACCTTCTACTAACATCAATGGCCTCTTACTGTTATGACAGGAAATTGGGTCTGACTTCACTACTAACGGGAGATATTCTTGGTGACATCCGGGATACTTCCATGTTATGTTACCAGCTCTTGTTTCAACTGTCTATAGATCTTCGCGCAAGACCGTCTACGGCGTTGAAAATGGGAGTGGAGGCGTATAAAACAATGCGCTATTATTTAATTTTGAAGAACGAGTGTGCTGTTGTACCGCGTTCCCCGAGTTCGTTTGCCCTTCTTCTTTGTGCTGCTCATTGTCTGGGAGCGTCGGCTATGCAATTAGATCTCGATGCGACTCCTTCTGGTGCTATGAACTTTATTTTTCACAATACAGACCGCGTCCTTACAATTGTTACTGAACAGTGGCAAGATGCCTTAATTACCTTTCACGTTGTCGCCGAGGTATAAAATTTTGGTTTGTGCCATGTCACTAACCATTTTTAGGTGCATTCCATTGTTGCAGATGGCCAGAATTTACCAAGAAAAGAACTGTCAGTGCTTGGAAGCGTCGACAATACAACAGCCAGAAACAGCTCTCTCTTTGTTCATTCAAGTTAACAGGATGGTTCCACGTGTCTTAAATAGGTAAGCAACTACTGTTCTAAACCTGCATATCACATAACACGGCTGAAATAATTTCAATGATTCAATGGTTAAAACAAATCAAGTACGTTATTGAAAATTCCTGATCCGTCCAGCTTGTTCAGGGGCGTAGAAAGCAGTCCAACCTTTGGGCGTTGAATGTCTAGCATCATTTCAAACCGTCTTTCAAACGGTTGAATTCTTTGAGCCTGCTGTCAGTGCATGACGTCATGGGCTGGCAAATATTGGCGGCTAGAGCTCCATCAGGCCTTAGGTTCCTACCGAAGTTGTTGATTATGTGTCATTTCAGGTGCAAAGAGGCAATTCTTGCCACGTTGGCTAAAGACAAGCACATTGGTTGGTGGTACGGGCACTTGTCTACATTTTCTGATTGGCGAATAGATAGCCGTCTTCTTACCGGTGACGACTTTCTATGTCTCCGACTCATTCTGCAAGCTCTTCCTGATCCTAACGTCGACCTGCAGTCCCTGATCTCTCATTCTGCGCTTTGTTTGTGGAGAAACGCTGCCACCTCTTACTTCAGCGCTTGCCGGCCAGGAAGTTCTCGTTTTCAAACAAAGAACTGCTACGAATCTTATTACGAGCAACTGATATGTGAAAAATCTGTAAGAAAACGCTTGTTTGCGAAACAGCAGTCTGAAGACTGAATGTGATGTAACTGGGTTTGGCTATGTGTATGCAGTATATATAGAATATGATTAATAAATGACGTTTGACCGCAATTTATTTGTGTCTGTGCGTGAATGTGGTGGAAAGGATGGTTTGCTGTGCTTTGTATCGACGTCATCTCTCTACCGCTTCTTTTGTCCACTTTCTCAAAAGTTTAGAAGCCTATATATATATATATATATACCTCGAGAAGAACGTAATCAGATAAAGGCCCAACTGACTAAATGTTTGATCCGAATACCCCTCACATGTCCATCCATCGTTCGTCACTATCTTCTGGTGTCGTTGGTCGTTAGGAGCAAAGGTGCAGAGTATAGGGAATATAAGGTTGTGTCCGTCGTAATACATTTTTGTAAGAAAAACCATTCGTTCAGTCAGTTCTTTCGTCTGTCTGTTTGTCCGTCAGTCAGTTTGTCTGTCTGTATTAATGTACGTACAGTATGTATCTCGTCTGTCTTTCCGCAAAACAATTGTACAGCATTCACGATATACACGTACTACAGCATACTGACATCAACAAAGAGCTTCAACAAAAAATTTCTAGTAATCTTCAAATATTGCTATTCATAACAGACGTTAGACTAAATACGTCATCCGAGTAAAATCACAAATAGCAATTAGCATAAGTTAAACATGTCAGTAGAAATTGCAATGAAATTGTGCTGCGTCGATAGCCCTTCATCACAGTCGACGTGCATTGGCGGACACTGAATTTAAGACTCATTACAATGAAATGAGTACAGAACATGGCCCGGTGTAGCGTGATGAGATTGTCACCGTGCCAAGATTGTGTTTTACAGTCTGCGCATGCTCAGCAACTATTTGCGCACGGAAGTCTACATCCGGCGTGCTGAGATTGTTCACTCATTTAGGTATCATTATATTAAGGTTTTTGTTTCTTAGATAGACAGTAGTTGTGTGCATTCGCTTGTGAAGTCCATGGATGATCTGAAGCAAACTTTAGTTGCAGCTAGGGAAGCCAGACTTTGTCGCTACAGAGAAAGATGCCAGAAACTGGTAACTTATCTCCTGACACAAAGCCGTCCACCAAGGATAGCAAAAGTAAGAGAGATTTATTCGTATAACTGTGCATGTATTGTTATTATGTCTAATTATATTTCCAATTGTATAAAATTGTATGTAATTGATATATAAAATTTTATAATAAAATTATATATATAGTTGTATATAGCATATACATATTATATATGTAATTACTCTTAACAACTGAATTATTTACTTCAATCCAGTGCTTTTATATTGTTGTAACATATTAAAATAGTTAATTAATATATAACTAACAATACTAAATTTTCTATTTCTTATACATGTTTGTAGAATTTTATTATTTAGTGTGTTGGCAGTGTAGCGGCTAATGTCGTCTCCAAACCAAATGTTTTGTAATCGTTTGACTGATGCTATGCCATATGTTATCACTATTTTGACTACATTGTGTGTGTTGCAATGTTTTAATATCTGATTTGTTTCAACAACACAACATTTCCATTCATGTACACAATCAAATCAACCTATAATGGTCTCCAGCAAGTTATAAACGTTTGACAGTATTTCATGTTACCATTATAGAAAAGGAATTAATTTACGTTGAGGTTAAGAAAGACATGAGATAGAAAGTTATTTATCAGCTAGATGAAATAACAGAAATTCTTCATCAGTACCACTCCAACCCCATGGGTGGACACAGTGAAATCAACAATTAACCCACTTGCTAAAGTCTCCAAGTTCTACACATAGAATTGTATGAAGGAAGATGTCATTGAATATGTAAATAGATATTGTATAAAATAGAATTATTTTGTAAACTATAATGATTCGACAATGTCATTCTACAGTGTGAATCTTGTGATCGCTGTCAGAGGTATGACAAACTAAAGACACAGGCTCCAGAATTGAAGCCTATTAGGGTAAAGGCGCCTCTATAACTGGTTGGGATGGATCTTATTGGTATGTACCAGCTTTGTAGTTTATATAAACTGCTAGTTGTGTTATATCGTCTGAATTTTTAGTTAAGACCATGTTATTGTTGCTATCCTTTATAGGACCACTACCAACAACTGATGCTGGGTTTAGGTACATTCTTACCTTTACAAGCTACTACACAAAATTTGTGGATTTTCACCCATTGAAGGACAAGACTGCTAATGGTGTGGTACAGAGAATTAGAACTTTCGTATGCAGGTACAAGTTCAATTTATCTTCAATGTCCACAATCAGCCGCAGGCACTTGTGAAACTGGTAATATTGCTTTGTATTTTACAGATGGGGTGCCCCAAAAAGACTTCTTTCTGATCAGGGAAGAGAGTTTGTTTCACAAGTAAGAATGGCATGTCGATTCTGTTTTTCAAACTAATTAGTTTTAATTACCAAATTAATATACATTAGATATCTTATGAAAAATTCTGTTTCTTTACGTTAATTACAATTTAGATCATGGCAAGATATGCAGGCTTTTTTATGCATGCTCATTGTTTTGTGCATAGCATATGGATTGATGGACGACTTAGCTTGGTATGGGGTAGGAAGAATGTTATGCAGAATTCTTTCATCTCATAACTACATTTTCTTGTCCATTAAGTTTGCCGTATGATGTAAAATATTTTGCATGTATTTTCAGGTCAACACAGAGTTTTGCAGGAGGTTTAACATCAAGCGGTCGGTGACAAGTGCATACCATCCCCAGAGTAATAAATGGCCTTGATGAACGCACCAATCAGACCTTGAAAGTGCGGTCGACTTGCCAAGCTTGTCAATGAGCACCAAAATGATTGGGATAACTTCCTTGACGATGTTGCCTTTTCCATACGTGCTCAAAAATAGGCCTCTACAAAGTACAGTCCATTCTTCCTTATGTTTGGTCGGCATTCCAGAACTCCGATAGAAGTAAATACCTTCAGTGTTGTTCCTCATTCAGTCTTGAACCACTTCGTTAGCTATAATTATTTTGTAGATGGAAGAACAAGAGGAAACTTTGGAAGAGACTGCTAACATTAAGGAGGAAGCTATCTTTGAAAGTGATGCAGACATGGACAGAATGGCGGCAAACAGTGATACTTTGATGACACGTGTTGGCCAACAGGCAAAGAAGCGTTGTACTACTATTATGTCTTACGATCTCAATAGTTTCTGCTAATATTGCTAGGTTCAGCAAAATGTTTTAGAAGCCCAAGCGAAGCAACAGGAACAATTTGCTAAACGGAAATCGAAAGGGTCAAAGTCTTTCAGTTTTCCATTGGTGACCTTGTTCTTCGAAAAGTTATGAAGAATGTGAGACGGAAGGGTGGAAAGTTAGATGGTCTGTGGGCTAACCCTTATAGGTATGTAGATGTATTCAAATCTCACAGTCATAACTGTAATTATGTGTATATTTGAATGCTTGTGATAATTAATATTGTAGTTAGTGTTGTATTATAACTCTATCTTTACAGAATTGTTGATATTGATGATCATCAGAGAATAGCTTTAGAGTACCCTGAGACTGGGCAACTCTTAATTAAAGGTGAAGGTACCATATGAACAGGTCCAATCACACAAAACCAGACACCTTCACGAACCACAAACTATGGATTCTTCTACAACTTTTTTCTTTGGATGATGCAATTGCCTTTCAAGCTAAAGGTGTTCCTCAAAATGAGGGTTCAGAGGAGAAGAAAAAAGACAGAGCAACTAAATGAACTGCAGATGTCATTGTGGTGTCACAAACTGAAGCAAAGAAAAGAAAGATTGGACACATGGCCATCAGCAAGTATGCACTCTTGAAGAAAGAAGTTTCCTCTCTTATCAATAGTGTAAAGTCTGAAGGAACCTGGTTGGCTGATGAACATATCGACCATGCCAAGCATTGCTTGCAAAGCAGTTCAAGGAGATAGGGGGTTGCCAATCTGTATGTGTTTTTTAACCAGACGGATGTCAGTTTGTTGGAACACCAGACTGAAACTATATTCAGATCATGAACATAGCAGGTAATCACTGGATTACTGTCAGTAACATTGGCTGTGACAAAGACGCAGTGGTCATTTACGAGTGACTGTACGAAAACATCGATGCTTCAGTGAAGGAGAAATTTGTAAAGCAAACGGCATACATGATAGCCCCAACATCTAAGGAAATGGCTTTAGAGTGGGCTGATATTCAGAAGCAAGTGGAAGGCTCAGACTGTGGACTGTTTGCTATTGCTGTAGCAACTAGTTTGTGTTGTGGTGTGCTGCCTCAAGAATGTTTTTGGGACCAGAGTCGCATGCGCAAACACCTTCGTGACTGCTGTGATAAAGGAGTAATGTTTGAGTTTCCCAAGTGGTCAAAGCCCAGACATCACAAATGATATCGCCACAAAGGGAGTATTCAAATTTTCTGCCATTGCAAACAGCCATATTTCGGGAACCAGTTGATGGTACAATGTGACAAGTGTCATGAACAGTTCCATTGTGCATGTCAAACAGTTCAAGTTGTTGAAAAAAACGATCCTTTCGTCTGGCAAAATTGTTTGTAATGTTATTTTGATTCTAGTGGTAATAGTGTTAGAAGATTATATTTTAGTGAAGATGGGGCGGCACTGTGCTTTGGGGTAGTTTAGTGATTTGATTGTGTCCAACTGTTCCTAACAGAAAAATTGAGATGATTCATTATATATTTTCAAAATGGTATTAATCTCTTCTGGTGCGCACAGCAACTCCAGCAATTATTATTATACCTTACTGTAAAAAATATATACATGTGCGTGTGTTTATTTTTAATCGTAATAGTTTTATTGCAGTTTTAAATTCTAAGCTATTTAATTATAAACGAATTTCATATAATTAAATTCTTAGTGATATTAACAGTTTTTTCTGTTTAAATTTATGCCGCAAAGTGTGAACTGCATTAAATATATATCGCAAATCGAACGGAACTAATGTCTAGAGTAATTCTTGCACCAACAGGACCTATTTAACTATAGATTTCTCAATAGAACGCTAAATTTGTTTCACGCATGTGCACAAGTCAGCAATTTCAGCACGTACTGTACGCAATTTCAGCATGTTTGTATTGCGTGCTGAAAATGTCAGCTCTATTTTGCGCATGCGCAAACAATCTCGGCACGGAGACAATCTCAGCCCGCGACATCCGCCGAATAGTTTGTACTAATCATGTCACAGTGCAAACATCCTCCTGAACAGAGCATCCTCCGGATAGTATGAACTGTCCCAAATAGTTTAGACTATCCCCCAATTGCCTAAACCTTACCCGAGTGTCCCAAAATCCGGCTCGAATAGCTATGTAGACCATCCGTGACAAATCCGGGGTTTAGAATCGTGGTTGCGTGCGTGTGTGGTTGTCAATTTCCAGCCGTTTCAAGGGTGTTCGATACAGCAGGCAATCATCATGAGCAAGACTACTGACCTTTCAAAGGCTCGTTGCCAGGCTTCGCTAAATTAACTGCAATGTTGTAAACACGGACAACTCAAATATCCACAAGGTTTCAGCATCAACGACAGAAGAGGGCTTCGTCAGCAGGCAACGTCTTTCCACAATGAGGACGGTGTACTCTACCACAAGAAGGATGATGTCAAGGCAGGTGTGGTGAATCTCCAGAGAGTAGTCGTGTTCAGAGAAGAGCAAGTGAGAGTGATACGAGCCTGTCATGATGGTGTGGACGGATGTCACTTGGTTGTGACAAGACATTCAGCAAGGTGAAATACTTAACTTTTGACACTTATATCTAGGTTACTGTCTGTCCATTGCATGTACAGTACACGTACATATAGAGACACAGCCATATCCTGCACTTTGATCGCAAAAGTATGTTGCAGTACACTATAATTTCACAAATGAAAACAGGTACACAGCTCTAGTCCGCAGTATACAAGTTGTCAGTAAAAATATAGCTCAGACGTCAGCATTCATGCATATTTCCTCTGAAAGACCTACAACAGTTTCTGCAGAACAGTAACATCGTACTAGAATTCGAGTCACTCCTAGTGACTATAGCTGTCTGTAGCTTGCACCAGTTGCATCTACCAGAGAGTGCTTTGTTCCCTTGGCATCTCTAGATACACACGACCTTGACCTTCCATAGAAACATTTATCTATTTTCAACACAATACAGATATTCAAACGGTAGGTAGAGAACACAACAGTATTCTTGAACAGAACTACAACATGTGACAAACGACAAGCAACTTTTCAGCTGTGGATTACGTCCGAAAAAATACACTTGCACAACTGTCAACAATAGTACACCAAATATATTGCCCACACACTCTACTCTGAATACCGAAGGCTATAACAAATGAACAAGTCATAGAGCAATCAGCAATACCAAACCTAGCCCATTTCAGCAATTAAGACTTGAGACGTCTCAACCACCATAGTTCAAACAGGCTATCTGCTCGATGTCAACAAAACTATGAAATTCATCCAACCCTGGAAGATCCAACCAAAGTAATGAGTAGTGTCAAAAATTGTGTAATTATTGCCTGAGATCAACCAAAGCAATCTTACACATCTACAACCATTTTAGAGGAACATCACCAGACGTCCTTAATGAATTAATATCAGTATGCTGTCACATGTACTGAAATGATAACATCGCTCTATTCCATACAAGGCTGGATGCCATGCAATGCACTGTAACTGTACTTGTAAAACAGCACTCCACTAGGACAGGCTACATTAATTAAAATTTTTGTTCATTGTTCACGTAGATAACTCAGGATTAATATAGGAAAGGCATGGCAAATGATGTCCAACTTTACTGCAACTCGTGTCACATTTGCCAGCGTGAATCCTACAATGCCCAAGCAAAGACCAGAATTACACCCCATTCCAGTTACTAATGTCTGGAACCAGATTGGCATAGATATTGTTGGGCCACATCCAGAAACTGTCCGTGGCAACAAATATATCATAACAGTCACTGACTAACTTTATGTTTTCCCTGTTTTGTCGTCATGGCTGGCCTAAGATTGTCACATATGACCAGGGTAGAGAGTTTGTGAACGCAGTCTCTCGCTATCTTTTTGAGAAGACAGGAGTGGATCATCGAATCAGTAGTGCATACCATCCTCAGACAAATGGGCTGAATGAACGAACAAATCAGACATTCGTCAACTCCCTCATCAAACTCAATCTATCGCTCCAGCTCTCCTGCGTAGACTTCCATGGGCTCACTAGCTTTCCAGTTGCGGTCTTTGAATTGACGCGTAGACAGTCGCCGCCGTTCTGTCGTTGGTGGTGAGAACACTCTCTTGAAAGCTGTGCACAAGTGCGCATACGTATCTTTTTGCTCTGCGGTAAGACGATCGTAAACCACCCAAGCACGTCCTTCAGATACGTCGGTAAGATCTTTTGCTTAGTCCCACCGTCTTCTGCATTCCAGCCATTAGCATTCGCACACAAGTCAAACTTCTTCAGCTATTGTTCGATATCACCGTCGCTAAACGAATCAGGAAGAGAAACTATCCGGCCTCCAAGAGAACGCGGATTGTATGGTTGCTGGTGTTCCTGTTCCTGTCCTTGCTGCGCCATTAGTTACCGTACCGCAATTCAAACTACCAGTATACCACAACTGTGGGCAACGATACCGCAATTCAAAGTATGGGTACCGCAATTCAAATCAACGGTACACACTGTAATGCGATAGTATACACGTAAAAGCAAAGACACTACCTTCGGCAAATGCTCCTATCGTTGTCAAATCCGTACTCGATCACTTCGGCAAAATGCTTCTGTATCGCTGATAGATCCGAACTCCTGACACCAAATGTATCACCGTCCAGACGAACGTTCTATAAAAATACGTTGTACTCCTGCCTAAACGTATCCGTGCTATACTGCACTCTCTCGTGTAATATAATCCAAGCAGGCATTAGTATCAAGGATACACTCCACGATCAACTGATTAAGCCTTACGCAAGTGCTACGTACACCAAGTAGTGAACTTGAACTAAGCTCTATATAAGTAGACGATACACCGTACTACACAATACACGATCAATACTACGTTAGTCTAGCAAATTCACAAGCTATATAGGCGCTACATAACGACGCCAACTAACGAACGCTAAGTAACTAGTGCGCTACACAGTTGCTACGCAGAAGTGCGTGAAACGATGGGAAGATGGCAGCAGTGATTACATCAAGCGATCTGGAAGAAAACGATCAACGTCAGCTAGGAAGCATCGCTTACTTGAATGTCTTGCACTTACTGACAGAAAGGCAACGACCAGACGGTTGCAAGGTAGACTTTCAGCGGCATGTGGAAAGTCATTGTCCCGAAGAACCATAACTCGCCGTCTCAGGGAAAAAGGAATTTGTGCTCGCCGTCCACGCAAGAAGCCGCAGTCGACTCGTGAACATCAGCGATGTTGACGTGCGTAGGCGGTCACCCTTCGTGGCTGGACTGGAAACGTGTTGTCTTTTCCGATGAGGTGGAAATCAGCATCGGAAGCGAAACATGGCTGCCTGTGCTGTACGTGTGGTGAAGAAAAGGGGAGGAGTTTACTGCAGAACGTTGTCAGCCAGTAGTGCAGCATCTAACAAGCATTATGCTATGGGGTTGCATCAGCTTTCAAGGTCTAGGCTCTCTTCATCGCATACGCGGCCGTCTGAATTCAGAAGATTAAAAACAGATCCTGGGTGATGTCATACTGCCACATGCTCGTCGTTTAGTCGGTGAAGATTTTATCTTGCAGCAAGACAACACAACAATTCACACATGGCGCTCAACAAGGCAATGGCTGCGGGACAATGAGGTTACTGTCTTGGACTGGCCTGCTATGTCGGCAGATGCAAACCCCATTGAAAATCTATGGCATGTTCTGAAGGCTCGGGCAAATGAAAAACACCCTGAAACTGAACAAGAGTTGTGGAAAGCAGTGCAGATGGCTTAGAGCAAAATACCCCAGGGATTAATTACCAACCTGATAGTGTCCCAACACGAATTGAGGCTATAGGGCGAGCGAGAAGAGGAGCAACCAAGTATTGAAAATCTAACGTAGTGTGTGTGGGTTATTTGGAGTGTGTGTGTGTGACCAGTTGAAATAAATCGGTCTTTTAAAAGCCCCAGAGTTCTTCAAAGAGAGCAAAATCTTGACATGGTAATGCATGGCGGCAGTGGTTAGTCTGGGCATTCCCTTAATCTAACTGTTGCTACGGGTTGTCAAAACGTCCAATCAAAACAATACAAATACTCAATTAGCACGATTTGATGTAGAATCAGATGCAGCTTTAGGTGGGTCAGCAGGTATATTCATAAATCTGTAATGTTCTGTTGATTTCCCTGCCTTAGCTGATATGAGGGGTGGCTCCATAATTATGCCCATGACTGTACATACATACATACACACACTTAGTTACCGGCACGTGGCCCCTACCCAATGAGCGCTCTCGTAGACGGTGCAATAATATCTGTATTCGGCCAAGTGCCTGCATTGTTTAGTTATTGCACACATACCGTAGTTAGTGCCCACTCTCACTATCATATAATTATAGCACGCTTGCCATGGGACTGTCCCTGATACTGAAAGCTTACACTAAATCTTACTGCCGCCACACCAGGAACGCTAACTATACGGTCAGCTACTCGAACGCTCATTGGGTAGGGCCACGTGCCGGTAACTATGTCGGTTATCACCCTTGTTCCAGAGCAATATCATATTTCTTGCCCTCTCACCGTTTATCGCATTCGCCTTAGGCGAATGCGATAAACGGTGAGAGGGCAAGGCGAATGCGATAAACGGTGAGAGGGCAAGAAATATGATATTGCTCTGGAACGCTGACGATAACCTACACATACATACATACAAGCCAGTCTATTACCAGATTCCTTTTAGGTTACAAGATGCCCAAGAACCAAAAGTCTAGCAACAAAGAGGAGAAGCTACTCCCTCCACCCACCATTTGTCACTAATTGTGCTGATATTAAGAAACAAATTTTCTATCCAATATTGACAAACATTTCCCCGCAAATGGGAGTAGCATCGTATGGACCTAATACTTTGGAACGGGCACACACATAAGAGGACGTACAGGGAGACAGATTCCGCACAAGCCTAGATTTGGCTCGCTCCAGAAATTGCTTGACATGCCCAGAGACGACCATTGCTCCTTTGATAGATTTACGAATACCAAACTGACTAGACAGAGCAACTAGACGGGTACCTGTGTTCTGGTCTCCTCGTCAGTACTAATCAAGTGGGGGCGGGGATTGAATTTAGTTCCCAAGCCTTCTGCTGGAGTACAGCGTTGCCTTCCTACAGCAGACTTCCGACTTCAGACAGACCGCAGAAACAATCAAGGGATGTCTAACTTATTTGTTCGTTTATAGCAATGCAAGCAATTCTGTGTAACCTGATTGGAAACAAGGTTGATATTGTTGTGTGTAGCCTATATTGGCGACAGGTTCTAGTGCTGATGTATTTGTCCTATACTATCTCAATGAGAATTTGCATGACTATTAGGATAGTACGGTACAATGTTTTCAGAAGCTGTCAGATGATACAGTCAGACCTCGTTATTCCGTCACTCAATAATCCGACACCCGCACTTTCTGACACAGATGTACGTGAAACCAATTTACATGGATCATTTTGTATCGGACATTTCTCATTTGTCCGACACTCCGATTCCGAACTATGACACAAAAATATCGCTAGCTAATCTGACATACGTATGCGCAACATCATATTTGCTTCATGTATAGTCACATATAGTGATGCTTCAGGGGAGGAAGAAGAAACTGACACAGATGTTGAGGAGCCCAGCCAGTTAATTTCTTTGCATAACGTTCCTACAGACGATTAGATGTCAGCCAGTGACTTCGTCAGTGTTGACTCAGATGCTGAAACAGGCCACTGCCTGACTGATGAGGAAATTGTGGATTGGTTACTGCTACAGATATGGACGATAGAGGCGAAGATGAAGATGATGACAGTGATCCCGCACCTGCTGTCACCTTGTCTGATGCACTGTTTGCAGTTCACACTTTAACAACCTTTATGGAACAAGATTTCCTATCTTTCAAGGATAAGACTCGTGCTGTCCGATCTTTGCATAGTAAACTGCAACATATTCGTGTTGTACGTGCACAGTAACGTAGAATTGATTTGTATCCACATGTCATCATGAGTTTTATCAGCAGATTAAGAGCTTCAATCTTACCTTTCCCTTATTAGTCCAACAACATTTATAATGAGGTTTGATGTCGGAATATCCAATAATCCGACACCCTCGCTAATCTGACAAAAAGCGGCCAGACCAACGTGGTCGGAATAACGAGGTCTGACTGTATTTTATAATTATTGTAGAATACGTTTTCAACTTCTCCTACACTGCAATATATAATATAATTACTACTGAATGTATACACTACTATAGCTGTCCTATGCTGTCACCAAATGCTTCTATTTCTAGGCACAGAAAATGTTCACAGTTCAATGGACTAGAAAAGTAAGGGATCACCACTAGAGAAGCCGGTGAAGATTCATGTCAAACTGTTTTTGTTGGGGATCCCCATTTACAAATCAAAGCAGACAAGCTAGCACTAGCAACCGCGACACTAAAATCAGGAAGACGAAAACAGTTAGCGCTCAGCTTAATAGACATTTTATTTACCCCGGATGTCTTGGCAAATTCAACTGTGAATGGATCCAAAGATGGAAAAATGGCTCTAAACAGCACAGCTATTGAAGCCATACGAAGTAAGATAATTAAAACTGCTGTAGTTTAAATGAGTACAGTAACGCTTCTGTCTATAGGTCACTGTTTGTTCAAATTTCCGCCCAAAAAAAGATGAGTCTGCCAAAGAAGTGTGGCAAAGATGTCAAAATCTATCACAGACAAGTGTTTATCGATTAGCAAAAACACAAAATCTGTGTAGTATGACTGATTACTACAGAAATCTAGATGTCTGATAGACATGCATGGATGGTATGAAAGTATATAAAGTTCTGTTGTACGTATTACGTTGATTTCGTTACGTTGCTGTATTTTATCTGCCTCGAATAGGTTAGAGTATGCAGCAAATGTGTTTTTGCTGTTGGAAAAACCAGTTTCAATTACACTTTGCAGATTGTGTCCTACACGGAAAAGTCACCTACAGTAACCGTCGTAAATTCGTTGCGAATCAGTCGCGCGTAACGTCGCGAAAACATTGCAAATTAGTCGCGTAACCGTTGCGAATTAGTCGCGTATCCGCTATGAATTCTCTACCAAAATCAAGAAGAGGATCCGCGGCGAGTCGCGACAGGTCTCGCTTCGAATTCGCAACGACTTCTCTTGGGTGGCTAGTCATCTATCAGTCGCTCAATGGAGTATCGATGAAGTAGTTAAGTGGGCAGAAGACAACTTTTCAGTCAGCTTAGGAGAAAGTTTCGAGGTAAGCTTAAATCCATACAGGAATTGCAAAGTACACCCATGACAAAATTCCGAGGTGACTCGCCGTGACCCGCAGTGACTCATGGAGGATTACGGCGAGTCACGTCGAATCGCGGTATGTCACCGTGAGTCACAGTGAGTCACAGTGAGTCACCGCGTGAGTCACAGTGAGTCGCGACCGCTGTAGACGTACCGCATTTCTAAATATTATATTTGCCTGTATATATAGGTAGACGCATGATCCGTCACGGTTTTAGATGGTGTGATCGTTCAAAAAGAGAGTCGCTAAGTCTCACAGTTTCGTACTCTTCAGCTAGAGGGACTATCGATCTCCTCTGCAAGCTGCATGCATGTAAGTTCGAAATGCATGCATGTACGTATATATATAGCTTTACAAATAGATATCGGACATCGATCGCCCCGCCAGCCTGGCAGGCCATGAAAATCAACTACGAGCGTCGAACTGGTGTGCGTCGCATGTACTGAGTGAACGTTCGTCAACGCTACGTGTGAATGTTGTAGGTTTGGGTGGCGCGCGCTATGTCAACATCTGCATTTATTGTTATAGCGCGCGTGAGCCAGACCTATAGAAGTACTGTGTACTGTAGAACTGGGAATGATCGAGTCTAGAAAGTTGTATGGCGACAAACGATCGAAGTCTTATTCAGTGGCGGTGCATATGAACGCGTAACTACATAAATCGATGCAGGCGAAAGGCACCTCAGAATTCGAGGCGGTATCGTTTCTGAACGTCGATCCACGCAGACAAGTGTAATGGAGGACATGCACGGACGACTGCCGGAGAGCAGCGCTATAGCAAGAGAACCAGGCAGACGTTCAATCTCTCTCTGTTTGAAGGTATGTTGTGTAATATATTTATTACTATCAATTAATAATAAATAAGGAAATAGCTCATATCAATATGGTATAAAATTATTAATATCATTCTGAATTATTTTATTCCAACAAACCAATTAATTATCAATTAAGTAACTAATTTGCACAATGTGTTCAGTCTGCCAGTTGAATTCAATAAACTAGAGCAGTATAAAACCTACATTGAAATTTCAACTTTAATTAAATTCTTAGTCACATTCAATAACATTAGGCAGTCTTGCCAAAAAGAAGCAAGTAGATCCGTCCATCTTAATACACATCAACTTATCAGTAATTGTACTGATTTCTACTGCTAAGTAGCAGTCGGACTGATGTGCTGGCATGATGTTCTGACCAAGAAGAGATTGCAAATCTCCATACTCTAAAACAATGTCAGAAAGGTAGTCCTCTTGCACTGTGTTTATAGACCAGTCTTCAATGTCAATTCGTTGTATGATAGCAAAGAACCTTCTTTCATGTTTGATGATTACTTCAATAAAACCAAATGCAGTTTCTTCAAGCTCCTTGAATTCCACGGTGTAAGAATTTCGAGATGGAGAACAACTTGTCCGCGATTGAATTCGATGGCAGTGCAGCATGAAGCTCTGAAGAGTGGTGACTGTATTGTTGTGTATTTCTGCATCTCCACTAGATCTGAGGAGAGCGTTTAAGGTGTCAACAAAATGGTCTTCTATGGTAGAAATCAGCTGCTTCCCTATTGGTGAATCACTTTCTAAAACACGTGCTCTGTAACACAGTTTGCCACAAATAGTATATGCTTTGTCTATCTCTGATACATACATACATACATAATATATATATATATATATATATATATATTTTTTTTAATATATATATACATATAGTTTATTCAAATATAAATAATAGCTACCCCTCCACTAGAGGGGCCTCACAACGAAGAACAAATATATATATATATATATATATATATATATATATATATATATATATATTATATATATATAATATATATATGTATGTATATATAGATATAGATATAGATCTTACTCTAACAGTCCAAACTTGTCAGCTAGAGCAAGAACTTCTGGCTGATTCATGTGTTGTTGTATTGACGGTAACATTGCTGGAATTGCTTTGATTGCTGTGACTGCTGATGCGATCTACAAACAGTTATCGAAGACCCACTATTTTTATACTGTGGTATGGTCAGTCGAATCAAACTGTAACTCACTTGATTGGAAACAAAACGAGTACCATGTACATATCTTCTCAGGATTCCATTGAGCGACTCGAACCAGAAAGTGGAGTATGCCCATAAAGAGCCCCACTTTTCCACACAATCTGCCAAATGCTGGAGAAGGTGGACCTTCATTGTACATGCTGTGATTCCTACAGTCCAAAATACCATAACTTACAACATGCATTTGCCCCCTGAACAATTAATGTGCCTGACATAGGTGATTCCAAACTTACCATACAGCAGTTCATGGCGGTCATAGAATTTCTGCAAAAACTTTCTTGCTTGGTTAATGTCATCACGTGACACTGTAGTTCCACACAGTGTACGGCAAGCAGCAACAAGTAAACAGTAATGCACGTAGTACTCTGTTGGCAATATGCCTCGCAGAACAGGAACAGACCAATAAAAGAGCCATGACCTGAGTTCATTAGCTGTAATGGAATGATTGTGAGATTAATTAACTACCAATTATATGTGTGTGTGTGTGTGTGTGTGTGTGTGTGTGTGTGTGTGTGTGTGTGTGTGTGTGTGTGTGTGTGTTTACGTGTTCTCTATTTGTTCTTACCTTTCCATGTATTGAACTCTTTCAGAGTGCGAGGGGTCCTAATGATAATATCAGCTGGGGCAATGGAAAGGAGCCTCTTGTCCAAGAACTGTATCTAGGTGATAATTAGAAGACAGCTGCATGTGAGTACACTTAGTTAATATTTTGCATGCCTGTGTAAATGATACCTTGTGACCAATAAAGTATGCTGAAGAACGGTCGCTTAGCCACTTTTCTAGCAGATTTCTCGTGACTCCGAGGCACACAACATGCATGTAGTCGATAGCTACTCCATCCACAAGATTAAATCCTTTAGCAGCTAGAAGAGGGGATGCTACTGGGTGCATTCCATTTACCTGTGACACAAGACTTATTGTAGATACACTCAAACATAATGAAATGGCACTTGCAGCTGTCTTTGATTGTACTGCTTCAAGCACATCACGAATGATGCTTTCATGTGTCCGACAAGCTGCAGTGGAGTTGTAAGGCCAATAGCGGTGCAAGTGGTCATCTCCCACAGTGATGCCAGTGTGGTAACAGTATATGCAAGCACATATACCATTATGCTGTTTCATACAAGAAACCATAGCCCTGGCAGGTAGGTCACAGGTAACTAGCGTGAGGCGAGCATGGCATAACTGCTGTCCTTCAGCTGTTTGAAACTTCACTCCTGTTAATCAAACAATAGCAATGTATATATGATTGTTATATCTTATGTATGTATTTGTGTGAGGATTTTGTATGCAGCATATATGCATTCATGTATGTATGTATGTATGTATGTATGTATGTATGTATGTATGTGTGTATGTATGTATGAGTGTGTGTGTATGATGATGACTATGGTCGTGATGTGTAACTGTCGAATATTTAGCTCAGTTTTCATACCTTCTGTTGACAATCTCATCAGTTGATCCATGAGAGGTTGAAAAAATGCTTGCACAGGTGGCTTTGAGGGCTTGAACCATAAAGCGTAAATGATGACATATTTCAGTGAAAAGCTAAAATTTAGCCGAACCACATCAAAGCTGTAGTTATCATCAAGTCACAACACACTTTACATCTTACCGAGACTTTGGAGAGAGCTCATTGATGGTCAGATATACCGGCCACAAAGATCCACTTCGAGATACTTTGAAAATGGTCATGCCATCAGTGTTCAAAGTTAGTGTCAGATTCCACTTTGAGGCATTCACCTGTGAGACTCTTCTGTGGCCTTGGCTATTGACAATATCAGAGACACATGCTGCATCTCTTTGTTGAAAATTTCGTGACAGTTCTGCACAAAAGTGATGATCTGTAGTGGAATACATCACATAGCAGTGAAAATTTGATTGAAACGGACAAGGGCCAAACCTTTAAAGAGCTGAGCCAAAGAGTCCTCAATGTTGAACATCAAGAATTCATTTGGTGGTGATCCATCACTTTGACATTCAGGTCTGGGGCAGCTTATCTCAGTGTCAGGAAGGAGGTCTTCACAGACAGAGCATACTAGAGGGGTGTTGTGTTGCATTGGCTGAAAAGAATTCTTGAAAAGTTTCTTCAGACTGTATAACGATTTTACTGCCTTATGACCTTGAGGAAAATGGGCATTGAGGAGGTCAAGCAGACCTTGTGCAGTTTTGTTGGACAGCTTGTGCTGCAGAACGAACAGCAAGATAAAGACAGAGCTGGTCTTGGCTGTCAAAGGACACCCAGGGTAAACAAAGTCTTCTAATAAGCCACTCCCTGCATCAGCATATTCTGCTCCAGCTTTTTCAGTGGTATCTGTATTTTCCAATGTTTGGCCCAGTAAGGCCTCGTTTTCATCAGACAAATTGTGTTCAGTGGCTAGTTCTTCAGATGTAGACAAGGAATATTCATCGAAGTCAAAACAGGCATCATCTGGCACTACAGGAAGTGACCTTGTTGAGGTGGACCTATGGATTGCATCAGATGAAGATGAAGTAGATTCTTCAGGGTTGCCTGATAGGAAGCCTGGTAAAAGGAATCACCAACATGTCATGGACATAAAGGACATATTACTTGATAATATGTCATGGTCATGCAAGCAGCAGATGATATTTCTGGACAGGCTGGCCTAGTTGTCAAGAGGCACTGAATAAAATATCACCTAATTCAAAAGCATGTGGAAAAGAGGCATCTCTTTTGAAATACAGTCATTCTAAGGAAGATCATTCCATTGTGCAGGAAAACTGTTACTGAAGACATTTGACAGAGACATTAATAGTTTTATTCATTAATTAATTTAGTTGCTTGAGTTGGGCAACAAAATCATAGAGTGAACTGAGTATGTCGTTTACAGTTGTTTTGTTTGTAGCTGGTAGCTTTGACAACATATGCAATAAATGAATCTGTCTGTCTGCATAGTCTATCTGAACCAAGTCCACTATTTACTGCATAGCTAAATGGCCGAGAATTACTGGTACTTGCTTTTGATGTCTAGCGTGTACTTGTAGAGTTATTGGGCTAATGGATCAATCCGTCTGTGTGCTGGTCTGTCTGCCATACATTCAATTAATATATTATAAGCTATAAGTACGCGCAGTACCTGTAAAACCAACACTTAACTTAATTAAAGCAGATACATACATATTATCAACTCATCTATTTGGCTACTACAAACAAGCACACGCACGCGCGCGCACACACACACACACACACACACACACACACACACACACACACACACACATACACACACACACAGTATACTTGGGCTCTACATATTAATTAATACCGGTACCGTAGGCAATGCATACACGACTCTGCTATAGGTACTATCCTCGGAATCCCAGACTTGCGACTTCCTAAATATTTTGCAGTTACTTTTTAAGATTCTACTTGTTTAATATGCACAACTCAGTATAGTATAAATTTTCTATACCTTGTGGTGAAGTACGGTGTGACTCGATATCTCTTGGGTTGACGCCTTGGCTAGGATCAACGCCAGCCATGACCATAGTAAGCTTTCGTTTCAATTTAGGTGGAAGTTGAGTCGTATCTCTGAGATATTGTCTGTAGGGTCCCCGTTTTCGTCCTCGTCCTTTAGAGTCCATTAGTGAGGATCTGAAGTTTGCACCTGTGTACAGATCGAGTTATTGGGCGCCATCCAACAACCAATTAGTTGTTAATTAATAGCAATTAATTGCTGTCGGGTGCCACCTGCCGTAGAGCTATAGTGCATGCTATCTGCACGTGAAAAGGGAAGTGGCAAAACTTGTAGCCAATCAGCGAACGACAGATGGTTCACCCCATCAGACGCGGGACAGCAGAAGGCAACTTTCTGTGACACGTACGCGGCAGCTCTAGTTCGGGAGCACCTTTCTAGTTAGTAAAGGACTGTTGGTCTATTGCTAATGTCTGCGATTCAGTGTGGACTTTCTAGAGCTTTACAATGTCCAATCTGAAATCGACTACTAATGCTGCTGGAAAACTTCCGAAAAGTCGTCAGCGGAAAAAACCGTCCATGCTGCAGGATTTTGACGTGGAGGACTGCCCAACGTGGGACGGTGAGCCTAACGTATAGACAATCCACATGTACACGTATACGTGCAGATATATGTAGACATTGCAGCCCACGAGTCTAACTAACTTAGTAAGCGCGTGTTTCCCGCCACTGCATGACTCGTGCTTTCATGCAGTTTCGGAATCAACGGATCAACGGTCTGTCACAGTTGAGTTTCAAGAGGATGGACGACGGAAATGTGTGTCGGACACAAAGGTTTGGAAACTGCAGAAAATGGACGAAGACTCCGATGAAGATCTGAAGTTTGACGATCTTCAGAAAGGGGACGTGGTTATGGCATACTGGAGCCCCAACAGGGCATACTATCCGGCTACATTAGTCAAAACCACAGAGGAAGGTGCCAGGCCAGAATATGTACTCTCTAGTACGAGACATGTATATGCATATTAGATTTGTGCATGAATAGGTAATTCTACCCGTGAGAGTGTAAAACGACAGCTCTGTCTCGACAAAGAGGTACAGTAGATCTAAAGTATATGCATGGCCGTATGTGCATCATCACTGAACAGCTGTTCGATCATGTTTGCTGTAGGAACTTCAAGAGATGGAAAAATCCAAAAAACACAAAAAGAAGAGTCAGAAATCAGCAAAAGTAGCAGCTTTGAGCGCCCGAAATAGTAGTCTCTTGCAATCTGAGCCAACAGAGGACATGAAAGTACTCGTATTTGCATTTGTTAGAATAAACAGAGATATAATTCTATTTTCAGATACAGACATATCATTCCTCTACAACATCCACAACTTCTGTTTCTTCCAAGCAGGTTTGTGCATTTCTGGGATTTCCTTCTATGTGCATTATGGAAATACATAACTCATGTCCTTTTCAGACAGCAACACAATGGAATGATTCAAGACAGGTATACTAGATATTGCCTGTATCCAATTTTTAGTAAACTATAAGTGCTCTCATTTCTTGACAAGGATACACAGGAAGTCACTAGAGATACGCAACGGGAGCCCAGCACATCTGATATTCTCCTCCAGTCTGACGAGGTATACTTCTTACTAATGTCATTACAAAATGTCAGATGTTTAATTTTTGGTGCAATATTTTATAGCAATCTTCTACAAACGTTACTCTAGTGGCAATATTTGATGCCATAACAACGCTCCAGGAGATCCTAATTCCCATGTCAGAGAGGTTAGCAAGAGTTGAGAGTCTCTTAACAGCATCCTCAAATCAGGTTATTGAATTTAGTTAATTTTCTTAATGCCTCTCCATTTATGTGCATCTTCTATTACTACCCTTCTGTCTCTCTGTCTGTTAGTCTGTCTTTCTGCCTCTCTATTAGTCTGTCTGTCTGTTAATCTGTCTGTTGGTAAGTCTGTCTATCCGTTTCTGTCTGTTCGTCTGTCTGTCTGCCTATTAGTATGTCTGTCTGTCTGTCTGCCTATTAGTATGTCTGTCTGTCTGTCTGTATGTATGTATGTATGTCAGTCTGTATGTCTGTGTGTCTGCCTGTTAGTATGTCTGTCTGTCTGTCTGTCTGCCTGTCTGGCTGGCTATATATATATATATATTAGTCTGTCTGTCTGTTAGCCTGTTAGTCTGTTAATGTCTAGCTGGCTGGCTGTATCTGTCTGTATGTGTGTATCATTGTATGTATGTATGTATGTATGTATGCATGCATGTATGTATTACCGTATCTATGTATCTATGTATCTATGTTGCATGTATGTCTGTTAACCTGTTGATTTGTCTGTCTGTCTGTCTGTGTCTGTCCCGGATGTTGACTATGGCGCTCCTGTCGTTTTGAATGCGCCCGCTGACGGATTTGTGTTGGCTTCTATTCAGTTTAGCAGCATTTATCTTGCCTTCTAATGCTGTAATGGCCAGCATACGTTGCCCTATTGCTGGTTGCAACTGGGAGAACACGTTCAAACGGGTTCTTGCACACATTAGGAGTTTCCACAGGCCTGACGATTGTCCAGAAGCTTTCATTCAAGAACATGGGTTATCTAAATGTCCTAAGTGTTCTCAGTGGTTCCTCAAGATCCATCAACACACATCCAGATGTTGTTCGTCTTCCATATGCGTTGACCACACCCAAACTTCATCACAAGAACCTGCTAAGGCGTCTACACATCCTGATAAGTCTTCTGCTGGTGTTGAATTGGAGGCAAACTTCCAATCTGACAGGGAGGCTGAGGCATGGAGGCTGATTGACTCTCTGACCACGGAAGCCATATTGGATTGGATGCCACCACGAACTGTGCAGAATGTAACACCTGGTCTTCGAGGTTTGTTTCATGACTGCTGTCTTGTTCCTTTGAGGAAGATTGAAGATGACCCTACCAGTGATAGAGGATGGAAACTCCTTCTTCTGCTTCCTAGAATGCTTCTCCAACCACATGCTAGAGGTGGCAAAGTAGGTACAAGAGAAGTCAAGGCCATCTACAATCGCTTTTTGCAGTTTCACTGGCATGAACTGATTCATCTACGTGGAGGATCGAATAGATCTCGCTCTACCTCAGGCCCAGATCAGAGAAAGAAGGCTGCCATGCGTCTGATTCAGTGTGGTGAGATGTCTCGAGCTTCACAAATTTTGACTAGTCAGGGTCTTGCTCCTACTACTGATGACACTGTAAGCAAGCTCTCAAGCAAACATCCTAAGCGAAGGACATCTCAGTTGTCTCACGATGATTTTCACGAGCAAGAGAAATCAGAGCATCCTTTTTCTTTAAAGAAGGAAGCTTATTTTGAGGCCATAAGGAAGGCACCCAGAGGAAGTGGAGCAGGGCCTTCTGGTTGGCGATATGAACATCTTCGTGGGCTCCTGGAGAATGATTTGACTTGTAACTTGTTCTATGGAGTGTGCTCGCTCATTGCAGATGGTAAAGTTCCGGATTCAGTTCTGCCACTTCTGACAGCATCTCGACTCATTGCCTTACCAAAAGCAAATTCTGATGTAAGACCGATTGCCATCGGTGAAGCTATCAGGAGAATTACAGCTAAGGCTCTGTGTATTCAGCTGAATGAATCTTTCTGCTCCTACTTTTCCCCCATACAACATGGCATTGCTACACGTGGTGGGGCAGAGTTATTGATACACCACATTTCGTTTCTCATGGAGAGCAATCCCGACTGTTCAGTTCTCTCTACGGATGTAAAAAACGCCTTTAACTCGGTATCAAGGGATAGCATACTCAAAGAATCAAAGAAGAACTTTCCTGAAATCTATGCCCATGTGAGACAAATGTATGATAGACCAAGTACTTTGATATATGTCAACGGTCAGGGGACGGTGAAATTGCAGTCAGAAGAAGGTGTCCATCAGGGTGACCCCCTTGGACCAGTTTTGTTCTCGGCAGCATTACACCCCATTGTAACAGTTATTCAGAATAACCACCCGGGCATTACGCTTTTGGCATATCTGGATGATGTCTATGTTCTGGGACCACCAAAAGATGCTTTAGCAGTTCTTTTGGATTTGAAGGCATCCCTTTCTGAGATCGGTCTAGAAATCAAAGATGAAAAATGCAAATTGTATTTTCCCACTGCTCCTGATAATTTCAGCGCTGGTGTCCCAGTTAGCAAAGATGGAATCGACGTGTTGGGGTCACCTGTAGGCAATCATGATTATGTTCAGTCTAGGTGCCTGGCTGTGGCTAACATGGGCAGCTCGTTGTGTTCAAAGCTACTTGAACTTGACGACCCTCAGTGTGGCCTCCTTTTGCTCAGACATTGTCATGTCCCCAGGCTGAATTTTTTGGCTAGGACTGTGCCACCTGACAGGTTACTGCATGCAGCTGTTTGTCATGACCACCTTACAAGGGCTACTTTCACTGACATGGTTGGTTTGAACGAATTGGATGACACCGGATGGAGCCAGGCCACTCTGAAGGTCGGGTTCGGCGGATTTGGCTTATCATCAACTCAGAAGATGGCTCACCTAGCATTTCTGGCGTCATGGGCACACTCTTTGAAAGAACTGCCATTGAGATTTCCACCTCTGAAAGATCGTTTAGAACGGTTTATTGAAGGTAGCAATACAGGACAACTTATTCGTACATTGGTGGCAAAACTACCACCCAAGTCGGGTGCAGATGATGACGAGCAGTTTCACACCTTAGAGCAGATGACAGAATACCCTAGAAAATTGCAACATCGCCTGACGGTAGACGCTTCTCATAAACGATCAGAAGAAGTTATCAAAAGCATGAACTCAGAGAGACATGTTGCAAGGATCAGGTCCTTACACGGAAAAGGAGCTGGAGCATGGCTAGAGGTAATACCAACTTCAGACAAGAACGCACTGAAGCCGAATGAATTTCGTGTAGCGTCTTGTATGAGGTTGGGTGCTGGTTTGCCTTTCAGCCGGCTGCTTAAGACGTGTGACTGTGGAACTGAGCTGGATCGCGAGGGCTACCACCTTTTGACATGTAAATATGGAGGTGGACCTGTGTGGACGCATAACTCCATAGTGTCTGCATGGAGTGATTGCCTAAGCGATTTACTCATTCCCCATCAAATAGAACCGAGACAGCGATTTGTAGACAACGAAAACCGGCCTGACATCACGCTTTACGACACTGACACTGGGATCACAAAAGAATGTGATGTTTCGATAGCTCACCCTTGGAGCAAAGACATTATTAAAGGTGCAGCCAGAGAAGGTGGCCATGCAGCAGCTAAACGAGAGGCAGCAAAGTCAAAAAAATACTCAGAGGAATCGCTTGCGGATGGATCGAAGCCTATAGTTGTCCCACTCGTCTTTGAACACTTCGGCAGGTGGGGCTTAAAGGCTGACGAGCTGATGAATGAACTGGGGAAGAAGGCGAGAGGCTTTGATGGAAGAAGAATTGCGGTAGAGTTTAAAACCTTCTGGAGGAAAAGACTGTCTATTACTCTTCAAAAATGCAACAGCAGAGTGATTTTGCGGAAGCTGTCAAGGCTTTCTGTGCGCTCATTAGGAGATGACAGTGTTTTGGGAGTAGATAGAGACATTCAGTGTTTTACTCATTAGCAATAGTCTCGGACTACAAGTAGAACATTTCATTTTAACAATAACTGTTTGTAGTAGTGAAGATTGTTGACAATAAACTTGATTCTGTCTGTCTGTCTGTCTGTCTGTCTGTCTCATGGAATCTATGTTACATGTATGTCTGTTAATCTGTTAATTTGTCTGTCTGTCTGTCTGTCTGTCTGCCTCATGGAATCTATGTTACATGTATGTCTGTTATTCTGTTAATTTGTCTGTCTGTCTGTCTGTCTCATGGAATATATAAGCACATATTTCTTTGCAGTTACATGCAGTTGTATAAGATCAATGCATTTGATCCTATGGACCTTAATTAATTCTCAGCATCAATCCCATACAATTACAACATCAAAATTTGTGTTACCTGTGAAGTTTGCTTGCTTGTCTTTCTGTCTGTCTGTCTGTCTGTCTGTCTCAAGGAATAAGCACAAATTTCAATGCAGTCACATGCAGTTGTATAAGATTGATGCATTTGATCCTAAGGACCTTAAGTCTCTCCATCAATCCCATACAAATTCCAGCATCAAAATTTGTGTGTATTGCCTGTGGAGCTTGCTTGCCTGTCTGTCTGTCTGTCTGTCCGTCTGTCCGTCTGTCTGTCTGTCTGTCTGTCTGTCTGTCACTGTTTGTCTGCTACTGTCTCTCGGCTGTGACTCTTTCCCTGTCTGCCTGCCTGCAATAAGTGCACACTCCCGTGCTACATTTTGCAAGAGATTAGTACAGAAGCTGGCCTATTCGATTCCCTATACCTACTTTGGAACTAGTATGATGAATGGGTCATCATTCTGCATCAATCCCATACAAATTACAGCATCAGCATTGTGCTTATTCTTGTGCTTGTTTCCCTGCTTTCCTGTCTGCCTGCCTGCCGGTCCCACATGGAATGTATACACTATTCCCGAGTTATTTGGGTATTTATGAGATACAGGAGATACAGGAAGCTTTTCCATTCGATCTCTCATACCTCATATGGAAATAGCTTGGGGAATTGGTCATCTTCTTGCATCATCCCATGCAAATTTAAGCATCAAAAAGTTGTGCTTTTTCCTTTGCTTGTTTGCTTGCATGGCAGTCTGTTGTCAGTCACTGTCTCTGAGCTGTGCTCTAGCTGTCCCTATCCCTGACTGTTACTATTGCATGGTCTGTCTGTCTCTATATCTGTCTGCCAGTGCGTCCTCACTTAAATAAATACTGTTTTATCTGCCCGTATCATTGCCTAGCTGTTTCAAATGGAATAAGCACAAATCTCCGTCCTGGAATTTTATGTGACCCATTTCACATACTATCTTATTTGGGATTAGTATATGAAGACTGGGCAAACTTCCTGCATTAATTAATATTGTACACAAATTCCAGTATATGAATTTGTGCACACTATCTGCCTGTCTGTCTTTCTGTTTCATGGCTATATCTGTTTGATGTTTCTCTTCGTCTTTAGTAGTATGCTTTCCTGATACGTTGTATGCATACTATGATAGGTCTAATAGATGACTTTCTGTTTGCACAGTCAGTTCAATCTCCTGCATCTCTACAAGTACCAAGCACATACCAAGAGAAATTTTCTCCAAGTTCTCAGGCGCTGCTGTCTCCTTCTAATGTGTTCACCGATGAAGGTCAATGTGATGCAAAAAGTTGGTTGATTGGCCTGAAGTTGATTATTATAGCACATGTGTCTTATTACAGCTACAGTCTTCTTGGGTGATCCAAGTTTAGAAGTAAAAGTGAGCAGGAAGGCTCTAGTTAGAGCCTCTGTGAAAGCTGGGAGAAGGAACCAGCTGGCATTGAACTTACTGGACCTTCTATTTGAACAGAAAACCTTGGCAGAGTCCACAGTCAATGGTACGAGAGATGGCAGCAAGAAGGCACTGGACAGCACCATCATTGACGCCATCAAAAGTAATAAAGGAATAGCATATAGTCTGTCTGGAATCTGATCCAATGTCCGCTTACTACATATAGGTCACTGCTTTGAAAAGTTTCCCGTGACAAGCGCAGAAACGCCCAAGGAAGCCATGCAAAGACTAACAAAGTCCATCACTGACAAGTGCACTTCTCTTGCAAAATAAATCTAGTAACAACTATATAGCGGTTTTGTTTTGCATCGACTTTTACGGTTTGTTCTTCTTTGGCTTTGAAATATGGAAATAAATGCACGTGTATGATACCACGTAGGCGTGTACAGTGTACCATATATAGACGCGAGCAGTCCAGGGACCATGGGGTGCAATCCCATCACGGATTCACAGTGGGTCACCACGAATCCGCGTCGAATCCAGCCACGAACTCACAGTGGATCACCACGGATTCACGGTCAGTCACCGCAAATTCGACGCTACCTCGCCACGGAATCGCTGCGAGTCGCCGCGAAGTCACGACCAAATCTCTCCGCGAATTCGCGATGAGTCGCTTCGACAGACTCGCAGCGAATTCGACGCGAATCCGAGGCAGATTTTCGTCATGGGCACGTGCATTAGCACTCTCTATTCTAATTCTAGTGGCGTCTAGATCTACTGGGTTATTTGGGTTTTAGTAAACCTTCTTCGCTATTTGGTGATATCGATCGAGAGTGCTTAGATAATTTGTTTGAATTTGCAGAACAGACGATTGGTGGACAAGATCTACTAGATCTTGCGAAATGTGCGACAGCTGACCAGCTATTTATGTGTGGAGTTCAGACTGTGGGTCAAACAGCTGAAGTTGCAGCGCCTGTTGCGAGATGACACTGCTACTAGTAGCTCTGGCGACATCGAAAGCGCTCCCACGCCGATTTCAAGTTGTGTCGCAACCACCCCTTCTCCTGTAGCTAGAAGTTCGCCCACAACTCCCATAACACCGATAAAATCAACGCCACCTACTGACACAGACCGCAAGCTGACCATCAGAGAAATAAAGGAGCTCAGTCACAGTACACGGAAGATCTTTCTAGCAACGTAATTCCTATACTGTACACTGTAGCAATAAGTTGTAAGTATGAGGATATAAATACAGTCAAACCTCCCTTATCCGGACCTCTCACTTACGGACCCCTCCGTATACCGGACACTGAGCTAAAACCGAACGCATGCGCAGTGACCAACACGTGCTCTATGGCGTCCAAGCAATCACGGAAACGGTCAGTTATTACTCTAGAGAAGAAGTTGGAGTTAATTAGTGAATTGGAAAAGGGGCAATCATTTCGACTAGTCTCTCAGCATTATAACATTCCGAAGTCAACGTTGGCTGACATCTGCAAAAGCAGAGACAAGATTTCACGCCATGTGTCAGGTAGTGAAATTCCAGACGTTGCAAAGAAGCGTCGAGTTGTAAAGGAGCCGCAGTTTGAGAAGATCGACGAGGCATGCTACATGTGGTTTGCGCAACAGAGAGCGAAGGGAGCCTCGGTGTCAGGACCTTTATTGCAAGAGAAAGCCTTGGCCCTCTTCGATGGTACAGAATAAAGTCACCGCATACTTTACCAAGTAATTAGCCTTTTGACGTTTGTTGCGGGACACACGTACTATCAATGTATGTAGACTGCATCCTTAAGTTTATTACGTATTTGAGCATGCGCAGAATAGAATTCTCAGTTACGGACAATTCTAATATCCGGACAGCTACCGGTCCCGAAGTGTCCGGATAAGGGAGGTTTGACTGTACAGGGTTATCTCGTGGGCGAAGCACCGTAACTGAAGCAGCCAAAAGGTCTGGCCTGGAAGTAATATTCACAATCTTAAAACATCGCCAGAAGATACAAAAACATTAGAAGAACTTGTCAGCTCTCTAGAAGAAACTTGCACTTTGCTGTACTTGAGTTTCGGAAAAAAGGCAATACGACAACCATATTCTTGATACTCTAAATGAGCGGCGCCGACGAGTCAGGAAAGGATTCGACTTCACGCAACCTGTATGTTTTCGCTTATTGCATGTGTATCTAAGTTTTTAATAATGTATTTTGTTGCATCTATTTTAGGACGGACGTAAGGTTAAGGTAATAAATCCGAAATCAGAAAAATCACCTAGTACTAGTACTAATTCTAAGGACGTCGACAATGAGCCATCTGCATCCGGCACGCGCACAACTGCAGAGGAAATGCCGGTGCCTGATGATAGAGCTATCTATTTCAAATTCAGAGACAAAAGACCCAGGAACTTTAGAGAAAGATTGGAATTCAAACTTACCTGATATTGGCGGTCAGAACATGCTAGGTGCAATCAACTAACTGGTGCACATGTATTTGTTTCTGTTTTAATAGATATCGTTCACTTGCTTGACAATAAGAATATTAACGTAGGAACTGGACAGATATGTGGTCTTCACGGATCACTGTGCCACATGAGACCAGTACCACGTGGCCACATGGAAGTCAAAGTTCAGTCTCTTAGTGGAGGTCACAGTGAACCACCTTACCCATGGACAGAGAGCATTTATTGGCATCATGAGCCAATGATGCCCAACTCTTACCTAGTCTGGCTTGCAAACTTTTTGCAGAAACTGCAGCTGGTTCAAAACAGCTCATCTTCAAGAGCAACAGAAGGTATGTGCAGCAAGAATTGTAGAAAATTTTCTACGAACATTACTCTGATTGCTTCTTTGCTGTCTGTCTGCATGTTAAACTGTTCCATTATATGTGATATACATTATATTTAAAGACATTTCTACTATGCATGTAAACTATAATTAGACCTTGTATATGCATGTTATTAAAAATCTTTTACACGTCCAAGTTTCTACAACACAATTACGAAACTGTTAAATGTTAAATGTTGGCTAATACTTTTGTCGTTGAAGGTTGTGAACGCAACTGCAAGTTGGAACTAGCCGTAAAGGTTGGATTTGAAGTAGCAAGACTTCGAGACGTGAGTAGGACGCAACTCATCAGCGCTTGCCGGAGTCTGGAAATTCAGCTTGGGCCAGACAAAAGCAAAGCCAAACTGCTGACGTTGGTGGGTGACGCCATGCTGAAGAAGGGAATTGTCAAGATAAAGAGACAATGCAGTCGACGTCAGACGTCCTATGTAGAGATGACTTCTATAAATCAAAGACATTTTAGCTAAGTGTGTTGTTCTGGTACATGGTAGGTTTAGTGCAGCGTATTTTGTTGTTACTTTTTGGATACTGCTAAGGTTTAGTTTCTTTCTGTAGCATCAATAGTGTTTTGAGTGCATCTTATGTACGTGCGTAGCAATTCTCAATGTTTGCTTCTGCTTTCAGCTACTGACACAACAACAGTAACCTAACTAGAATGTATTGTATTTTCGAATAATATTACGCATAAACCTAACTGGAATGTATTGTATTTTCCATTAATGTTACGAATAAACCTAACTGGAATGTCTTGTATTTTCCATTAATGATATAAATAAACCTAACTGAAATGCATTGTATTTCCATTAATGTTATGTGAATAAACCTAAATGGAATGTATTGTACTATCCATTAATGAAACGCTGCTTCCAACCGCAAACACTCTTCACTCAAATCCGCCTATGTGAGTCACGAGAATGAGAAGAAACGCGCTTACGGTGAGAGAATTCGGGAAGTTGAGCATGGGTCTTTCACTCCATTAGTGTTTACGTCATACGGAAGCACAGGCCCAGAGGCAACAACCTTCTATAAGCGAGTGGCAAGTCTGCATGCAGCCAAGTCAGGAGAGCAGTACAGTAGAATTATGCAATTAATTCGCTGTAGATTGAGTTTTGCCCTACTTCGCTCGAGTATACTGTGTATCCGTGGAACAAGATCCTCTACGTATAGACCTATCAAAGTGGACCTGCTGGGACTCATTGAAAGTGAGGCCCACCTAGATGAGTAGGTGGTGACTATAGCTTGTGATAATAGTTAAGCATACAGTGTAATGACATAAAGTAGTAACTGACTTTTAATTGTTTGTTTTGCTGCGTGCGTATATCTGTCACTTATAGTGTTGTATGTTAATTAATGATATAATTACCAAAACAAAATAAGCATAGATTACCATCAAGGTAAATCGGTCATTATCCACCCACAGTATTTCAATTTTCCAAGTTGGTAAATAACAAGCCATTAATGGATATAATAAATATTTCCATACATTAGGGTCCACGTACGCACTTCTTTCCTTAATGGTATTTGCAAGTATCACGAATGGAACAACGAATATACATTCATGGTATTCACGTAACTATACAAACACGGAAAATGCCATTCTAGCCATGAATGGTAACTGTGCTAAATAACAATCACGGAAAAAACAATTTCCAAAAATGTAACCTACTATTGAATGATACAATTTCCATTCATGGTATGTGTTTAACTATTCTATGAACGGAATATGTTAATGGTATTCATTGCATTTTCCACTGTATATACCATTAATGGAATTTGACAAAGCTTTCCTGTGAATTTATGGAATGGATCACTCGTAAATGCCATTCTGCGAGAATTTATAGTCAATTCCATCGTACAAGTATGATGACGCGTACGACAAGATGTACTAGTATCAGTAAGATGTGATTAAGTTTCATAAACAATCAAACAACAGGATCAACCAAGTGTACGCAATCGCCAAGACTTATCACTACGATGTGACTAAGAATCAAAGGAAAAGGTGGATCAACTGATGAGCAGTTGAGTTGTTAGAAACCATATACGAAAGAGATTAGATTGACGGGCACTATCAAGAACAGCCCACCATACTACACTGTAGTATACTGCATAGTTATAACTTGGGTCACTCGTAAATGCCGTCAGTAATAAATTCCATCGTGAGGACGCGTACAAGGCTATGTATTATTATCACTAGGATGTGACAAACAATAAAAAAACAGAATGGACCAAATGATCTACAGTTGAGTACAAAATATTGTGAAGATTTATCAACAGGATGTAACAAAGAATCAAAGATAACGATGGACCAAATACTCTGAAGTTGAGTTTTAGAAACCTTATACGAAAGAGATTAGATTAAAGGGCACTATCCAAGAAGATCAACAATAGTATATCGTAGTACACTACATAATCATGACTTGAGTCAAGCGTAAATGCCGTCATGTGAGAATCTGTAATCAATTCCATCGTGCAAGTACGAAGACGCGTTCTATACGAAGTATTGATATCTGCGGGTTGCAAGAAACAATCGAAAAACAGGATGGACCAACCGTTCTGCAGTTGAGTAACGCAATGGTGAAGATTTGACACCCGGATGTGAGAAACAATCAAAGATAAAGATTGACCAACTGCTCTGCACGCAATCGTGAAGATTTGGCACTCGGATGTGACAAAGAATCAGAGATAAGGATAGACCAACTGCTCTGAAGGTGAGTTTTTAGAAACCATATACGAAAGAGATTAGATTAACGGGTACTGTCGAAGACGATCCAGCACACTATACCGTAGTATACACTACATAATTAAGACTTGGGTCAAGCGTACATGCCGTCGTGTGAGAATTTGTCAATTCCATCGTGCAGGTTTGATGACGACGATATTGATATTAGCAAGATGTAGGCGGATCCACCAGACGTAACTTGGCTAGCCATGATTTAACAAATCTGGCTGGCGATGTCGCTGATGTTGTGGCTACAGCCAAAGCAATGCAATGGACCATTTCACTAGGTAGATAGCACACCTCGTGCACGACATGTGTTTCAAAAATTTCTTCACTGCTGAATTCTGTATACCCCGATTATCCAGCTATGCCAGGCCTCCATGATGTCACTTTAGTGTTGACTTTGTCATTTCAAGTGCAGCCTCAAGAGTTTGTACAGGTACTGCATGATGGACATGCTCATAGGTTGACTGTGTCCAACATTGGACTCAGAGGCGTAACTAGGCATGAGGCAACCGAGGCAGTTGCCTCGGTAAAAAAAAAGGGTGTGGCGTTGCAAAAATTTTGCTGCATGTAGGTTAGGAGCAGAAGATATGACATTCTGCACTAACAAAATCTGCTATCGTGTTCTTTTCAAATTTGAAACCGCGTGCGTAAACTCTCTGATACTCAACTTTAGCGCACGTTCTTGGCACGTGAAGCACTTGCAAGACACGTGGCTCGAGAAACCTACAGCTGACTGCCAAGTAAGATGGAGCCACCATCTAAGAGAAAGAAAAAGAAGCAACTATCTCTTTTGCAATGTCTTGGGTAAGAAAGTTGTTCTGCAGAAGTATGGGGTCCCCTTTGGGGTACGTGACTTGTTCTTCTCATCAGGACATCTTCCGGTGATTTAAGCGATCTGCCTGAAACTGTACATTCTGCGTCCCCGTTTGAGACTGTAGTGAATTCTGCAGAAGGTATAGTACCAATGCTAAATGTGATCCTAGTAGACGCGAATTACTGAGCGATATCGAACAATGTGTTATCGTCATAGATGCTAAGAATATGTAATAAGGTTCATATAATGTTATACATATTCTACTGAAACAGGTGGTAATACCGTAGCGCTTGTAAACACTTTCTTTGTAGATACTGCTCATGACAAAGAAGTGTCAGTGAATGATCCGATCTACTACGTAGGCAGAGTCGTTTCCGACGTTGACAAGATATGCCTGCTGCAAAATAAATGGTGTCCACCCACCGGTTGTAAATTTCAGAGCACGGGCGGCCGTCGTTACAATCCAGAGTGGGAGAGTCAATACAGATGGCTGAGATATTCTCCTAGTACTGACGCCTGCTTTTGTTGCTACTGTGTGCTGTTTGGTGATGAGTCACTGTCTGCTACTGCTTTCAAGACAACTGGCTTTTGTGACTGGAAGAACGCAGTTGGAGTAAAGCGTGGTGTACTGCTTTGTCATGAGAAAAGTGAAATTCACAAGAATGCTTGCATAAAAGCATTATCTTTCAAGAATGTGGTCGAAGGAAAGAAAAATGATATTTGTACCAGCAGATCTAAAGAATATGAAGAGAGAGTCAAACGTAATCGAGCAATTATTCTAGCTGTAATAGATGTCGTTATTGCTCTCGGTCAGCGAAATGTTCCCTTTCGGGGTCACAGTTGGGACAAAGTTCTGAGAAAAGAATCCAGTAACTTTGAATACTTCCTCCATTGGCAGTCTCAGTTCAATCCTACTCTGAAAAGTCATGTAGAGCACGGAAAGAAGAACGCCTGTTACAAGAGCCCGAAAATACAAAATGAGCTGATAGAGTTAGCCGGTGTTGAGGTGAGAGACAAAATACTGGAAGATGCTCATGCCGCTAAATGGTTTTCGTTGATGGCGGATGAGTGCACAGATACAGCTAACGTAGAGCAGATGTCAGTCTGTATCAGGTTTGTTGACGACTCTGTACCCGGTCAGGTTCAAGTGAGAGAAGAGTTCTTAGGATTCGTCAAATTGGATTGTGCAGATGCTCTGTCTATTTTCAATGCTATTGTCAATTTTATGAAAGAGTGCAATTTGGATATTCGTTATCTTCGTGGCCAGGGCTACGACGGTGCTGCAGTTATGTCAGGAAAAGTTTCCGGTGTCTCTGCTCGAATTCTTCAGTTACAACCAAAGGCTATATACCAGCATTGTCGGTCACATAGACTGAATTTGGTTATTGCATCTTCTTGTAGGCAAGTCCCTTTAATTCAGGACTTGTTTAACTCGTTAGGAACACTGACGTGGTTTCTAGGAGGCAGTCCAAAAAGAAAAGTTATCCTTTGTAGGCATTTGATAGCAGGAGACATAGCTGAATTGATTACAGCAGAAGACAAGGAAGAAGAAGAACCAGAAGAAGAACTAGAAGAAAACTTAGAACAGGAGGAAACTTCGAAACTAAGTGATACGCTTATTCGTAAATCGTCATCAAGGCAAGTCCCAGTACTGTGTGAGACAAGGTGGTCGGCTCGATTGGCAACACTGTCCAGTGTCTTGGCCAAATACAAAGCCATATACCTTGCACTGCAAGATATTGTTGCAGAGAGCTCTGGCACTGATTCGAGGGCGAAAGCTTCATCTTACCTCAGACTTTTACAGTCCTCTAGTTTTATTGTTTGCTTGGTCGTTAGTCAGTACATTCTGAGCTTTTGTGATCCTCTGACGAAGTCTTTGCAATCTCCAAACTGTGACGTTCTGAAGGCTTATCAAACAGCCAAGCTGCTTCGCACAACGATTTCTGCGCAACGACGTGAAGACAAGTTTAAAGAATTATGGGAAAGAGTTCAAACAGTTGCAGGCGAGGTGGATGCCCAAATTGATAAACCTAGAACCGCAATAAGAAGCACCTACAGAAGCAATGCTGGCATGCAGACTGCGGAACAGGACAGCGCTGTGGCATACTTCAGAAGAAACGTGTACTACCCTTTCATTGATCACGCTGTGACAGAGCTCAACAATCGCTTCCCTGATACATCTGAATCAATGCTCATTGGGTATAGACTTCTTCCTAGCAGTGTTAGCAGTATAACAAGATCTGAGGTGAATTCAATTAAGCTCTTCTATGGTCCAGACTTACCAAATGGAGCTACATTCGAGCCTGAAGTAGAAGTTTGGAAAACCAAATGTTTTCAACTTCCTGAGAAAGACAGGAGAGTAACATTAACGGATGCCGCAAAGATGGCAGACAGTCAATATTTCCCCAATATTCATGAGATTTTCAAACTTATTCTAACATCTCCTGTTGGTTCCGTGCCGTGCGAAAGATCGTTTTCGGCTCTCCGGAGATTGAAGGAGTGGTCGAGATCAACAATGACGCAAGAAAGACTGTGTGGCTTAGCTCTTTTATATATTCATAGAGACGTGGCTGTAAGCAGAGAGAATGTCTTACAAAGATTTGATTGTACAGGACACCGCCGATTGGGGCAATTGTCGTTATAGAGGCTCCATGTTCACTTTGATTAATTAATTAAAGTATATATGTAGTAGACTACTAGTAGTTTGAGGCTAAATATATTGCCTTATTGATATAAAACTTGCCTCGGTAAAATTTTAATGCTAGTTACGCCCCTGAGCAACACTCTCACGTACACATGTTCGATAGCTTACGTTCAGCTGCATCTTCGAGTTTGAAACTACAGATCTCCAGCCTTCTTGTCACAAAAGAGCCCCACCTCACCCTGGAGTAAATTAATGTTCAGCGACAAGTGGGAGGATCCGACTGTGGCCTGCTTTCGATAGCGATGGCTACTGCATTGGTTTCTGGACAACGCCCTGGACAACTGGTGCTTGACCAGAAAGTGGATTTCAGCCAGCGCTACGTTAGAGCATACTTCTGGTTTATTCTATAGCTGATTAAATAACTAATTTATATCGTACTTGATCTACTCCAACACAATCAACAACCTCTACTTTGCCAGAGTCTGAGTCCAGATCGGACTACAAGGCGTACCAAAGTTTGTGCACATGCTTATGAACAGAGCTGACGTACCCGGATGTGGCTCACCCATCCGGGTTCTGCTAGGTCTGGTTGAGAAGCTCCACAAAGACATGGCCTTGACAACTCTTCGATCTCAAGCAGAAATGGCACTACCTGATATTGGTCAGTCGCCTCATCAACCTCTAGACTTTCAGTTCCCCAAACGACAGTTTGGAAAAAGAAATTGTTAGCCGATCGTTTCAATCGTCTTGGTTCAAGCTCCACAGTTGGCTACACTACGATGAGGCCAGAGATGTAGCGTTTTGTCACACCTGCATCAAAGCATGCAAGGAGAAAAAGCTAGCCGCAGCTGCAGGGATTGCCGATCAGTCGTTCATACGGAAGAGATTCTGATACTGGAAGAATGCCACTGAGAAACTAAAAAGTCACGAAGCATCGAACGTTCATCGCGAAGCCGTCGAGAGAACCATCAGTCTTCCAAAGACTACAGAGGATGTTGGGGAACTATTGTCAAGACTTCAAAAGCAAGACAAATGTGAACGACGACAATGCTTCCTCAAAATTGTTTCATGTGTAAGGTTCTTGGCTCGTCAAGGGCTACCTTTACGAGGAGATGGGGCCGAAATAGACTCCAATTTCAGGCAACTACTTCTACAAACACAGGACAATCAAACCTCTTGACATGGCCTTGACAACTCTTCGATCTCAAGCAGAAATGGCACTACCTGATATTGGTCAGTCGCCTCATCAACCTCTAGACTTTCAGTTCCCCAAACGACAGTTTGGAAAAAGAAATTGTTAGCCGATCGTTTCAATCGTCTTGGTTCAAGCTCCACAGTTGGCTACACTACGATGAGGCCAGAGATGTAGCGTTTTGTCACACCTGCATCAAAGCATGCAAGGAGAAAAAGCTAGCCGCAGCTGCAGGGATTGCCGATCAGTCGTTCATACGGAAGAGATTCTGATACTGGAAGAATGCCACTAAGAAACTAAAAAGTCACGAAGCATCGAACGTTCATCGCGAAGCCGTCGAGAGAACCATCAGTCTTCCAAAGACTACAGAGGATGTTGGGGAACTATTGTCAAGACTTCAAAAGCAAGACAAATGTGAACGACGACAATGCTTCCTCAAAATTGTTTCATGTGTAAGGTTCTTGGCTCGTCAAGGGCTACCTTTACGAGGAGATGGGGCCGAAATAGACTCCAATTTCAGGCAACTACTTCTACAAACACAGGACAATCAAACCTCTTGAAAATGGATCACTGGAGGAAAATCTGACAAGTACGTTTCTGCTGACATACAAAATGAACTGTTGAAGGTCATGGCCTTACGCATATCGCGTGATATTGCGTCAGTTATGAAGCAGACTTCTTTCTTCACCATCATGGTAGACGAGTCGACAGACTTTGCAAACAAAGAGCAGGTTGTCATATGTTTACGGTGAGTGGATGATCATCTGGATGCCCACGAAGAATTTATCGGTTTATATGAGGTAGACAACATTTCTGCAGCCACTCTAGTTCATATCATCAGAGATACGCTATTGAGAATGAACCTGTCTCTAGCAAGAGCTCGTGGGCAATGCTACGACGGAGCAGCGAATATGAGCGGCGCAAAGTCAGGAGCAGCCAAGCGGTTATCTGACGAAGAACCAAGAGCGGTTTTCACACACTGCTACGGACACGCACTTAACTTGGCATGCAGCGATGCACTAAAATGATGCAAGATAATGCAAGATGCTCTGAACACTACGTATGGAATAACTAGGCTAGTCAAATTTTCGCCCAAACGACAGGCAATTTTCGTACAGGAGAAAGCTACCACATCACCTACTACACCAGGAATTCGCCTTCTATGTCCAACTAGGTGGACTGTAAGAGCCGATGTTCTTAAGAGTGTGTTAGATAACTATTCCGCACTCATTTCAACCCGAGAACAGTCGTCAGAAGAAACTCGTGACCCCGAGCTGAAGGGTAGATTAGGTGGAGTTGCACATCAAATGACTAAGTTTTCTTTCATATTTGGTGTAGCCCTTGGAGAACTTACTCTACGTCACAGCGACAACTTGAGCAGGACCCTGCAGCGTAATTCTGCTCGAGACTGCTGTGATTTGGCCGTTTTGAATTGCGCACTGTGCTTCTTGTAGTGATTGTTCAAGTCAGGTTCTAGTTTTATTTCGTTTTCTTTGGCGTTGAATTCCATAACGTATTGACAAAGATTTGATATGAGCCTTTCCGGTGTCCCACCATTCGAGGAGCGATAAAAACCGTGGTTTCTGATATTGCCGAAAAAGGCGGTGACTTTCCGTCGGTAACAAGCCTCACACAAAGACTTTTGTTAAGTTTCCAATATCCCCGTCCTCTAGTACATGTTGACGAAGCTAGAAGTTTGAGAAGTACACACGAGTGGTCACTGAACGCTGTGGGAAGAACAGAAATCTCATGTACTTTGTTTTCCAACACACGAGGTTAGGAACATATCTAGTCGGCAGGCTACTGGTGGATTTGATCGACTCCATGTGTAACCCGGAACATCTGGATGGCATTGTCGGTATATATCAGTCAAGTTGAGGGTTGAGAGAAGCGTGTGAAGTGCAGCAGTGTCGCTGCTCCTGGGTCCTAGTTGTGCTTGGGACAGTTTGTCCATACTGGGGTTAAGGACGCAATTGAAATCACCACAGACAACCAGTCTTGGTGCATTCTGCAGCTGTGAAGTCACGATTGATAGAAATCTTTGCGATCAGCTGAGGACGTTGGTGCGTAAAGGTTGACGAGGTCGAACGTGAGGGAAGGGTAGATCACTTTCATAGATAAATAACGTCCGTTGGAGTATTGTAGGACCTTCTTGCATTGTAGTTGGGGCATATTTTTCAGAATGATAGATACTCCTTTGGAATGATTTGTACCATAAGCATGAAAAATGGGATGTTTAGGAAACTGTAATTGCCAATTTGAATTTTCAGCTGTTGCATATGTTTCTTGTAAACTCAAAATATCGATATTCTTTCTGATCATCCAGTCTGCAATTTGTTGTCGTTTCATCCTGTTAGTCATTCCTTGAGCAATGAGAGTAGCAATATGTGGAGTTATTACAGCTAGAGAGGGAAAGAGAAAAAAAAACACAAAACATTTCCAGTCGAGTCTAGACTGGAGCTGGCAACGTCCCACATGCGTCCTGGTTTTCCACATGCGGGTGTTCCGTAGTTGTAATAGTAGCTGAGTTCTCGTGCTTTCTTCTTCTTCTTCTTCTTTCCTTGTTTTAGCTGTGTATTCGTGTCAGGTGTTGGTGAGTGTTTCTTTTTCATTCATTCCTCTTTTACGTGTTCTTTTATCGTTTGCATCACTCTGAGAGCCATCTTTCATGTCAATTTCACTTGCCGTTCCTTGATTTGATTCTGCTTCACACCAGCTTGTCTTATTTGTCTCCCATTCACTGAGTTGGATGTCATCCTTGTCATCTGATAAGGTACCCTCATAACCACAAGGTAGTGGTGGTGTAGTCTCTTTCACAGATGTGTCAGACTGTTCTGGTCTGTTCTGTTCTGTAGCTCTTGTGCTAGCCGTACTATAGTTTTTACAGTTTCTATACACATGATCCGTACCATTGCAATAATAACAGCGTCGGAAGGATGACGGTTTTGGACAGTCTTTCACGTGGTGATAGACTTCGTCACATCGATAACACCGTGTTGGTTCACCTGCATATCTGACATAAAACCTGATTAGGTAATGGCCAACTTGCAATGAGATAGGAAAGATTCCCTTGGGGTTAACAACAGTGAATACTCGAACTCCTGTTTCAATCATGAGGGCGAAAGAGTAGCATCTACGGTGTAAACATGACACATGGCCATGTTTTGACAATACAATTTTATTGTTGCATCTGGCATCTCGTATGGCATCTTACATGTCACCAGTGCAGGTGGTGGTCCTGCAGGGTGTGCATTTTGTGGTCGTGAACCTGACAGCTCTACACATTCATAATGTCGTTCCTTGATGTCAAGGCCAGCTCTCAAAACAGTATCTTTTGCGGTTTGATTCCCAAACGAGATTTGCAAAACGCCATGACGGAGAGTCTGAGCAAGCATTTGATGTTTTCTTCCTCTGTTTGGAATGCCATTATCACGTCACGAGTTGAGATATCCTCCTCAGTTTGCAGACGGACCGTTAGAGGTCGTGCTAGATACCCTTCCATCTTGAGAAAAACAAGCTCGAAAACACCAGATTAGTCCAAGCTGTACTCAAAACGTCCAAGTATCAAAGTTGGTGTCTAAATACGTTGTGAAAGGGTGGTAGCCTTTGTAGCAAACCCAGAGAGCGAAAAGAAAGCGAAAATTGCGGAGCGTTACCACGTGGTAAACGCACGGCCTCGCAATACATACATGCCTACATACATATATACATACACACATACATAAATACAAGCCAGTCTATTACCAGATTACTTCTAGGCTACAAGGTGCCCAACAACCAAAAAGTTTAGCAGCGAAGAGTAGAAGCTACTCCCTCCTCCCACCACTTGTCACTAATTGTGCTGATATTAAGAAACAACTTTCTATCCAATATTGACAAACATTTCCCAGCAAATAGGAGTAGCAGCGTATGGACCTCATACTTTGGAACGGACACACACATGGAAGGACGTACAGGGAGACAGGTTCCGCCCAAGCCTAGATTTAGTTCGCTCTCTTCGCTCGCTCCAACAATTACTTGACATGCCCAGAGACGACCATTGCTCTTTTGATAGATTTACAAATAGCAAACTGACTAGACAGAGCATCTAGACGAGTACCTGTGTTCTGGTCTCCTCGTCAGTACTAATCAGGTGGGGTCGGGGATTGAATTTAGTTTCCAAGCCTTCTGCTGGAGTACAGCTTTGCCTTCCTACAGCACACTTCCCACTTTTTGACAGAACGTAGAAACAAAATCACCTCACGTTCTATGCGAAATGTAACGGCATAGGTTCGGACATGTGCACGTACGCAGGTGTAGCTAGGTCACTACTGTACTGCAACGACCTTAGTCTTACCTGGTGGACAGTGTCTCTCATCGAGAAAGAGGACCACTCGCTCGTAGACCACGACTTTGTGACATCGCAGTATTGTTCGGCGAGATAGTATATATACTATCCGGGTAGGATACTCTACACGGACAAAATGTCACCCGGATAGTCTACCCTAAGATATGGTGTGGGGTAGCATGTTATATTATGGCGTCGGATCTCTAGCAAGACTAGAAGGCTGCGTAGACGCTCTTGCCTACCAAAGAGTTCTCGAAGGCCACATGCTTCCTGACGCTCAACGCTTAATAGGAGAGGAATTTGTTTTCCAGCACGACAATGCGCCGATCCATACCGCTCGATCTACCCCCGGCAATGGTAGCGTGACGACGTCACCGTACTTGACTGGCCTCCGCATCTCCAGATGCCAATCCAATCGAAAACTTGTGGCATACATTGAGAGTCTCAACAAAACGGAAGGTATCTCCAGAACGAAGACGAACTCTGGCGTTCCGTCTGGGAGGGCTGGCAGACGATTCCAGCAGCGCATGTGAACACATTAGTCGAAAGTGCTGCGAGTCGCGCAATTTCAATTAGATCAGATAGAGGTGGACAAACCAAATACTAACGAACAGTTAAAATGTTGTGTCACGTCTAGACGCGCGCGCGACAATAGCGAAAATGTGGCGAGAAGTCACGTGATAATTTCGTCTAGCAGCGGATACGGTTTCAGAGTTTGGTTTACGTGTTTTGAATTTTTTTAGCAATGATAAACATTAGCTTTGCACTGCTAGTAGGCGCTGCTTAAAGTTCGTAAGATTCTGTACTTTTATCACTAGCTGGATGATAAACGCGTTTGTACTGGGTTATGATGCAGTGTCCTTATCTAGAATTATGACGCGGACTGTATCTAGCTAAAGTTGGAAGAGCTGTGAGGAAAGCACTGAAGAATGATACACAACTCTGAACAAAATATATATTATATATATATATATATATATATATATATACATGCATGTATGTATGTATGTATGTATGTATGTATGTATGTATTTAGGATGAAAGTTGGAAGGCAAGGACAACCATGAAGAGATGGACAGAAAGTAAGCGTGGGACAAAGTTGTTAGTGTAAATCGCATTTCAGTAAACAGATGTGGACAGAAAGACTTACGTGGAGTTTAGGCAAGCTCTATCAAAATACTACATAAAACTGTTTTGCGTTGCCAACGATTGGGTAGGCACAGGTGGCAACAAAGACATTGACCTTTTTCATAAACAAAAGATATATTTGTACCAAATTAATAGAAGAAACATCACTCTCAGACGCCGAGATGTTAGTATTAGACGAAAGACCGACATGCCTCCCGACAGAGAAGAAATCCAAACAAGCCCATGCAAGCTTGTGCACGAATTCGATGATAAAAGTTCACGCAAGAAATTGGAGAGAGCGCGACGCCAACGAACGTGACCAAAACAAGGCCAAAGGTGACGACACGATCACACATTCACAATGAAATCAAACTGAAACCCTCCAGAAACAAACAACGACGGCATAGAGGATTATATGACGAAAACGAGACAAGCCATAATCGATAAAAAAAAGGAGACAAAAAATCCGTGTCAACAGCATGCATGGGTTTGTGACTAACTAGTAAGAAATGCTAGCTTGCAGTAGCTACGACCGTGTTTCATTGTCCGATCAATCAAACACATAGCTGAGAATTACTAAGCAATCTACTTAGAACGAGCTCCAAGACATATAGTAGGTGTTATTCACAACAACGTATAACCCAGTAGTGGTATCATATTATCTGAGTAATAACGTACGTCTAATGACTGCCGGCGCAACCATAGTGCAATATGATAACGCGATTGTTACGATATATTAGCAGAATGTGATAACGAATCAAAGAAACAGATGGACCAAATGCTCTGCAGTTGAGTTTTTACAAAGCATATACGAAAGAGATTAGATTAATTAATAACGGGCACTATTGAAGACAGTCCACCGTACTATACTGAGGTATAATACACATAATTATGGCATGGATCACTCAATGCCATTCTGTGAGAATTTGTAGTATATTTGTATGCATTGTTTAGGATGTGACAAACAATATTAAAAAAGGATGGACAAACAATATTAAAAAAGGATGGACAAACAGCTCTGCAGTTGAGTAAGCGATGGTCATGAATTGTCAGCAGGATGTGACAAAGAATCAATGATAAAGATGGACCAACTGCGCTAACGATGAGTTTTCGAAACCATATACGAAAGAGGTAAGTAACGGGCACTATCCAAGACGGTCCACCATACTACACTGTAATATACTACATAATTATGACTTGGGTCACGTGTAAATGCCGTGATGTGATAATTTGAAATCAATTCCATCGTGAGGACGCATACAAGGCCATGTATTATTATCGCCAGGATGTGACAAACAATAAAAAACAGGATGAACCAAATGATCTACAGTTCAGTATTAAAATATTGTGAAGAATTATCAACAGGATGTGAGAAAGAATCAAAGATAAAGATGGACCAAATACTCTGAAGTTAAGTTTTAGAAACCACATACGAAAGAGATTAGATTAAAGGGCATTATCCAAGAAGATCAACCATACTATATCGCAGTACACTACATAATCATGACTTGGGTCAAGCGTAAATGCCGTCATGTGAGAATTTGTAATCAATTCCATCGTGCAAGTACGACGACGCGTTCTACACGAAGTATTGATATCTGCGGGTTATGAGAAACAATCGAAAAACAAGATGGACCAACTGCTCTGCAGTTGAATAACGCAATCGTGAAGATATACGAAAGAGATTAGATTAAAGGGCACTATCCAAGACGATCAACCTTAGTATATCGTAGTACACTACATAATCATGACTTGGGTCAAGCGTAAATATCGTCATGTGAGAATTTGTAATCAATTCCATCGTGCAAGTACGACGACGCGTTCTACACGAAAAAATTGATATCTGCAGGTTGCAAGAAACAATTGAAAAACAGGATGGACCAACTGCTCTGCAGTTGAGTAACGCAATCGTGAAGATTTGACAACAGGATGTCAGAAAGAATCAAAGGTAAAGATGGACCAACTGCTCTGAAGGTGAGTTTTTAGAAACCATATGCGAAAGAGATTAGATTAACGGGTACTATCGAAGACGATCCAGCATACTATACCGTAGTATACACTACATAATTATGACTTGGGTCAAGCGTAAATGCCGTCGTGTGAGAATTTTTCAATTCCATCGTGCAGGTATGATGACGCGTTCGACACGACATTGATATTAGCAAGATGTAGGCGGTCCACAGACGTAACTTGGCTAGCCATGATTTTAACAAATCTGGCTTCCTGAGAGGAAGCCTGAAGAAGCTGACACCTCTGGCGATGTCGCTGCTGTTGTGGCTACAGCCAAAAGCAATGCGGTGGACCATTTCACGTCGAATAAGCCAGGTCTCGCTCGCGTACGACACGTGTTTGAAAAGTTCTTCACTGCTGATGTTCTGTATACCCCGATGGTTAGAGACTGCAACACGACAATGCACCATCTCACCAATCACTGTCGCTGAGCCTGCAGCCGGTACGTTGAAACGCATGCGGGTACATGGGCCAATACACTGTGCAAGTATGATAAAGCGTTCGACAAGACATATTGGTATTAGGAGGATGGGAGAAAAAAGCATAGAACAAGATTGACAGTACGCGATCGTCACGATTAATTACCAAGATGTGACAAAGATTCAAAGAAACAGATGGACCAACCGATCTGCAGTTGAGCTTTCAGAAACCATATACGAAAGAGATTAGATTAACGGGTACTATCGAAACCGTACTATACACTGTAGTATACTACATAAGTAATTATTATGGAATGGATCACTCGCAAATGCCATTCTGCGAGAATTTATAGTCAATTCCATCGTACAAGTATGATGACGCGTACGACAAGATGTACTAGTATCAGTAAGATGTGATTAAGTTTCATAAACAATCAAACAACAGGATCAACCAAGCAAGTGTACGCAATCGCCAAGATCTATCACTACGATGTGACTAAGAATCAAAGAAAAAGGTGGATCAACTGATGAGCAGTTAAGTTTTTAGAAACAATATACGAAAGAGATTAGATTAACGGGCACTATCCAGGACGGTCCACCATACTACACTGTAGTATACTACATAGTCATAACTTGGGTCACGCGTAAATGCCGTCATGTGAGAATTTGTAATCAATTCCATCGTGAGAACGCGTACAAGGCCATGTATTATTATCACCAGGATGTGACAAACAATAAAAAATCAAGATGGACCAAATGCTCTGCAGTTGAGTATTGAAATATTGTGAAGATTTATCACCCGGATGTAACAAAGAATCAAAGATAAAGATGCACCAACTACTCTGAAGTTAAGTTTTAGAAACCTTATACAAAAGAGATTAGATTAAAGGGCACTATCCAAGACGATCAACCATAGTATATCGTAGTACATTACATAATCATGACTTGGGTCAAGTGTAAATGACGTCCTGTGAGAATTTGTAATCAATTCCATCGTGCAAGTACGATGACGCGTTCTACACGAAAAGATTGATATCTGCCGGTTGTGAGAAACAATTGAAAAACAGGATGGACCAACTGCTCTGCAGTTGAGTAACGCAATCGTGAAGATTTGACAACAGGATGTGACAAAGAATCAAAGATAAAGATGGACCAACTGCTCTGAAGATGAGTTTTTACAAACCATATACGAAAGACATTAGATCCAAGGGCACTATCCAAGACGATCAACCATAGTATATCGTAGTACACTACATAATCATGACTTGGGTCAAGCGTAAATGCCGTCATGTGAGCATTTGTAATCAATTCCATCGTGCAAGTACGACGACGCTTTCTACACGAATAAATTGATATCTGCGGGTTGTGAGAAACAATCGAAAAACAGGACGAACCAACTGCTCTGCAGCTGAGTAACGCAATCGTGAAGATTTGACAACCGGATGTAACAAAGAATGAAAGAAAAAGATGGACCAACTGCTCTGAAGATGAGTTCTTACAAACCATATACGAAAGAGATTAGATTAAAGGGCACTATCCAAGACGATCAACCATAGTATATCGTAGTACACTACATAATCATGACTTGGGTCAAGCGTAAATATCGTCATGTGAGAATTTGTAATCAATTCCATCGTGCAAGTACGACGACGCGTTCTACATGAAGTATTGGTATCTGCAGGTTGCGAGAAAAAATCGAAAAACAGGATGGACCAACTGCTCTGCAGTTGAGTAACGCAATCGTGAAGATTTGACAACAGGATGTCAGAAAGAATCAAAGGTAAAGATGGACCAACTGCTCTGAAGGTGAGTTTTTAGAAACCATATACGAAAGAGATTAGATTAACGGGTACTATCGAAGACGATCCAGCATACTATACCGTAGTATACACTACATAATTATGACTTGGGTCAAGCGTAAATGCCGTCGTGTGAGAATTTTTCAATTCCATCGTGCAGGTATGATGACGCGTTCGACACGATATTGATATTAGCAAGATGTAGGCGGTCCACCAGACGTAACTTGGCTAGCCATGATTTTAACAAATCTGGCTTCCTGAGAGGAAGCCTGAAGAAGCTGACACCTCTGGCGATGTCGCTGCTGTTGTGGCTACAGCCAAAAGCAATGCAGTGGACCATTTCACGTCGAATGAGCCAGGTCTCGCTCGTGCACGACCCGTGTTTGAAAAATTTCTTCACTGCTGATGTTCTGTATACCCCGACGGTTAGAGACTGCAACACGACAATGCACCATCTCACCGATCATTGTCGGTAAGCCTGCAGCCGGTACGTTGGAACGCATACGAGTGCATGGGCCACTAAATTTACCAACTGCCATACTTCCAGATTCTGGTTGACTCGACCGTTGCGTTCGAGGGATTCAGAACAATCGGAGCTAGGCATCGTGGGTACAGGGGCGTAGCGTGGCATGGGCTAGACAGGGCTATAGCCCCCCCAAAGTTTGTAGGCGTGTCCATCAATTTTTGTGTGCTTGATCTTCCAATGCGCATACGTATGCTTTGGAACCCGTCTCTGACACTGTGGGAGCCCAAATCAGACGTCGGGCTGCCAAGGCTTCACGTGTGAGTCACGTGCCCATCTAATGGCGACTCTGAAAAGTTGTGCAGGAGGGAAAGGAAGTTCCAAGAAGCAGGCGTCTATTTCAGGTAATATATTGACAATAGCTTGTCAGTCATGTATCATTGACTGTGACAAACAAACCCGCTATGCGCCAGTGACCTTTTGCAGACAGGTATGCTGCCAGATTTTGACAACAAATGTGAGGTACAGTTAGACGTTCTAGTTATTATAGGTTACGTACACTACTCACATCTTCAGCTAATTCAGAAGGTAGAGATGACTGCCTCGATTACCCAGACCCCAGTGGACTTTCAGTTGTTGAGCAACCTTTTCCAAAGAAACGCAGTCACGCACGTGGCGCTTTCTTAGCAGTTTGAGGTTGTTTGTCAACTACAAGCTCATTGATCATGGCTGTTTACGTACTGTATTCTAGATCTCTATACGCGTGGCAGTTCACGCTGTTTTTCATACGATAGGATTCTTCTCCCGCGGTCAAGTTTCTGACAACTCGCAAAAGTCTGAAGAAGTTCAAGGAACAGTCGAGTTAGATTCAGAAGTCAGCCTCACTGATGGTCAAGGCACCGAACAAGTGACACCTAGCGAGGTTTCTACCGCTGCTGGGCCTTCCAGTGGATTGGTTCTAGAAGCCGCTAACGTTCTAGTAGGCCCTCATCAACCTCGATCCAAAGATTTGTTTGGTGGAAGTTTTCCGAGGAGGCAAATTTTGCGTCAGCGAAGAAGTTTTCAGGAGACTTGGTATTCCCAGTTCCCTTGGCTGGAGTATAGTGAGAAGGTGGATTCTGCATTTTGTTTTGCGTGTCGCCTAGCTGAGCAGAGCGGAAAGCATGGCCACTACGATGCATGCTTTACTGAAAGAGGCTTTCGAAACTGGAAAACGGCACTAGATGACTACAGAAAGCACGAGTCTTCGCATGTGCACTGCTTGGCGGCAGCTGTGTGGAATCAGGCAAGACATGTTGCCGAATCGGGCACGTCTGTAGCCCAGTCTGTCAGTACTGCGCACCAATTAAGAATAACCTTGAACAGACGAAATCTCGGGAAAGTGTTTGAAACTATCCTTTATCTTGGGCGACAGTCTATTGCTTTGCGTGGACATGACGAAACGGAAGATTGCACGAACAGAGGGAATTTTCTCGAACTGTTACATCTGCGGGCATCAGATAATCCTGAGCTTGAGCAACACCTGCAAGGAACGTTTACGTACACCTCTCCACAGATTCAAAATGAAATTCTAGCTCTTTGCGGTCACAAGATTCAGCAGTCGATAGTCCACGAACTCCGAACGTCCGGTATGTATGGACTGATTTGTGACGAAACCACAGACGTATCGAGACAAGAGCAGATGTCCATTTGTGTTAGGTACGTAAGTGAATCAATGACAGTAAAGGAACGCTTCTTGGGCTTTTGGCCAGCCGAAAGTACCGATGGAAAGTCACTGTTCAATCTTCTAAATCAAGCTTTGAATGAGTTAGGAATTCCTGTAGGTCAAATGAGAGCTCAGTGCTATGACGGTGCGTCCAATATGCGAGGGAGATACAAAGGTGTCTGTACTCGTTTTCAGGAAGTGGAAAAGAGAGCTCTATACATCCACTGCCATGCTCACGTGCTGAACCTTACTCTAGCGAATGCTTGTTCCGCGGTCCAGGATATTAGAAACGTTCTTGGAGTGGTAAACAGCCTCTACAAACTGCTGGAAGGATCGGCAAAGAGACATTCGCGGTTTCAGGCTATCCAGGAGAAGCTAGGAGGCAGTTCTGTCACTCTCAAGAGACTTTGTGAAACTAGATGGTCTTCACGCTATGAAGCTGTACATGCTATCAAGTCCAGTTTTGATGCGATCATTCACACTCTTGAAGCAATTTCAACTGAAGATGCCGAATTAGGACCAGAAGCATCCTGTCTTCTGAAGTCTGTTCAGACTTTCCACTTCTTCTTCTATATTTCAGTGTTGGAAGAGGTACTTGGGAAAACTGCTGTTCTTTCACGCTACTTACAAGGTCGGCGTGTCGAGCTGTCTGGAGTCAAGTCGAAAGTTTCTAGCACAATCAAAGCCGTGGGTGCACTTCGTGAAGACTTTCAAGACGTCTGGAAAAATACTGAAGACATTGCGTCAAAACTAAGCTTGGAACTTCCACAACTTCCGCGCAAACGTAAAGTAGCACAGCGACTGGCCATGGATGGTGGTGGTACACCATATTACCCTCAGTCTTGTCAAGAGCAATATAAACTGGTTTACAATGAGGTCGTAGATATCGTGCGAATGGAAATGAAAGAGAGATTTCGTGAGAATGAATATGAAGTTCTGGCTGCAGTCGAAAAACTTCTAGTAGACTCACTGACAGAGAGCCGACCAGACCGGTCGAGTCTTCAGACAGTGTGCACATTTTATGGCAACGACTTCAATTCTGGCCGACTTGAGCATGAACTTGAAATTTTTTATGGTAATATTCAAGCGTACCAAGGCGAACCGGACTGGACTGTAGAGAGTGAAGAGGGAACTGACTTGCCCGAACTTGTAAAAGTCCGGACGTTCTTCAACAAAGGCACTAACAGGGACTGCTACCCAGAAACTTGTAAGCTTCTTAAGACACTTCTTGTCATTCCTGCATCTTCATCGGAATGTGAACGATCATTTTCCACTCTCCGTCGTTTGAAAACGTGGCTCAGAACGTCGATGGGACAAGAACGTCTGACTAGTCTAGCACTCCTGACAGTCGAGCGCGAAGAATGTCGAAAATTGGAGAGTAGAGTGGAAGACCTTGTTGCAGAGTTTGGGTCTAGTGGACGAAGGCGTTTACTGTTAAATTAGTTTATCGCACCTCCGTGACGTCTAGAACAGCTGTTGCATTTAAACTATGCTACGCTATCTAGAGTACCCTGGAACCGTTGGTTAATTGCAAACTATTTAGCTGCCAGTAGAACGTACTCTGCTCACACAAGAATGATCAATTCTCCAAGCTCCCACGTATGCACCACTCAGTCTTCAAGTACGCATGTGACAGCTTTTTGCCCATATGTAGGTACGTACTACGAAGGCAAGAAGTGTGTGGTTGGCTGATTTGACTGATGAAGTGGGCGTGTCCCGTTGCGTCGCAAAGTCTAGCCCCCCCAATCCTAGAGGTCACGCTACGCCCCTGCGTCAAGCAAAAGCGTCATGTTCCCTCAGGTTACCAAAAAGTCAGATGAGTTTTTAAGGTTTGTTACACCCCTGTCCCGGCAATGGCGGACATTCATCTTTCAAAATACTGGAACTATACAATGCCCTCTATATACTTGGTGGATCCACCTAGCGAGGGACACGATCGAAACCCACAACTAGACCATGAACAACAAAGCCCGACTGCCTATACTCTGTAATACGTGTATCAACTGTCTTATAGTCAATTTAACCAATAGCCGAATTCAAACTCCAGCTTCTTACGCCACTACCAACAAAAAGAAAGAGAGCACAGCGAACCAAGGGCGCCGCCATTTTATTTACAAAGACCTCCCGTATATAAACTGAACTCCCGTATGCCATAGGCATAATTAGAGATAATAGAATAGTACAAAAGCAAGTCCGATTTTGTACCGTAATTATTACATTATTAAAGTACTTATTCATAATTAATTATTAAAGTACTTATTCGTAATTAATTAAATTACTTTAATTAATTAATTAATTGCCTTATTACGTGTAGTCAAATTATTAGAAAGTATCTCAAAGCTGCTCGGGTGCTGCAATGTTATATTGTACATTAATGGATTAATAGTGCAAGTGCTTTGACTGACTGCGCGAGGACTGAAACTCCGGGGAATGAGGAGGGCGGAGTCTGCATTGACTGCTCTGACGGCTGTACACGGCCCACTGTATGCCCTAAGGCTGTCACTTGCGATTATTTACTGCCCACGCAGATAGGCCCCTACCAGTATGTAGGACTAGTCGATACAATATTGTGCTCAGCTGGTAAAAGGATGTTGTTTGCACAGCGCATGCGTAATCACGTCCACAATTTCCAGACGACATGATTCGTCGTTTTCTCATACTATACGCGTCCCAGACCGGTCAGGCAGAGGCAATAGCGAAGTCTGAGATCTACACGAACGCCTTCGACCACGATCTCTCGCCCGTCATCTTCTGCATGAGCCAAACAGACAGGAAGGTGACTACAGCATTGTCCAATTCTTGTGTAATTGTTCTTGCTGTGTAACCGTTAGACTTCATTGAATGCTATGTCAGTTTTCCTGTTTATTGACTTGTAATAGTTGATTTTGCTAGTGTGCGCATTTTTGCTGGCTGTGGTGAATGTCACCCTATTTTCACGTCTGAGTGTGATGAAGACGTGCCATCTTCGTGTTGTCTGTCTATTCGTGCCATTGTCTAGGAATGTAACAAGTTACTTTGATAGCCTTGTACCCAGGCCCTCTTGCGCGCCCGGAGAAGAGGGCTGGTACACGTTATCTTCGCATGCGCGCATAAATTACCTCAAAATCGGCGTAATGTATGCGCGCCTGCGGAACCGACGTTGTTTACAATCTCAAGCGGATAATGTTGACAGCTAACAGCTTCCGTGTTCAGGTGATGTTTTTTGTCCGCTTTTGTTGACTGAGATACCAGTCCTGGCTCTAGTTTCTGCTACAGCTCGAATGCACCAAGCACAGAGCTGGCAGAGCTGTCGTGGAAGACCGTCTGTCGTACAGATAAAATAAGATGCAACTTCTACTGCAGTCCTTCTCGCTAAGCAGACACTGTAAACAGCCTGACTGCAGTACGACTAGACATCGATCGTGCAAGGAACGTCTTGCCACAAAACAAGGTCTAAAGTCGTCTAGATGGATCACTTGACCTTGAGTTTAGGACTATGGCTTCATCCACATGTTTCACTGTCCGTTCAACGGTTGCGTGCGAAATTATTGGCTTGAGATTCAAGACAACGTTGGTTCGGCATGCATGCATACATTACGCCGATTTTGAGGTAATTTATGCACGTATGCGAAGACAACGTGTACCAGGCTCTCTTCTCCGAGCACGCAAGAGGGCTTGGGTACAAGACTAGTGTAATAATAGCCTCGCATAGCCAGACTTTAATCCCGTGTACTTTCTTCCGGAGTACATGAGATTGCCTGTGTTTGTCTATGATTGGTTTTGAGTTTTGTTCAGTAAGACTGAAGCAAAACAGAGACAGACATGACTCTAAAGACAACATAGATTCAATTTGCAAATTAACATACAGGTACAAAGCTATAATGGCAAATCGGAGGGCATACTTCGTTGAACTCACCAATAGGGAATTGCTGATGTGAAAAGATATATGGGAAAAACACAAATATACTTGTAGGTAGCTATTGAAAGTGAGTATGGAAACAAAGAGGAGTTTGTAGCTGATACTTGTACAGTAGCTAATAAATGATTGATATTCAAGACAGACAACGGTTGAAGTAATGGTTATGAGAAACTGTTGAGAAATATTTATGGTCAAAGAAATACAGCAAATCATGGAAACTGACAGAGACAGACAGCTTGGTGGACAATGGATAGGCAGACAGGTGGTGTCAGCCAGCTTAACACAAATACAAATACAGAAAATAATGGCAATCTGAGCATTGACCAATATAGTGAATTGCATAAAATGTGAGTGGCAATTATTGTTTAAGATTGTATTATAGGCATGCTACAAATAGCAGGAATTTTTCATCACAGTATCTTACTCTGCATTATCTATCTAGTTTAACCTTGAGGAGGAGCCTGTTGTTGTGATTGTTGCATCTACGACTGGTGATGGAGATCCTCCAGATACAGCAGGCAAATTTTGGCGACGTATAAAAAAGTCAACTGTTTCTAAGACTACGTTTAAAAATTTGAAGTTTGCTTTGTTAGGTATGGTAAACGTTGTTTGGTTACGGTTTACTTAGTACTAATCGATATGTTTGTACTTGTTAGGTCTGGGAGACAGCAACTATACAAACTTTTGTAATTTCAGCAAAATGTTGAACAAGCGTTTGACAGAACTAGGAGCCACGCCATTTTATGACACTGGATATGCAGATGATGCAGTAGGGTAGGTGAAAATGTCGACATTAAGTAGGATGAGTGTTGTGAGATGACTACCATGAATTTAATTAAGACAAAATGGTGGAATACTAAATGCCATCGTCAGGAAGTTGAATAATCTGAGTGCAGAGTTGACGCTTGATGAAGATGATATTGCTTGTGACCATTTTTTTTTCTTTTGTAAAATTGTGAATAGCTATCAATACAATTTTCTGTCTTTCCTTGCTTTTAATAGCATGCCGTGATAAGTGAGTTTTACCATAAATTTCTGCAACTACAGCTGGTAGATATAATGACTTGCTGTTTCAACAAGTTTTAGAATTTGGTGAGAGTTCCCCTTTAAGATGCATAGACTAAGCAATTTTACAGTATGTACTAAAGAAAACATTGAAGGATCTTATTTTATCTTATTTAATTTTGCAATTATGCTCTTTACCTGTAGGTTAGAGAGAGTGGTAGAGCCATGGACTGAAGGTTTATTTCCTGCTCTTAAGAAATTGCTTGGAGTTCCTATTGCACCATCTGAAAACAATGAGGAAAATGGAGTTGCACTTGATTCTACACAAGTTGAGAAGCAGAAGCAGCATGATGGCACAGAGATTACAAGTGAACACGGAACGATGCTAGAAGCAAGGAAATTGTCTTCACTTGTATCTCGCAAAGGGTCTCCTCGTACTTGTTTTTCTGCAAGCAGCTCTCCTAAATTGGAACGTGTAGCAAGTCCCGAAGGAAAGAAGGCATCATTGAGTGTTGCTGGAGCAGGTCAGCCGACTGCATCATCATTATCAGTTCACAGAGGATCAGTTGATATGTCAACAATGTCGAGTGTCAATATGGCTAGAAATAGTTTTTCAGACTTATCAGTTGCTCCCAAGTCACCAGGATTAGGAAAGAAAGGTGGTAAAAAAACTGTAATTGCTTGGCAATATGGAGGAGCAGGAAAAAGCAAAGAGCGACGAACATCTGCTGTACCAGTTGCAAACTCAACAACACAGGAATCTTCTAAGAAGAAAGTTGGAGAGAAAACCCGTTCTTCTGCAGCACAAGGCGATGCAAGTGGGGGTGTGAAGTCAAGTTCAAAAACTGAAGCTAGTGAAGAGCTCCATAATACGAAACAGCTTGTGAATGTCATGGAGGCATTAAAGGAGTCTCTCCCAGCTTTGAAGGGTGTGAGGTTGAATCTTCCCGCTCTAAGACCTGAGAAGTTTATTGTGGAATATCCCAAGGTAACTACTAATCTACATACAGTATGTAGGTTGTGCACATTGTTCTACCACCTTTTATTGGTCTGTTTGGTTGTCTTTTTGTTTTTCTATCTGTCTTTTTGTTTTTCTATCTGTCTGTTTGTTTGCTTTTATGTGTCTGTTTGTTGGCTGGCTACTTATCTGTCTATTTATTAGCTCTTAATTGATATGATACATGCATATTTGTACTGCAAGAACTAATGTAATGTGTGCAGGTAAAGAATACATACGGGTACTCTATCTGTTCGTTCTTTATATTTGACAGCCTGTCAGGTTATTTGTTTTCATGCTCTACATGTTTGCCTGACTAGCTATCCTTTTGTGTACTTTTTAGATGTAGTAGTAGGTGGGGTATTGGTGGATGATAGTTGGGTGGATTATAGGCGGGTGTATGGTGGGTGGCTTAGGTTAGTGTGGATGAGTGAGTAGGTGAGGGTGAGTGAGTGAGTGAGTGGGGTGTGTGTGTGAGTGAGTGGGGTGTGTGTGTGAGTGAGTGAGGTGTGTGTGTGAGTGAGTGGGGTGTGTCTGTGTGAGTGAGTGGGGTGTGTGGGTGAGTGGGGTGTATGAGTGGGTGAATGGGTGGGTAAGTTGTTGAAGTGTGTGTGTGTGTGCATGTGTGTGCATTGCATGCTGATTATGATTACAAGTAAAAGTTTTGGCTATTTTCTTATTTTTGACTGATTAGGGTGCCTCAACTTCAACTAGTTTCTCATCAACCAAGCAATTTGCAAAGTCATATCCATCTCAGGCCACTGATTTGTTTATGGCTCCAATTACTGGCTGTCAACAATTGACACGAGATGATGCAGTCAAGACAGCATTGGAAGTGGAGTTAGACACAAAGGTAGGTAATATGCTTACTCTCTGGTTTGCTAATTTGTTTACTTCTTTATCATTTCTATTTCTTTCTTATGAGAGAGGTTTCCAGTCTTGTTTACTATCTTTCTCAGACAATGTCTGCAGAGAATGTAACATTAAGGGGCTGTTCATCACTGTTTATGTGAAAGCTGTTGCTGCCGGAATTCAAGGTGGTATAAATGGGATACCTGACACTTGATGAAAGGCATTTTGGTACAATGGGTGTACAGTAGGACCTCAAAGATACGAACACCAGACAACCGAACTGACCGGTCAACCGAACAGCATGCTCTAGCGCGAGCGCGCGCTCTTGCAAAATTTGATCACGTAATGTAGCCACGCGCACGCGCACTTTTGCTTTTGAGAGAGCTCCTGGACCTTGCAGGACAAAAAAGGGGTTCTGCCTTGAAGCAAAAGACAATGGATTGTTATTTTAGTAACCCTTGAATTCGTTCTTACACTCTCACAGTTACTGTAGTTCACGCACTTATCCTTTTTGTTAGCCATACAGTGTACTCCTGTTTTCACAAGTTATGTAATCATCGATATTACAAACTTCAGACTTATGAACATTTCACAATTACGAACACCCAATTTCCCGAGGTGTTCGTATCTTTGAGGTCCTACTGTAGTTGTATCTTCTCTCGCAATTGGGTGGAAATACCATTCATTGCAAGGAAGAGGTGTTAGAATTGCAACGGGAATTCTATGGGAGGCCAGCAATTGGCACAGCGTAGCTAACATACCTTACTTGTTGTGGAATTTGAATGAGGATGGTCTTTTGAAGACATGTGTTAGTGTGTTCTTGTTTGCTGGAAGTCCTGTCTTGTGTTGTGTGGTTGAATACAGTTTTGGCCAAAATGACTAGTTACTCACAAGAAGGCAAGCAAGTAGCAAGCTTTACATGTAGACATGTGACTGACCAGTGTGGCAAAATAGTTGGTATTTTACATTGGAAGCATTAGTGTGCATTTGTTTGATACCACATTCTTTGTTGTTTCTGGATCTGTATGTTGATCAAATGGAACACCAATCAATTATTGCCATAGGTGCTTAACCTTTGTTCATTTCAGGGTTTTTCAACATTCATGTGACATTCTACGTGACATTATCTTGGCACTGTTCATAAATGTGGTCTTACCATCTACCTCACTTTTTGAATTATTTGGTTGTGGTCAGCAAGGCTAATGCTGCTGAAACAGCCGTAGCACATAGCAAACTCGTTGTCAACATAAGACGTTGTTTTTAACTTTTTGCTTGGAGTAATTAGGCTTGTCTGAAGAGTTGGAACAAAAGAAGTAGAACTTACCATCAAACATGATAGAGTCAAACAAATACAATTCATGATGTTTCCCTTATCGAGAAGTTTTACATTTGGACATTCTATTTGATGTAAAGCAATCTCTTATTGAGCTGTTGAAATGCCAATAGCTATTTGGAGATTACTCAATGATCTATTTTGATCTTGAGAAGTTTAAGAAAGCACTGAGTGCAGGCACACATTGTGGTTATTGAAAAGTGATTTTATGTGTTTTTAATGGTATTTGTTTCATCTATGAGCCATCAAAAACGGAACTTTGTAAAAGTCACATGACTAAGCAAATAGTACTTAAAAGTACTCAAAATGTGTTCATGCACTTTGTGTCTCTGTCTGTGTAACAATGTGGATGCTTCTGGTGTAGTCAAAATAGTCCCATGACAGAGCAGTATGTGCGTTTGGTTATAGATGACAACCCACAGGCAATGGACTAACAGCCAATCCCTGTCATTCATGAGAGTTTTTTTACCAGAACAACCTGTTTCATGTTTGCAATTAAGGGTCTTGCTTAAAATAAACAACTTAAACATAGTGTCGGCAACAGCTAACAGAAAAGCAATCGTTGTTTGAGTCTGCAATTACACAGAAACTTAACATGGAGTAACTGGGGCAATATTCATGTCTTGTATTTGATAAGTCTTGTTACTTTGATGAATACAGACAATTTAAAGTGTTGTAGGATTTTTGGTTACTTGAGGCAGCATGCAGTCGCTTTGTACAATTTTAGATAGAGTTTAGAAGTAGCATGCTTGGGAGCAAAATGATACATCTACATTCCTACAGTAGTACTTTGTGACAAGTTGATTATGAAGGCCTCATAGCTGTGGAAGCAAGGTGTAAACACAGCATCAGTTGCTAGTTTAGATGGCAATGGATGCTTGGTTTTTAGTATATAGTTCATTAAGGGTGATCAGATTATTTAGTTTTTTTTATAAAATCAGCTTACCTAATTGTCACTTAACCATTGACCAGCTGAAATTCTTAAATGTCAAAAAAGCAGTGCAGTGTATGAGATCTGATCCTGTACTTGTGCAAGTCTGCATGTACAATACACAAGACATTATTTTATTGAGTTTCGGAAATTGTCTGTTAGTTATTTTGCATTTTTGTTATAGGGCTCTGATGTGACATACTCGCCTGGAGATTCTTTTGGTATTGTGTGTGAGAATGATCCTGAAGAAGTGAAATGGTTGATAGATCGTCTTCACCTACCATCAAATGGCGATGCTTTAGCTGAGATTAAAATAGCTCCTAATCCACGATATGCTGGTGAGTTTGCTCTTTTCTGTTGTTGTAAAATGTCATTTATGGCCTGTCCACACTGGCAACTGGATCACGATCCGATCGCGATAAATCCAATCCACATCACGAGGTGGTTTCGATCACGATCAGTTGAATCCAATTGGAAATAGTGGGCGTTACCTTCACATAAGCTACGCGTGTAGTCAGAACATCTAACACTCCTCACTCGTCTTTATTCTCACTCACCTTACGTTGCTGTATCAGCGCTTTCCACAAGCAAAGAAGCCACATGTACACAACAGTCATCAGTCACGTGATATTGGAAATGAGGCGGAGGTATCGTCTTCAAAGTGCAGTGTGGACGCTCGCTATCCCGATGGAATCGCGATCAGCAGAATTGCGATCGGATCGCGATCCATTCTGGTCTAGTGTGGACAGGGCTTAAATATTAGTAGCTTAGTGGTTACAGTGCATTTTGGCTAGCAAAAGCTGATACAGTTACTGTTGCTATTTCAATGACATATGAAACTAAGCTTTTCATTTTATCATGAACAAGTTACGATGTACTGATTTCTGGCAGCATGGTGTTTTTCATGTATATGGGATATGAAGACTGATTCTTGGCTGCATGTACTTCGTAGAGCTTAATCAATAACACTTCGTTGCCCTAACAATGCAATGAGTTGGTGTTTTTAACTAAATCGTATGTCGTTTCTAGTGTGCTTGTATATGTAACATTGAACTGTCTGATCTATTTATATCGTATCCAATTATCAGCAGCTTCTGTCTTGCCAATGAGAATAAACTATAATCCCCTGCGAATTTTTTAATTTGCTCACAAAGCTATCTAACCATGGATTTTTATGCATAAACATGTGTGTAGGTCAATTGTGAAATACGGACAGAGCTCATTTTTGACATTAAATTAAGACATGTACTTGTAGTTTTTAGTCAAATTACATGTTAGTAGTGTTGAAACAACAATTGTATTATGAATAGTTTGTGTTGTTTTGCTATCTATAGCATTGCTGAGGGTGCTGTTTTGCACACCTCGAATCTTTATTTCTAATATTTTGTGAATTTGTTTATTGCTTGTTGCATAACTTGTGGATCTCTTTGACTTATTGTTCTTTACTACCTGTCGTTCTGATTACAGAAGAGTCTGTGCCTGTGCATCTTCCAACACCTTGGACTCCTCGTGGTTGGCTTCAGAACTGCTGTGATATTAGGAGTGTTCCTGGCAAGGTTTTGTCACAGTTCATCACATTTTCATTTACATCTACATGTGGCTTAGTTGCAGATGTTTCTTCGAGTCCTAGCAGAGTATACATCTGAAGCTAAAGAAAAGAATCGTATTGAGCAGCTATGTAGTAAACAAGGTTGTGCGTAATATCATCTAGGAAGTCTGTTTTTATGACTTTGCAATGAATTTAGGAAGTCAGGAGTTTTCATCTCGTATTAGAGACAACAAGATTTTCTTTATTGACATTCTTGAAGTGTTTCCTTCATGTCTGCCACCGCTGAATGTGGTTTTGGAAGGCCTTCCTCGTCTGAAGCCAAGATATTATTCAGTTGCTAGGTTTGATATCATTTGGTCTGTTTGATCATGTATCTGTCTGTTTCTGTCTATATGTATATACTATACACATGCCCCGTCCTTTGTACGGGCAAGATTTACACGAGCACTTGTTAGCGGGCCAGCCCGTGATGGCTCGTTTCTACAGTACGTGTAAGGTAAGCTCGGGCTGGCTCGGGTCAAGTACATCGTGTAAACGCATAGCGTGCTGGAAAACGAGCTTTGCATGCTCATTTTAAAAATAACGCAGAGTGAGACGGAGACGCTGTGTCTTATCAATTTGGGAAGCAACCAAGATGAGCAACAAATTTAGCTTTTGAACTCCGTTGCTGCAACAGTCGCCTGGCCATAGACCTGCGTCTCGTATAAGTAGTACGACATCTCGTATATGTCCTACGCTTTTCTCGATATGGGTGTTGTAAAGCTGTAGAGAAAAACGCGAGCAGCTTGGCTTCTGTCATTACAAACGTGAGCTAACGCGAGCTATGTCAATCTCAAGTAAATAACGCACGTTAATGACACGCATTGGCTCGCTTCTACAGAGTGTGTCATATAAACGCGGGCTGGAATACTGGGCTGGCTCGGCTTGGCTCACTGTGCATGCTCGTGTAAACAGGGTATTAGAATAGGCCAGAGATATACGCCAGTGTGTGTGTGTGTGTGTGTGTGTGTGTGTGTGTGTGTGTGTGTGTGTGTGTGCGCATGCGTGTGTGTGTGTGTGTGTGTGTGTGTGTGTGTGTGTGTGTGTGCGTGCGTGCGTGCATGTGTGTGTGTGTGTGTGTGTGTGTGTGTGTGTGTGTGTGTGTGTGTGTGTGTGTGTGTGTGTGTGTGTGTGTTTAGGCTGTGTAGTGTAGCAACAGTCTCTGAACTAACAAGTTCTTTGTTGTACTCTATTATGCATGTTGATAGCTAATATTAGGTGATAGAACACTATTGCTAATAGTATAATTCATGAATTATGTAGTACAGTGTATTCATCTGTTTTCTTGATCTGCAACTTTCATGCACGCAAAGTTTATTTCTTGGTAGTTACACATTGCAAATATCAGTCTTTTGCAGGCATGTTGACGGTTGTAGTTTTTCAATTGATTTCTTGATGTAGCTCTCCTCTCTCAAGCAAGAACAAGGTGAAGTGTGTGTTCAACGTTGTCAATCTCCCGCCAAAGGGATCACAACCTAGCAGGTCAGCAGACTTTTTCTAATTCCGGCTAATGTTGTGCAGTCTGGAATTATAAGTCAATAACACTCACACACACACACACACACACACACACACACACACACACACACACACACACACACACACACACACACACACACCTGTATCAATTCTCATGACTGGATATGCTACCCCATAAAGAGGGAACGAACGAGGTTGTTGTGGTGCATGAATGTATGCATGTGTTTGATACACGTTTACGTGTCTGTGCATATCGATCATATTCAAGATCTCATTGTGTCATTGTTTCTTATTGTAGGAAAGGTTTGTGCACAGGATGGTTACAAGGGCTGACACAGCCATTCAGAAGAGGGTATGATGCTCCAGACCAGTCAACTGCCACAGTGACAGATCCACCAAAGGTAACCTCGTATGTTTGTGAGAGTTTGATGTTCTAAATCCAGTGTCTTAGGTTCCAATGTATCTTCGTTCAAACAATCGATTCAATATCCCTGATGATCCGTCTGTTCCACTGGTGATGATTGGGCCAGGCACTGGCATTGCTCCCTTTGTTGGTTTCTTGCGGCACAGGTTGGTCACGGTCGGTGTCTTTGTGATGTTGTGTCTGGTTTTAACCATTATCATATAATCCTACTCCCTCTCCCCAGCTGCATGCTACCTAGATCCTGCTTGCTTGTTCGTATCTTTGCATGGTATTGTAGTGTGATAGTATCCAGATAGTATGCATATCTGCCAGATGTAGATCTACACATTTGTAGATCGTATCAGATGCACATACACTTCTGTGATTGCCTGCGTGGCTAGTCTTCTGACAAGCTGATCGAATTTCTAGATATCAGCAGCAAACAGCTGCAAATGCCAATGATAAGAAAGCTGCAAATGCCACTGATAAGAAAGCTGCAAAATTTGGAGAAACTTGGCTTTTCTATGGGTGTCGCCACAAAGATAGAGACTTTCTCTACAAGTACATGCTAGTAATGGCAATTCTGTGTAGAGTGTTAATGCTCTGATTTATAGAAAGCAATTGGACATGTTTGTGGCAAGTGGTACGTTGTCACATCTACATGTTGTATTTTCAAGAGACGAAGGGCAGCCCCCTGATGCTCCCAGATATGTCCAGCATGCTATGAAACGACATGCCACTGCATTGGTTAACTTGATCATGAAGAAGAATTCATCAATTTTAGTTTGTGGGTATGTAGTAGTACACTGCCAGTCTGTATTGAAATATCATTTGAAGAGACATCCATTACAGAGATGCCAAAAACATGGCGAGGGATGTCATGGTAACTCTAACCGAACTAGTCGGCAAACATACAGGTAATATGCAGTTATAGCTAATGTAATTTCATGTCGAAACCTCTTTGTGGTAGAAATGTCAAATGAAGAGGCTGGGAAGTTTCTGTATAGCCTGAGAGAAGCGAAACGATACTGTGAAGATGTCTGGACATGATGCTGCAGGCTGGGCTTTCAGTCAAGCTGCTTGAGATAAGACTTAATGGATGGCTATGTGTGTACAGCCAAAGTATTGGGTCATATCAGTTTGTTTTTGTTGCCAGGTTTTTTGCTGGCATCTGCCTTATTTTTCTAGTGATTAGAGAGCTAGTTGCTCTCTTGTTTCATATTTATAATTTCATGCACAGTTAGAACTGCCATTACATATCAGCAAAATAAACACCAGTGCAATCAGCAGCTGAACGATGGATACTGGTCAACAGCTGTGCATGCTAGGATGGATTGTTTAAGTCCTTAAATGTTTTATGGCAACAGTGTGTAAATGTAATACTAAGTTTGCAGCAGTGAAAAAATTCTCAATTTTGTCTAGGACTTGGAAATGTCAGATTGTACCTGTAATTCAGTGTACAGCTTATACCTACCACACAGTGACTTATCCTATTATAAGTTTATTATTAGCTGCTTATTGAATCAATGAATTCTACCTCAACACAAGTACACAGCTATGAGCAACTGTCAGAAGGACAGGAAACATGCATATGATCGGCTTATGTTTCTTGATGTACCAATTCTCAAATAACGAGTTAAAAATTCAGTATAAATGGCAGTAAGAATTAAACAAATCTTGTCAACTGTAATGACCCACAACACATTTGAAATTATCAAAATGTTGGTGGTTCCCGTCTAAGCAACGTTGGTGTTGGAAGATCAGCCCATGAACTACCATACGAAAATTCATCAGACAAGCTGTCCAGACGAGCAAGAGAGTCTGCCCAGTTGAGATCAACATCATTATTTTGCCCTTCAAATGCAAATGTTCCTCCCACTGGTAATTTCGGCACTCCTGGACTGACTAGAGGAGGTATGGATGGCGATTTTGGCAATCCTGGACTGACTAGAGGAGGTACGTATGAAGGTGATCTGGCCACTCCTGGACTGACTAGAGGAGGTATAGATAAAGGTGACATTGCCACTGACCCACGACCACGACCTCTACCAGACACAATTTCTTCTTTACCAGTCAGAGCTGAGGCACAATTTGTGTCAGTTAGTTTAACTTGACTCCGAGCACGACCTCGACCGCTGACAAATTCCTTCCGGGTATCTTGAAAAATAGAATTCTGAAGTTGGATTGGTAGTGGAGCCAATTGACGATGATGTCTGCCACCCACTGTGTGAGGTGGATACATTTCCACTTGATTCTTTACCTGATCGGATAAGTCTGGCCTCTCTACAGCTCGGTCACAACCACCTTTACCTTGATCCCATTCTCGAATCCACTTACCTATCGTAGTACAATTAATTACATCTAATGTCAATAATTTCAATAGATAGTACATAATTGTCAGTCATCTCATGCTCAAATCTATTGCAGATATGGCCACTCAAATTTCTGCTGATCATCTAAGCCAGAGACCAAGTATGCATACAGAAGGGCTGTGTCTGTGATGTACACCGCCACTGTATTTCAATTAGAACAGTCTGTATATCAGGTGGTGTCATCAATATGGAACACCAATCACATACCTGAGTCTGCTGTCTGTCTGGACATGCGTTGTTCGTCAATGCCCTCTCGATCTGATTTCCATTTGTTATACTGCAGCCGTTCACGACCAGTCATCAAATACAGCGACAAGTCTACATTATCGTGTATCTGTGTCTCCTACACACACACACACACACACATGGTATGATTACAAATTTCAGAAAACACACAAGTCAACTCGATGACTTTTCTGCTTTCTGCTTCCTCTGCCAGTATTTCCTATATCATACCAATGATCATGCAGTCACACTGGGTATATAATAATGTTTCTGTCACACCCACCCAATGACGACGCATTATAGCCTCATTTTGTGCTCTCCTTTGCCTCATTGTTTCTTCGATATCCATGGCAACATTGGCTTACTGAAACTAGTTGCCAAATTGCACCACTATACACAGTACAAAGAGGGTAAGCTGTCAGTAAAACTACACATACCAATATTGTTACGAAACTACTACTGAAACTGGCATCTACATGCGAATGTCTTGTTCTGTAGATGTGATGTGAGGTTGTCAAACAATGACACCAACCATAGCGTACGAAGATGTTCACTAGCGAGGGGGGGAAAAGGGGGCTGTACCGTGGATGTCATCACTAACAGTAACTACCTCACTTGCCAGTTAGACTGTAAACAGATTTGCAAAAGTCACCGGCACAGAAAATTTCAATTCTTACACTGAGCGAAAGGATTCAGTCCCCCCTATTCCCCTTATTCCCCCTTCCTACGCTGGTGACCAAGCAAGTGTATCCATCCAGACCACAACTGTACTCACCGCATCCTGTAGCAGTCAAGTTGATGCAATACAACAGATCCTTAGACATGATTGCTACAAACTTTTATGAACGATGCTCAGTGAAAATCATTACAAATGACAGTCTGTCAAATATGGCATATCGAAGGGACATACGATATCAAACATGCTTCTTCCACCATTAATTACCAAGTTGATTTTCTGTTAAAATTCATAGAGATCTAGGATTCGGATAAAGATCAGCATCGGTGTGTACGCTCCAATAATTGTATCACATCCCTGCAGCTGCAAGCTAGGTGTACCGTCGAGCATGTATGAGGCGACACATACAACGTTGTACTGTACAATGTGTAACTATCAAGTATCGATACCTACGTAAAAACGTCATGAGATATATCTAGAGACAACAGAAACAATAGCCGTAGATACGTTGCCTACTGTTACTTACTAAATAACGATCCTGTGATAAAATTACAAATTACTAAAACTTACCAATCAATGTATCTCTCTAACTAGAACAACAGACACACTGGGGATTTTCTGTGTCCAACGAAATCACACAACAAAGCAAGGTAATTGAATCCAACTAGAAACGATTTCCATATCCCGGATTAATCTTTTTTATTCTGTGATGTCGTCTCTCAAGCACTTGGCGCAGCCTCTGGAAAGAGATGAGAGTGTGGACCCGTGGGATACGTACGTGAGGCCTCACTTTGACAAGCTAGTAGACCAGTTGAAACCCAGTCTCTTCCTGAAAAATCTATATTCCCGTGGGGTGGTAGGTAGGGAAGATCAGCAAAGATTGCAGTATGAGGTGACGTCACAGGCTAAAGTTCAGATGCTTCTAATGGAGATATTGCCATACCATCTGCCGTGGTGGAGTACTTTCGAGACGTTTTGCGACGTGCTGGCGGGGACTGAGGGACAGAGAGACATTCTGGAGAGATATATCTGTCCGCCAGGTCTCAGACTGAAGACACGAGGTGGATAACGCATCTTGCACCGTTTAATGAATATTAAAGGTTTAACATATGGAGTCGTGTTTGTTTGTTTGTTTGTTTGCCTGTCTGTTTTTTGTCTGTTTATTTGCCTGTCTGTTTGTTTGCCTGTCTGCTTTTTGTCTGTTTGTTTGTCTGTCTGTCTGTTTATCAATAGGTATTTCTATAATCACAGCTAAGACAATCAAGCTAACTAGACAAGATCAAAGTTCATGTTTTTCTGTGTATTTGTATGTTTGTCCATCTATCGGTCCACCCACATGGACATCACTGTAATGACTTGTTTGCTATGGAATTACAATTGATAGTGTAAGAACACAAGTGTATCGTTTGTTGTAAGTAATAGTAAAGCATGATATTTACCCTGGCAGCAGGTCTATTAGCCTCGAGCTTTCAGACCAGAGAGCACGCAAAGCATGCAAACTCTAGTCTTGCCCAGAACAGTACTAAAATGATTTCGGAAATAGTCTGCTAAGCCAATCAGCGTCTTAGAACTGGAATGTCGGCTGTAAATTCTGATTGGTTTAGCATTAATTTGTTATGCTAAGTGCACTAACACTGACTACGCGCATGTGAAATCCTTGTGAGTGGCTAAGTGCCCGCCAGATTCGTGAATGAAGACTCTGGTGCACACACACGTCTTAGTTTTTGTTTCAGCTTCAGTTCCTCGATTTTTTCAAGCTTGCGGTGACAGGACACGCACAGCAGCGTCGCTAGACCATCGCTTTTGACAACTGGTTGAGCCGAAGTTTCGCTAGTCAAACAGTTAGACTAGGTAGCGTTCTGCTGAAGAATCAAAGAGTCTTTGTTTTATGCCATTCAATAAGATATCGCCACAAACACGGCAGACATCTCTTCATTGTTTGTGAGATGTCCTTGCATTTACAAATGATATGTTTGCGTGATGCAAAAGCAAGGTATCTTTTCATCTCATTCTTGAACTAAAACGACCCTAGGCTGTTAGACTACCATGTAGCATCGCTTTTTGATAAGTACTTCTGAAATTGTTTTAGTGTCGTTTTGGTCCAGACTAGAGTTTGAGCTACATGTCTATATGACCTTTGACATTGCAAAGGGTTTATATGGTCCTAGCTTCATGTAGCACCTGCACATGGCTTGTGTGAGTGCTATGAATGACCCATATACTGCAGTCAACCACACCCTCATGACATACGAGTACTTTCTTCATAGATTAAACAGTATTTTATCTTGTTGCATAGTTGATTTGCCTTTCAAATTTGGCTCAGTAAGTATTGACATAATTTTTGTATCTGCTAACTACTGATGATTGCAGGAGCTGCCGTACCTCAAGCAGAACAAGATCGTATTATCTCTGAGAGGGACATTAGTGAAGTGTCATCACGGATTGCTGGCAGTTGGGACAAAGTTGCAAGCAGCCTGGATCCGGCTTTGGATTCTCATGACATTAGAAATGTTCGAGAGGATCTGCTGATGAAAAATGATGAGAAAATGGCAGATTTGCTGCGCAAATGGGTAAACAAATATTCCCACCTTGCAACTATTGGTCGCCTACGCCGTGCATTGGAGAAGGTTGGGGAAAGAAAGGTCGCCGATGACTCAGGTATATAGCTTTGCAACAACTAATTTGGTTTGGATTTAGCATGTGCACATGTTTGCCACTTCTAGGTTTGGGGGTTGTAGCACATGACACATCAACGCCAGTTAGTGAAGATCTACCACCTATCCAATCCGGTGATCGAATAATTACATTAGACGACATATTTGATGTTGCAAAACGCATTGCATTTTTCTGGGAGGAAGTGGCTGTCAAACTTACACCTCGTGTGGGAGATGACGTGATTAGAAATGCTCGTGAAAACAGATTTATTAACAATCAAGGTCGAATGAAGGAAGTGCTAGAAACTTGGAAAGATCAATATTCAAATGATGCTACACTGGGCCGCTTAATGAATGCAGTCAATGTCGTCGAAGTATCACTTCAACACCACACTGGAACAACCCAGCACCAGCAGCTGTCCGATTTATCTGGTGACAGGAAAATCACTGAGAGAGATATCAATGATGTGTCTGTCAGTGCTGCATCAAATTGGAAAACTGTAGCTTCTAAGCTGAATCCTCCTGTGGGAGAGGACATTATCCAGAAAGCACGTCAAGACCAATATCTTTCACCTATCGGCCGAATGAAATTTGTATTAAAAAATTGGTGTGATCAAAATCCAAATGAAGCTACAGTTAGTCGCCTTACACAAGCTGTTGAGTTGGCTGAACAGTCAGTTTGGCAACCAGCACAAACAGATCAAGCAGGTAGTACGTCTGTGCCATTTGTTAGGGAACCTGGTGTTAAAGTTTCTGTTCAAGTTCAAGAAAGAGATGATGGTGTACCTTTTGGTGCTAGTCGCCATTTTGTCATTGGTGGCACTGGTGGTACACACACCATGGAAACAAATGGAAGGGATGTCATAAGCGATGATGACATGCAGGCTGTTTGTAAAGACTATGGGAATCAGTGGGAAAAGGTGGCGCAGTTTCTGCAGCCTAAAGTTGATGCAGCCTTGATCGAGAAGATGAAACGTAACCCATTTCAAAATGGACCAGCTATACTGTATGAAGTTCTGAAGTTGTGGTCTGAAAAGCATCATAGTGCTGCATCACTGGCGCAAGTCAAGAAGGCTTTGAGAGACTCGGGATTGATGGAATGACTGCCTGAACATATTTTAGTCCATTGTTTACTGCAAGTTGTAATGTTTCTGCATTATTAGTTGGAATTTTTGTGAAATATGTAGGTTTGTTTGATACAATCGCTCGATCTGATTGAATGCATTTTGTAGGATTAGAAAAGGAAGGTTGATTTGTAATAACAAAAAATGCTGTAGAGGAGTTGACTGGTTTAGTAATTATTATGAGTCTCTATCTCACGTGCATTCCAAGTATTGAAAATGCTATATAGCCGGGAACTTCAGCACAGCGATAGCTGCAGGAGCTCAGCCCTTGTCAAACCCACAGCGGGATCACAGTGTGTACAACGTGAGTGTATAATTTACTTGCAGTAGCTAAAAGGCGGATTGTGCCATGTGCGAATGCTCGATCCATGCGTATGCATGCATGGGTAGTGTCCAGGGTGCATGACTTACAGTTTATATTGCCGTATAGGGCCTTTCAAACTGGCTAGCTGGTTTCTAATATCTGCATGACTGTTGCATGTAATCTGCAAGGTGCTGTAGAGCAGCCCCACGGTACCAACCTGAAGGGATATCATTTCTCAAATGTTTCTTATATGAAAGGCGTGAAGGAAAGTCGCTCTTGGGTTAACAACGTCGCAGGATTCTTCTCTTTGTTCTGTTTTGCCGAGCGTAGCGAGGCTTCTAATCCGGGTCGCGAAATGGGCGTGGTCCAATACGCTTCTTACTAGTATCGAGCTCTCGGTGTGTGTGTGTGTGTGTGTGTGTGTGTGTGTGTGTGTGTGTGTGTGTGTGTGTGTGTGTGTGTGTGTGTGTGTGTGTGTGTGTGTGTACACGGACCTCAAATTTCTCCTCCCCACGACCACGGTTCACTATAAGTCTTACTTCAAACAATCGTTTCCGTGTCCGATTATCGATCAGCAAAAGAAGGATTTGTACAAGTGACCAAACGGCAACAAAAAAGCATTATGAAGTTCTGTCGCTCCATTCTTTTGTATTGTAGCTACGGATTGTCTGTACAATCAACTTAACAATACATGATCAATCCTTACTACACTGTGCTGTATATAACACTGTAGATAGTCATTGTTTGCCGAAATCAATTTTTTCTAGATCAGCAAATATACCATACAGTACCACTGTTGTTACAATGCAACTGAGTACATTTCAATTGTCTTGCTCAAGATTGCCTACCTACCAGGCTTAGATACGTAATCTATATTACTAGGAAGTTTGCATGTTGACTTCCATGACAGCTAGGGTTTCAACAAATACGTATTGTCTAGCTAGGGCGCAGCGTTTCGGTAGACAGGTCAAAGAACTCCTTTGCGACCTATACTCACCAACGCCAGGCATCACCTAGGGATACCAGACAACTAGTTAATTCAATCTTCTTTGGAGTAGAATCTGCACATAGAAACCATAATTGACATCATTTGCTTCATGCATAGACTTTGGATCCCGTGAAGTCATTTTTAATTTCTGAATTTTTTGCTTTGAGAATGAAAAAAGGACGGAAAGGTTTTTCAAACTGTATAGAAAGAACTTAAATTGAACATTCTAGTCAATAAAGTCATTCTAATCAGAATCCTTTTGCAAACTTCTTAGTCAAGTACGCTCATGTTCTTAGCTCAGTGGAAGCCTATGCATGATCAGCATGATCGGACCCAGGCAAATATTGCACATAATTGAGCTGGTGTTCGTAAAATCAGAAATGACTGTTGCTGTTTTTTAGAAGTTTCATTCATTAGTCATTGTTGTCTCACATCTGAATGAGGAGGCGTGCAAATGCTCAATGCCCTTCTAACTGGCAGCTGGCAGAATCTGTTACGCCAACACAACTCCAGGCTGGTTTAGGAGAAAATGGTCAATGTGGATTGTGGAAAGGATCTTTTGTTCTGTTACAGAAGCTGAGTGACCTAGTTGACTCTTTGCTTCAACATCCAGACTTAACTGATTGGAGTGACATTTTGCAAAAGCAACTAGACGAAACAAGACATGTACAACATCCTAATATATGTCAAATTTTTGGAATTGTCTCTAAAGGCAATGAGACAGTGATTGTGACAGAGTTGATGTACCAGACTCTCCAACACCGGCTCACTTTGGGGCCTTTGCTATCTGAGCAGAATCAACTGTATATAACACAGTGTGTTGCAAGTGCAATCAGCTATCTTCATAACCAACCACAGCCTATAATTTATCATTCTCTTACTAGCAAGAGGGTTTATGTTTCTCGGGATGTTCTTCAAGTGAAGCTCATGGGAGTCGCTGTAGCTAGAACTATCAGTTTATTTCCTAGAACAAAATCAACCATGCCAGCACAGTTTATGATCGTTGAGGTAGACAGCTCACTGCAACCAAAATTTGGTGCAGACATTTCTGCCCTTGGAGTGATTACCGCACAAGTATTGTTAGGAAAAGTTGAATGTCAACAGCTAAGTATTTCTGGCAGTAGCTCACTTCAATCCCCAGCAGTGACCCATTTAAAGGAAAATTTGGAAACAATTTCATATCACCCATTTTTTCCTTTAATTGTCAGCTCATTGGGTGAAGAAGTGGACCAATTAAGTGCAAACAACTTTGTTGAACTGGCATTGAATGAATTGACCAAGCGCAGCAAACGAGGTTTTATGGAGCCTCAGAATCTGGATGAAAGAACAAAAATGGGCACAACTTTACCTGCCTCGTCTTCAGAAAGTGTGTTGACTCGTTTAGCAAGTGAGATGAGATGCTTACGTTTGACTGTTTCACAGTTGGAAGACAAAGAAAGAAAGTGAAACCATGAGGTCAACGATTTGCGAGCAAGTATTCAGCGCTTGGATGAAGCAATCAAGTCAGGCGTAATGGACAAGCAAGGCAGTACTAATAATCCGTCACATTTAGCAACAGTAGAGCTGGAAAAAGAAAGATTAGAGAACTCTTCAGTTCTCGACACGCGTGTTGATGCTTGTTTGACTACAGGCAAAGTTTCGGTGTTGTCTCAGAAGACGCTGGTACATGAAGATGCCTGTAACAGAATTCTAACCAATTTGGCTGCAAAACCGGTCATTGACTGGACAGTTACAGCCTATGAAAGCATGAATAACTTTGGTTTGATAGGCCTTCGATCAAGAAATGTCCTAGCTCTGCACAATGATCTTCTTTACATTGCTGATAGATGCTCCGACAACATATTGGTGTTGGATGCGTGTAATATGAAGTACATATTCACCGCGAAGATGGATAAGAGGGATGAGCTGATAGTTGATGGATTAGTTGGTGTGAAAGAGGCAATGTTCGTATCTTTTCTTGGTACAGCTTCAGATTCTCATCGATATCTGTATAGTTACGATATTCATTCTAACTCTTGGAAGTTGGTTTCTATAGTTCAGACGTCTGTTTGCAAATCACAAATGACTGCTGTTGGAGACGTGATTGTCTTTGTAGGAGGACAGGATCGAAATTCTTCAGTGCCTTGTCATTCAGCTAATGTTACTATGTTTGACATCAGGAAACAAGAGTGGGCACAACTAGATTGCATGCCAACTGCTAGGCAGGCACCATCATGTGCAGTTTATAACGGAGAAGTATACGTGGCTGGGGGAAAAACAGGATATTCATATCCATGGGGTCGTTGCAATGCGTGTGAAGTATTGTCTTTGGAGACAGGAAAGTGGAGGTCTGCACCACCTACAACTATGGTAGGGTGTGCAATTGCTGTTGCAGAAACGGGAACAATTGTTGCAACGGGTGGAATACAAAAATCTGTAACAGCTAGGGAGCCTGAAAGCTATTTGGAGATGCTTGATCATCGTTCTGGCAAATGGAGAGAACTTTCAAACCTTCCTAGTGAAGGTCGAATGGCATTCCACGAGTGCTGCTCAACCTTTAACTTAGGAATTAATATCTTCTGTTCCGGAGGAATGACATTGGAATCAAAGTTGTCTAGAGTTGTTCCTGTCTACAATACTCTACGCTTTTCATGGGACTCTAGACTTATGTAGTCAAATAAACTGCTGTTAGCATGCTTAATTAACTATAGTATTCTAAAGAAAAATTGCAATGATTGCCATAGCTTTGCAGACTTGGTTCTTTGCTTGTGTGTCATTATTGTAGAATAATGTTTCTTTTAGAAATCAAATTGCCTAGTATTTTAGAGTAGTGATTCATACGCAAACTCTATCTGCTCATAGTATATGTGGCCGGCTATGTGTGATAATGTCTATGACAAGAGTTTGCTAACCTCACACTCAGACATGAGTCTTATGCTTCTTTGTGCATTTGAGTTCGTAATGTATACACTTCACTAAATTAATAACTAAATCTAACTTTTCCTAGCTAGCTAGTTACTTCTACGAATAGGTTGTACAGTAGTCTCGCGTAGCCAGACCCCTTTCCACCGAATGCCTTTAAATTCTAAGACTTCCACTCATCACTTGCTTCCACCAGCAGCTCACTCAAGCTCTTCTAGCTCATCGCATCGCGACCGTTCAGCACTGCACGTGATTTGCCAAATCTTACTCCCGGATGTTCTTTCGGCGGTGGCTGCTAGATTGGACATCTGGAGTGTGGTAAAATGCGTCGAAAACGCAGCACCACTTCAAAGAAGAAATTGCTGATTTGTCCCCCAGGTGATGAATCTTCAGACATGATGGTTGTAGAGACTAGCACTAGTCACCGTGCTAGGGTTGCAACAGCAAACAAGAGCCAACCTTTGACAAAGGAACTTATGAACATCAAAGTAGAAATTACAGGCAGGCAAGCAGCTGCAGACAGCGCTTGTGCACGGACTCAATTGATTGTAGGTGGAGTAAACTTTGTCAGTAGGAAGACTTGTATCAACTCGCTAGATGAAATGATTCTTACTTTAAATCTTGAAGATTGGTCTTTGATAGTAAAAGGTTTCTGTGATATGGAGTGTGTCCAGGAATTTCACAATGACAAGAAGTGCCCACTTATTGTGTTCCAGTCACTGCAATCTCTCTGTCATCACAGGCTTGCAACTCTGACTGGAAAAATGTCTTCACATTTACATGAGCAGCCAGTTGTTACTGTAGAATTTGGGTTGTCTGAGAGAATATTTGTGGCTGAAACTTGTCAAAGTGGCAATCAACAAAGAAACAGTTATGGACAGAAAGTCAAACAACTTATTGACTTTTTATATCCTCAATCAGGTCATTGTTAGACTTGCTCATTTAATTAAAGTTGGCATGTGGTGCTGATTGATTAATTTTTGCAAATTACTTGGGAGTCTATAGTTGCTCTTGAAATGTGGTGATTCTTGAATAGTGCAAAATAGGTGACAATCTGATTTGTAGGGTAGGAAAATGATGCCGTCTTTGCAAATCATTTGTTATTACAATGTGATGTTGAACTTTGCACTTGTCTTGTAATCATGTTAATTAATTCATGTTAATTAATTAAAAGTAGAATTTTTATGCCGCAATTTTTTGAATAGATTAATTAAGTTAATGTGACCAAACCTATTGTTGTCCTTACTAAGATAGCAATTAAGCCTGTTGGTAGGTACGTTGTACTATTTAGAGATGAACAGACATATACCTTTTCTTGAATTTCTGTGTTTTCAACTACCTAATTCTCCTGGAGTATCTTGACGTTTTATAAACAAAATACTTCCTTAATTAATAGGTTATGTTTTAGAACAAACTTCTAATTAACAATAATAGGACTTTGAGGAGTATTTATGTTAATTGCTGCATAATCGAATTAGAATTCATGAGAATCTGAAGGAAAGAAATTGAAATGTAGTATGATTGTTGTTTTCTAGAAATCATGCACGTGCAAGCTCAAAGTACCCAACCACTTCTGCCTGATATAGACAGTCTATATTCTGCAATTCGTAAAGAACAAAGAACAAGAGGATTACTGGATGCGTTTGATCCACATTATGTTCCACATCCAGCTTTGTTACCCGACTTAAGGAGATACCAGAAGATGGCAGTACAATGGATGATTCAAAGAGAAACATACAGACGAAAAGAAACAGGTGAGCTTTCAGTAATACTCTGACTACCAGTAGTAATGGTGTGGTAGAAAAGTTAGGTTATGCAGATATAACTGTAATGTGGTTCAGTTTCTTCTTATACTGGAATTACTGTATAGTTTTCTGTATATATTTGCTGCTGTGGTATATTGACAGCAATTAAACATTACAATACAATCTGTAATTTATTATTACTTGCAAGGGGAATATGGTATTTGAACACTTATCATACATTGTGATTATGTACTTTCAGAAAGTAGTGTTGCAACAAGACTTAGCTAATAAAAAATTTAGTTACACGTAGTTGTAACTGCTGGTACACAATAATGATTGTTGATCTCAATAATTGTCTAGACTCATTCTGTACAGGAGTGCAAATGTAATACTGTACGGCAGTTTTCAATACTCTAACTTGCAGCATATTAGAGGTTCTGTAGTAGTGTTGCTATAAACAGAATTTTATCCAGACGCTAGAGCTAGTTTTAGTGTGAACAATTTATGGTAAACAACATTGTTAAAGCAAGTTTTAGCATTTTTGCTAAATTGTTTTACTAAATCGTAAATCTGTGCTTATTAGATGAGATTCATCAGTTGTGGCAGGAGATAAAGACGAATGATTCATGTCTCTACTACAATCAATACACTGGAGGGTAGGATGACAAGCAGTGACGTTAGTGATGTGTGTTTGGTATTAATGTATTGTTGGTTGGCAGTTGGTCACGCAAAAAGTTTCTCAAGCCTACATTACCAACTGGAGGAATTCTTGCAGATGAAATAGGACTTGGAAAGACAGTTGAAGTTCTTGCTTGCATCTTAGGTAATAGGATGCCTGACAAACAGCAGGATCTGGTTGGAATTCAAGCCGATAAATTGATGGAGCAAACGACAGATGAACTGGTAGTCCACTGTGTGTGTGGTTGTCAAGAGAAATATCTTTCACCTGGCAGATTGTGGATGCAGTGTGAGGATTGCAGAGCTTGGCTGCATCAGTCTTGTGTTGGTGTCACACCAGAAAAAGATGAGAATTTTATTTGTTTTCGCTGCTGGACTACAAAGGTCCGTATCTGTAAATTGCATCAATATAAAGCTCTGTGTTATATAAACTGTACTAACTTGAATGGTATGAACAAACATTGGTATTATTGGGTTGGTGCACCCACATCATTGTACCAGATCTATTGTGCATTATTTATTTCAGTATGTTTGCTTTATCGATTACAAACCATTGAAATGAGAAAGTATTCAATTTTTAGGAGCCAATTGAGTGCAAGACAACTCTTATCATATCACCAGCATCAATAGCACAGCAGTGGATTGAAGAAATAGAAAAACATGTCCAGCCAGGAACTTTATCGTACATGGTATTTATTTGATTCTTGGATATGTGTAAATGTGTGCTAAGCATTTTGTGACTACACATTTACTTTTTATTAGATTGTTAATAATAAATATTGCTGACTGATTGATTTTGATTGATTTCATTGTTGTCAGATCTACAATGGTGTTGCTCATGGCTTTGTGAATCCACTTAAACTGGCCAAATTCGATGTTGTTGTGACAACATATGAAACACTGAAACACGAAGTGAATCACGTTGGATTAAACTGTTATGTTTGACTCAGTTTTGTGTTCTATGCATTCTTTGCAAATGTTTGTGTATCTATAGATGATGGTGGACGTTCAATGCGGCATCAGAAGAGGTATGTTCCAATGCCCAGTCCTCTTATGTCTCTGAAGTGGTGGAGGGTAAACCATTTGGTTGTAACTTGTCTTGTATATTGCATTGCTTGTGAGTAGATCTGTTTGGATGAGGCTCAAATGGTGGAGAGCACAACAGCCAAGGTATAGATATAACTTTGTTGTAGAATGTTTTGCCATTGCGTGTGTCTATTGTCTTGGAATTGGAGCTTTTAAGTCAGGAGGAACAGATTAATGTTTATGACTAACTGCATGACTCTGTTGTTGCAGTTGACCAACATTTAGAGATTTCACTTTATTTTGCAGAAATCACAGCACAAAAGTTTTTACAATTTGTTTCTGTTGTATGTGTTGTATTTACTACTACTAGGAATTTCCAAAACAGCGCCCAGCCAAAAGACCGACCATTGAGCAATCTTTTGGAAACCTTTCTCATTTGCAGCCCATGGGCTGCTAATGAGAATCAAGATTGTGGTGTGCGATTCGACGTCGGTGCCCAAAGTTGGTCGATATTCCGAGGCTGTATTAGTAATGTGCATTACCATACTACAGCGCATGTACAGGTTTTGCAAACAGACAGCTGTCTTACACTGTGGATTAAAGAAGGAACCTCTAAAGAAATGCCTGACAAGAAGCGTAGGAGGGCCATCAGGTCTGGTCGCACTCCTGTGTTTATGAAAACTAAGTATATAGGCAGGACGTTGCAAGATGGGCCTCACACTTGCTTACTCTGTGGCACTCAAGTCAGTCTGCCAATTTCCAGAGTTCCTACGCAGCACCCGGGCGCTTAATGAGAACGGATATTCTTCCATAAAATCCTATTTTCCGTATTGCTGCCCTGGGTGCTGTTTCGGAATTCCCTGTAGGAGGAGTAAGTACAGTACACTTTGTGATTGAATCAGTTAACAATAAGAAATAGAAATAGTTTGTACAAACTTTTGCATTTGTTGCAATGAGAAAGAGTTTCAACATGTTGGAATACATACTCCTAGACCAAGTTAATAGTAATGCCGTATTTAATGAAATTGACTTTGTGTTACGTGTGTTGTGTGTTGCATGTACATGTGTTTTATAATTTTGTGTTTCATGTTTGTGGTAACAGGCGGCAGAGATGACTTCAAGGTTGGTGTCAATTCACTCTTGGTGTGTCACTGGTACACCGATACAGAAAACTTTACAAGGTTGCGGAATATCCTTTTTGATTTCGTTGTTTTGTGAAATGAGATCTAGTCAATGGGTGTATGATTAGATTTGTATGGATTGCTGCTGTTTCTTGGTGTTTCTCCTTACTCGTGTAATGAGTGGTGGAGAAAACTGTTGTTGTGGCCATACACCATGCATTGTAATGCAAAACCTCTTATTGATCTGTTGAGCCAACTATTTTGGAGGAATGCCAGACAAGATGTTGCTGATGAAGTAAGGAGTCATATGTAGTTGTGTTATTTTTGATTTTTTTAAATTTTTCAATGAATGCGGGTTTCTCTAGAAACTAATATCAATTAATTCGTTAGCGTCACGAAACAAATGCAGTTCTATGCATACTTAAATCGCAAGTTGTCAAGTTTAACCAAAACATCAATTATCTGAGTGGCAGACTGGCTGGTCACGTGGCTTGTGCCACCTTGTGCCACCTCTATATAGTGCACTTGCAACTGCACATGTGCTGCTCTGCTGCTCTTCCATGTAGCTAGATGATTAATGGTCTTGTTGATTGTACTTAGTTGCAACTCCCACCTCATAAACAGAATACTGAGTGGCTGAATTTCTCATCTACTGAGGCTTTCTTCTATCAACGTCAGCAGGAGTCTTGTCTTCAAGAAGCCAGCAAGGTCAGGAGATTGCATATGATAATGCTGTCTTGACTCTGACTTCATGCCTGTATACTTGTGCAATTTATAGGTATTTTCGAAGTGTGGGAGTGGAATGGATACAAGATTAGATTCATTGGATCGACGTGAAGCACACAAGGTATTTGCCATAGATTTAGCTATTCTTGATGTGAGATAATTGAGTATGATCAAAAAATCTGATTATCTTTGAACAGTTATTGTCTTATACTTGGCTTTGCTTTGTATCTAATACCCCGTTTACACAAGAACTTTTAAGCAGGCCAGCCCATGCTGACTTGGGTCAGCTTGGTTTGTAATTGTGGTGTAAACGTGTGCCAGCTTGGCTCGGTATTTCTAGCCAGGCCAGCACGTGCCAGCCCGGCCTGGCTCGGGTCAAATACATCGTGTAAACTCGTAGTGTACTGGAAAACGGGTCGTGCATGCTCATTTGGTAGTCTCGCGTAGCCAGACCCCTTTTCGACACGGCATACTTTGCGCGAAAATGGCACAAATAGCGTGGAGCGAGACGAAGACTTTGTTAGGGAGCGACCAAGATGAGCAAGAAGTTTAGAGTTTGAACTCCGTTGCTGCATGTGCGTAACAGTCGCCTGGTGGTAGACGTACGACGTCTTGTATATGTCCTACGCATTCTCGATATGACTGTTGTAAAGCCATAGAGAAAAAACACGAGCAGCTTGGCTTCTGTTCGTTGCAAACGTGAGCTAACGTGAGCTATTTCAAGCTCAAGGAACTAACGGGTGTGTCATGTAAACGCGGGCTGGAATACTGGGCTGGCACGAGCTGGCACGGTTCGGCTCGGCTCGCTATGCGTGCTCGTGTAAACAGGGTATAACATTTTAATGGATATATGTAGATCAAGAAAGTCATTAATTAAATGAGAATTGCATTTGTATGAATGCATTCTGTAAAGTACTAACCCATTTATTAGATGATGATCCCTTTGCTGAGGCTCAGGCAGGCATGTTGTCATCCACAGCTAGTCAGAGGAAAGTTTATTAATGTTACATTGCAGAAGAGGTGAGTCTGACATCGACCTGTAAAGTTTTTGTCTGCACTATGTTTATGTCTGGTCAGTTCTATCACTATGGAAGAATTGTTAACACGTTTGATATCGAAGACAAGAAGAAACTGTGCTGAATCTCACAGGCAGATTATATTTGCTCTAAATGGTAAGGGTGAATGAGATGAATCAATGAATAGCTGTTGTTCTGATAATTCATTGTTTGTGTAGGTTTGGCTGGCATTCATGCTCTCAAACAGGAGGTTTGTGCTCAAACAGATGTGTTTTAAAGCTGCATTGAATATGCATAACACATGTGATCTAAGATGTACAGTTCATTTTTTCTTTAAATTTAAAGTAAATCAGAATTGTGGTTATGTGCATGTTGGCTGCATGTCAAGCAGACAGGCACAAGGTACAATGTACACTTGGTTACAAACTAAGGGAACAGCATGTTTACTGAAAATTGACTTCTACAGGCCGGTCGGAACACACAATAAAAATATGTACAAGGGGAACATACCTGCAACACAATAAAGTCTCTGACTACATCCTGTAGTAGCCACATCTTCTGGAGGTAGCAGTGGCTGTGTGCTGTAAAACCATACTCTAAATTAAGTTTATTTGTTTGATTGAAACTAATCGCTTGTGGAGTTTGTAGTGACTGCCAATGCTACTTTGTTATTTTGTGTAGGTTGTTGAGGCAGTTGAGAACTACAGAGAGGCAATGCAATCTTGGGAGGAGTATGTAGAAATCTTGAAAACAGACCATTCACAGGTTGTCATGCTTTTATTTGTTTGTTGTGTATTGGTCAGCATTTTGTTTAGAAAATTCACACATTGTACAATCTGTCAAGTCTGCTGAAAACAAACTCAACAGGATGTGGCCGAACATTGAGGGATGATACTTTAGATGAAGAGGTTAATCAAATGACATATTTGCTATGTGTTTGATGGTTTTTGTGTTCTATCTATTTACTAGCATGTATTTCTGACTGCCTGACCTCCTTCCTCATGTTTGTTTCTGTTGGTCTTTGTGTAGCTACAATGTATGCATCTGCGTCAGTGACTGAATCTGACATTTTTCTGTTATTCTTGGTCATGATCACACGTAATTAGTCATGTCTTTGAACATAAACACCCACACACTTATACCACAGTAATCTGCCAGTCTCTGTATTCATCTGTCTGTTTGTCTGTTTGCTGGTCTGTATGAGGCTGCTTTACTTGACTGGCCTCTAACTCATTTGATTAACAACACAGATAGAATTTGAATCATTTGGGGATGTGTTTAATTAAGACAGAAAAAGCTTGCATGGTTGGGTGTGGTGCAGACATTTGTTTTTTGGTATTTGTGTTGTAATTTTCAAATTTGGTTATAATTTTGTATCTGAGTAGGTTAGCACGCTGAAAGATGAATACCTGTCTCTTGTAACAGCTCGAGTCAAGACAGCTATAGACAAACTGAAGGTTATTCATAGTCTTGTTCAAGAAGGGCAGAGCAAAGTACATATTGAAGAGTGAGCATTACAACCTCATGTTACTTTGTAATGGTATTATGTAGTTGAATTCAAAAAATCCGTGGTGGATATTAGCACTGGATATGGCTAACGCTCAAGGTGTTGGACCCCAGCTAGTGAGTTCAGTACGAGGAAAGCTGAGTGAAGCACACACCACAGGTCGACTTAAAGAAATGTCAACTGTCGCTGACAGGTTTTTAGATAACACTTCAATTTTACTGACCAAGATACACACACACACACACACACACACACACACACACACACACACACACACGCGCGCGCACATGCACGTGCACACACACACACACACACACACGCACACACACACACACACACGCACACACACCAAATATATATCTTATGATTATAGCATTCGAAGTGTGCATGGCTTGTCTCTGGTAGTTGACACAACTCTTACAGAGTTGCAGGTAGCTGTCACTCTGCTACTTTAAACTGTTTCTTATTGTAATGATTACAATAGGTCAAACGTGAGAAAGTTGTTGCTATTATTAGCCAGCTAGCTGAAGACTTGCCCTCAAAGAACGATATTCAAATGGCTGCTGTTTGCCATTTACGAAAGTTGACTACTCATTTCATGAATATTGAAAAGTATTTGCGTTTGTGAAGTTAACAAGTTTGTATTTTATGTGCTGTTTATTTAGATGTGCTATTTGTCGTGCTGAAAGCTTGTTGCATGACTATGAGCAAATTTTATTTGCTATAAGAGGAAGTAACACGAGGTTAGTGTTTGATGCTTTCTACCATTATTCTTGCATAAGGTTGACTAATTTTCAGTCGCAATGTTGATGACGAGCTGTTTCCTGAGGAGGTATTTGATGGGCAGGGGGCTGCTGTTGCTGCTGCTGAAAGGCATGCTAACCAGCACACTTTAGTGACTTGGGGTGACAGTGAGGTGGAGCAAATTCTGAAACATGTTGCATCATTTGTAAAGAGCATCAGTAAGAATGGATGTTTACTCTTAGGATTGTTGATACTGGAATTGTTCAAATATATTATTGACTACAAATACTCCAAGAATGAGTAGTTTACAGGTAGAAATATAAGAGACGTTATGGGAGACAATATTTGATAACGCTGCTCATATGATACACTGGAAGTATTAGGCACTAGAGTTGGTGATAGTCTGTTTTGTCTTTTTTGTTATTGCAAGGGATCTCTATTTGGCCATTTTTAAAGATGTAGAGATATAATATAGATACATATCATTACTCACTATATTGCATGCATGTCTACATATTTTAAACAAAAGGTATTTGGTGAGCGTCCATATATGTGTTGTTGAATTGGTTTGACATCTCTACAAATCCAGAACAGTAACTTTGCTGTCAAGTCACTTCTAAAGACATCATATATTGTAATGATCGAAGTTGTTGATTATATGCATATTTTGCTATTTGCTGATGTGATGTCTTTCCAATTTGCCATTTATTGCTTACTATCAACATTTTATATATGAAAGCTATGTCCAGATGCCTAATGTTTTTATTGTGTTTCTCTAGGTCCTACTGATGAAATGCTCTCTGAGAGCCAAGTTCATTTGTCACTTTTTGAGAATTTGAAAAAGGAGTTAAGAGTTAGTTGTTGTTTTTTTGCTATATAGCACATGTTGTTTAACTTATGAACTGATCTGTTTTGTAGGGTTTGAAAGCTGTTTGGCTTGTGCTAGATCAGAGAATTGCAGCATTGGATGAACTGGAAATGGCAACAACAACACTTAGGTTTCGTCAACCAGGAGAGCCATTGGCAGATCCGCCTGATTCATCAGTTATTGAGATTCGTGCTGTGGAGAGTCACCAGCTGCAGTTTCAGTCAGACCTTTTGTTGGGAAGAGAAGAGCTAAGAAAACATCTCGGTCAACTGAGATATCTTCAGACACTGGAGAAGGTTTGCTGTTGCTACTACTGCCCTGAACCAATTGTCTCGAGCTTAACTACATTAACAGCATGGTAACTTAGGCCAAGCTGACATGCGAAGTTAACTACAGTAAGGCTAAATTTGATGTTCTCAATATTTGGAATTGTTTATAACTCATGCTGAGATACATTTGTACAATTGGGAAATCGTAATTGGTCAAATGACAACTTACTGATTCACTGAGAATACACATTATTGCTTTTAGGCTAGAAGTACCCAATCTTCAGAAATTGAGTGGTGTGGCACAAATGTGTAAGGTTGACAACTGCTCTGACATTAAATAGTTACAAGAGTGCAGAAAGTTGGCAAGTTGATCTTGACAGGAGAGTGTGATATGGACTGTGGAGAATTTTTTGTCAAATTATTAGAGGCATACTGGTCTTATGTTTTTTAGCTATTTATTTAACTAGATGTCTTGTAGCAGCAAAGTTAGCTCAATTCTTTATAATGGCTATATCGGCTATTTGTAGTGATACAGTGATGTAAACGTGGGTGTAATCTTATTCCTTATTGTTTTTTAGTGTGAGATTGCAAGCTAAAGGATGTAGTAGTCATGATGGCTAGTGCATTCGAGTTCTTTTTTCATACTGTGTGTGTGTGTGTGTGTGTGTGTGTGTGTGTGTGTGTGTGTGTGTGTGTGTGTGTGTGTGTGTGTGTTGTCTGTGTGTCCATCGGCTGTGACATGACATCAGCCACTGGGGTCCTGGTAAGACTTCAGGTGCTCACACCACCTTCACAAGTCAGTGCTCCTGCGAGTGCCTGGCCTGGCTCCAGGAGTTTGCTAGTGCAGGCCCAGAGTTTCCTGAGTAGCGCACAGGGCCCAGCTTAACAGCTGGGGCGTGACCTCTGAGAGGCATCTCCTGACGTTTAGGTTAGGTTAGGTTGTGTGTGTGTGTGTGTGTGTGTGTGTGTGTGTGTGTGTGTGTGTGTGTGTGTGTGTGTGTGTGTGTGTGTGTGTGTGTGTGTGTGAAACTTTATGATTTAATAGTAGGTAACGTTGTTGGTTGACATGACACCTTTTTATGCTTCTTAGAACCAAGATGAAATATCTGAAGAGAATGTCACACCATGTCCCATTTGTGGAAGTACATTAGGAGTAGAAGTGCGGGTGATTGCCTGACTTTAGCAGTATGCAAAGCATGATTGTGTTGATTATTGTCTTAGTGGAGTGTCTTGACATGTGGTCATTGTGTGTGCTGTTCGTGCTCTTGCTATGTGATTGCCAAAGCCAAAGCTGACAGATCAGGTGTGAAGTGCCCTTTATGTCGTTTTGTTATGCAACCTGCAGAGCTGACATATGTGAGTGTGAACTCAAAAAAACGAAAGGTTGGAGATGACGATATCATTGTAAAGGTCTTTGATATTTTGCTGTGGCTGTAAATTGTAAACTTGGTAAGCAATGAGACGCTGCTTTGACAGGGTAGTCATTCAACAAAGGTTGAAGCTATTGTTCGATGTGTACTTACCATTGAAAATGAAAATCGTGAGGCAAAGATTCTCATCTTCTCAACAGTGAGTCATTTCTTCTTTACATTATTAGATCATTATTTTTATTAAACTGACTTGCATTATAAATGAAGCATACTAAAGCTATGTCGTCTTACTGTGCCCAGCATGGAAAGACAATGCTTTACAATCCTAGCATGTACCTGATATTATTTCCAGCATTCGATTGGGCCTTGTACATTTTCTTTGAAACCAAACACACTTCAGAGTGGGGACATCAGTATGTAGGGATGCGAAGAATCTAAAATGGCGGCCCATACAAAAGTATCCAAACGCATCCGAACGGGATCTCTCAGAACTCCTTACAGAGATCTCGGACCCACGCAGCGCTCAACTTCAAACGTTCCTAATGGTAGCCAGACTATCACCGTTGACACTAAGCGCCTCAGAAGCCAGCTATCGGCAAGTAAAAAACCCGGTTTATTCTTTCACATTTCACTCAGTCAACTGCTGCCGTACTGCTTCCCACAACGCCATGTTGTTCCGGTCACGTGTGTACATGTGACTACCGTTTGGAAGCTTAGCTGCCACTTCCACCTGCTGCTACATGCTTCTTACAGTTGCATGTAACATGGGAGTTGTCGAGGAGATGCAATCAAAGATTGCGTGAAATCCCGGCCGAGCTGAACATGTTTACTAGGACTGTCATTTCCATTTCAAACTACATACACATACTCGATGCATTACCCCTCGTTAGTTTTAGAGCTTTCAATCACAATCTTTTTACCTAAAAATAAAAAAACATTTTGAGAAAATGATAGGTATGCAGGGATGGGTATGTACTTAATCATGCTCATCTCCTACATCACAATCCAGTACTCTAAGTGTCACACACAACTGCTGCGTTTTAATTAATTTAGGTAAAGAGCATGATTAAGTACATACCCATCCCTACATACCCATCGTTTTCTCAAAATGTTTTTTTTATTTTTTTACTACAGTCCTACACACCCAACCAAAAAGATGGCTGTCATCTTCAAATAACCAGTGCACATTGATAAGTGGTGTGCAGATGCAGCTAGGTGGCACTGTACTGTATACATAGACTGTTGTGAAGCGTAAGTTTGCTTTGCATGAGCAAACTGCCTAGATGTAATCAAACATTTTTTCCAGTGGACTCGAGCGGTATCAAAGAACTGTATTCACATTTTCTATAATGTTATGTTTGCAGATCTTCTTTCTCAGTGTAGTGCAGTGCTGGTGTCACTTATCCAACGCCCTTGAGACCAGACCCCTGTTGGATAACTGAAGCCATTACAAACTCAACTATTGTTTATATTATACAGCGTTTTTCCACATTAGGCATTCTGAATGTAGATGTGAATTTAAACAACCAAATGTCTTATTGATGTAGAGATAAAAATTATACTTTTCATAAGGGATTGTAAATTTATATAATATGCAGGATGCATTATCTGTCATATCATTACCCACAGCTTGACCAGCAGCGTGTCAGATAAGGTTGGATAAGTGACATGCCACTATAATTGCCGTGATACTGGTGTTACAATAGAACTTTGTGTTTACAGCAATTTTTCGGGTTTGTTGTGTCCAAATTTAGTTAGCAAGTCACTTGATACATTTTTATGTATCTAAACTCATTTGGAATGCATAATTTGAAGCATTTTTAGTTATTATATTTCACAGTTGCCAATTAGGAGTTAAATGTAGATGGAAATGATTAAATGAACACAGTGGCAAGCTTGGCATTCAGCTGAGCATGTATTTAGATAGAAGGAAGTGACTGTTGACTATAGGAATGCATTTAAATTCAAACTTCCAGCTCCTATCTTGGTTGTAGCACCCTAGCTTTGTCTGCGCCAGTCAGTGTCCAATATTTGCTTAGAATAAGTGACATATCCCACTTCCGCTACATATTGACCAGTCAATATATAGGGCCCCATATAACTGCCTGGGCTACTGGTGATTGACCAGTAAATATGTAGCAAAAGTGGGATCTGTCACTAAACGAATTCCTGACACTGATTGGCGCAACGTCTCAGCTGGGTGCTACAAGCCAGTTATAGACCGCTGACAAGTGTATAAACGAAATACACACAGCTGCACCAACTCACTGGGCAAAGCTGAGTGTATTTTGTTAAGTCTTCCTACATGCTATGTTTATTTGATTCATGCCTTCTCTTGAATACGTCTATTTTGTGCATTTACTGTAATATTATTTATGCTATTTATGTGACTGATAGTGGATGAATGTGCTGGACATTGTGGCTCGAGCCATGGATCAGAACAATATTACTTACAGACTCATCAACAGTAGGCAAACTTTTCAGGTACAGTGCATATTTGTCAGTTTGCATTTGCCTGGTTATATTTGTGGTTAACGTTTGTTCTTTGATGTAGAGAAACCTCACTGAATTTAAACAGAACTCTGACATTAGGGTATGCTTAATGCCACTACACTCTGGATCAAACGGATTGAACATCATTGAAGCATCGTATGTTCTCTTGGTGGAGCCATCTTTGAACCCAGCTATTGAGCAACAAGCTGTAGGACGAGTTTACAGGATCGGACAAACAAAGTCAATTACAATTGACTGTTAATTTGTACTATGAGGTTTTTGACAGTGGTCGTTTGAGCAGGTCAACACATGTTTATCGGTTCTATGTTAACCTTACTGTTGAAAGTCGTATCTATGAGGTATTTCAGCAGAAGTCGGTGGCAGTTTGTCCTGCAGTCAGGTTGGCCATATTTTTCATTGGAACTTGCACTTGTCATTCATTATTTAAATAGACTTGTAGTCAGGCAGTTTGGTTGTCTTGTTGAATTTTTGCATTGATGTTATGGTTCAACTTCACCAGCAATAGTACCAGACAGCTAAAATATAGCTTTGTGAGTAACTAGCATCGAAGTAGCTATAGTCATTGACTTTAATAGGTGTAGTAATGTTTTGGTAATGATCAGCTGGACTGATCGAAGAACCCAGGTAGTGACGTTTGCCTGACTGTACAGGACTAGAGGCGCATTCGATTGGGCTCTTTCAGTCTCTTCCGGAAGAGCACGCCCCTCTTCTAACTTTTTCCACCTTGGAAGAGGTTGGAAGAGGGGTGTGCTCTTTCAGAGTAGGTAGAGTTGGCTCTTTCAACTATAGCAGCAGACTGTAGAAGTTGGAAGAGGGGCGTGCACATGGAGCAAGAGCCCAATCGAACGTGACCTAGTTAATGCTACAAAAGTTACACATGTATGAGCGCGTGCGCGCGCACACACACACACACACACACACACACACACACACACACACACACACACACTCACACACACAATGGACTTTACTTATCATTTAATTGGCTTTGATGACTAACTTTTAGGTCAAGGTTGAGAACAGAAGGTGAGCAGTTGACGCTTGGGGATTTGTCTCATTTGTTTGAAGACAATGATGTAGCATCTTCTGAAAGTGAAACTGCTTGACCAAAGGCATTCAAGGCCAGAAGACCATACCTGTTTTGTCATTTGATTGCTAGCTATAGCATATAAGATATATGTTAATGCAATGTGTATGCGTAGAGTCTAAGGACAGCATTTGGTAAATCTACTTATGGAATGTTTGGATCATTAACTTTAGTTGGGTTTAAATTTTAATGTTGCCTTGAAGGCTTCATTTCGAATTGCAGTTATGATAATGATTATGATAGTGATCATGTCAACGAGTATTTCTAAACTTAATTTCATAACTAGAACGGAAAACAATGAGTACGGAAGCGCACCAAAGTTATAGATAAAGGTATAAAGGTATGTATTGTCGCAGATTGTAAGTCTCGGTAGAAGCGTTAAGTTGTTTGCAGACTTTTTTACACAATCTGGCAATGAGAGCTCTAGACGGTCTATTTTTTTAACAGGGGAGGTTGAAAGTATAATGCGGGAACTGAAAACGGAAGTTGCGTCATTTCTCTATTCACTAGATATGCGTGGAATTTTCCACATTTAGCTTCGATTTATACCATCGTCGTCGTCTAAAGGGTCAAACGGGGTCCTTCGCAGAGTTGTAGTCTTTTCTAGCTCTCACGGGGTGCGGTGCATTGTAGCTTGGAACTATGCATGAATATGAACTATGAACCCTTAACGTGACGTCATCATATATATATATATAGTTACGTTATACTTTGGCTACGTGTCTAGAACTAGTGTATTCAATTTTAGAAAGTCGGACCTTGACACACTGAGCGAGAGCTTGAACGAACCAACTCTCCTTCCGCCATACTTTCCTTGGAAAAGCTAGGGTCTGTACAAGAGAAGTTCCTTTGAAACCGCTGTGGTGTGTTAAATAAATTATGCTTGTGTAAATTAATTATTATTTTGGATTTGCTTTCTTTGATCAACCAGGTCTGTTTATTTGCGCACGAGGCCTGGGTATAAGGCCAGGTGGCAGAGAACTGGCTGGAGCTGTACAGATAGAGACACATGGCTCTGAGTACGGCTGTGCTGATCGAGCCTCAGAGCATTATATAGAAGCTTAGCTGAGCCTGGTAGGCTCGTGCCCAGTACCAAGAACCCATATAGGGCTCTTCCAGTGCCCAGGCCCTTCATCGTGCGCGGACGAAAACGGACGGTGACCTTCTCTTTGCCCGCGCACGAAGGCCTGGTTTACGAGGCTACTCGCTCTGGGCTCCTATGAGAGTCTACGAAACTAGAGAGACCGCAGCCATGCAGTGGAAAGAAGACTTGGAACGTACATCATTGAAACAAGATTTACCTGCGTTGGCATGCAATGATGAACTCAGCAGCAAACACAAAGTGAATAATTAGCAAGTCTAAGTACCTTTGTCGGTGACGTCAACGACATGAGACCCCATTAGTGCTGCAGCGGCAACGCAGGAACTTCAAAGGAACCACCAAACACTCTTCGGGGGGGAGCGCGAACGATTCTCTTGTGGGAGTTTCCCGTCGAGACAACCTAATTTGGAAAAAACCCGAACCGCAAATATCTCTTTGCTACTAGACTATCGTTTTGCTAAAGACTAGATTGGAAACACTGCTGGAGCCCCTACAAGCTACATGCATATTCACACTAATCTGTTCTGCATCTGCATTGTACTTACAAACTGCTGGTATGCAAACGCCATGACGTCACTAGAGATTGTGTTCGGGTGTGTTCCAGAAGATTTGGAGCCGTGGATGACGTCATTTGGTTTGACTAAACGTGACTGCCTCATTTGAACTATACACATACAATAGTCAACTCTGTTTACTGAAGTTCAGAATCCGAGTACGCATGCGTCTCTCGGCATGTACATATACTGTTGGATTATTTACTAGGAGAGACGGTAGGCTGTGGATCGTCAACCGATGGACTTAGTTGCTCAAGTGGAGGAGGTAAATGTTTTGAGAAAATTCTGGGCCCCTTTGCTTGTGTATGCAGCATATGATGTGTTTGGTATGAAGGCTCTGGCCAGACTTTATCACAACCACGACGCTGAGGAACGCCGTGCAGCGCAGAAATGGCTGCTTACGTTGCAGCATTCGCCAGAAGCGTGGCAGATGGCGTGGCTGTTGCTGCAGAACACGAAAGTACGTGACGTGCAGAAATTTAGTCTTGATAGTGCCTGCAATTGCGTTGCTAACGCTGTTACTTCTGTGTTTGTATAATGAGCCAATGTTCCGTTTCTCTTAGTTTCTGGGTCAGATAATAATTCTGTATGATCTCTATCCTCTCTATTATGTAATAGGTACTTTTTGTAGTGAGTTACATTATCAAACTGGCAACCCCACGTTGCTAATGAATTAATTGCATTAGTACATGAAACAAATTAAGATGGTTTCGGTTTCCTGTGTTACTCTTAATTTCTAAGAGATTGCTGAATTGATTATTGATTTGTCAAGGATTAGAGCTAAGGCCACTTTGTTGATGCATACTGTAAACTTGGAAATTTGTGTGAGGTTAAAAATTTCACAATTTTTGGGATTGACACATTTTACGCAAAAATAGATTTTATCCCCCCTCCCCGAATTGGTCCATGATGCAAAAAATGCAAAAATGTAATCTGCAAAAATTACTTTTTTTGTGTACATCTTGTATGTACCTACTGTACAGAATCAACTGGTGGTGTCCAAAGATATTGAGTACTAATTAATAACAATAATAACTTGTTCAAAACTGTAATAAATCTAACATTGCAGACTGTTTCATACTAGTTAAGTAATAAATCCTGCGTGGAAGGATAGTCTTTGTTGTTACAATACCCACAAAAGTTGATCAACCCAGACATGTTGCTCGTCAAACAACGGTATTGCACATGCGTAATGGAGATAATGGTGATTTCGAATGGGCATATTTTTCTATGCGGGTGCTGATGAAAAGCTATGAATCAACAAATAGTGGCCTAATAAAACTATGCATTGATAACCATGCATGGATTTCTCAAGGGTAGAAGAACATTATACTAAACTAGCATGTAGCATAATTTATTGCATTCAATGGAATCAGGGATCATCTATTTTGGGCATTTCACAAGCGTACGAAGAGTACGTCAGGTGGAGGGGGCTAGAACTTGTCGTATGCTTTTGCAAAATGTTTGTAGATGTGCATGCAGACCTGTTCTGGTGTATTCATGAGAAACGCACTAGTGATCGAAGGTGAGTTCATTATTATTAACAAAGCTGCTGGTTCTTCACAAACTGATATTAAACATTTGAACAGTATTAAATACTTTACCTTATTTCTACTCCTAGAGGACCTTCTAGAATATCCTGGTTTCTAGCTACCACATCCGAGTTTTTTGGTGTGCTTGGCATGGAGCTTGGCTTAGAAAATGTCCACCTCACTCAGTCGAGCCAAGTGGCCACTGCATTGCACAAAAAGCCAACTAGCATGTATCTACCAATGATGTGAATGTATTCATGTTTGCCAACTGTGAACGTCTTGGCCGTCCAAGATGCTGATAGGAAAGCACAAACACGTTGGAAATCTGGCAGCTTGGAGAAAAAGAAAGAATTATTTGAACGCGCACTGTTGATTAGTTGGAAAGGACCAAGAAAGCAGGGTTCCTGCATGCTTTCAACGCAGCTCAACGCTGTAGGTGCAGTTGTTCTGTTGCTGATAGAGGCTCTTGCACGATGCTGTTACAAACTGTTACAAACAGACAGGGCGATTGCTTAGTATAGTACAGTGTGTATAGGATTATACGAAACTCACTTTTTATTTGTTAAGCTATAGGCATTGCATAGCGATCTGAAATGCACAGAGATCCAGTTGCATTTCAAGAAGTATTACACTGGCTCGTTTTGTAATAATAGAGTATTGCTTGATTAAACAACAAAAGTCGTTTTATACCTTGAATTTTTACCTAACCTGAAGAAATTTCATAATTGAGGTTCAACAAATGCAAGTTCTATATACTCAACTTTCTCATGTGAATGTCGATTTCAATGTCAGTTGCAATATCACCCTTGTTGTTGAATAGTCTCACTGTTGCAGCAGATGATGTAGGGGCACACAGATACTTGACGGCCAGAGATGCTACTACTGGTCACTTTTCAGAACGTTGTTTTCACTAATTAACCCGAGACATACATGCGTCAGGAGTGCAGTAATGTGTCCAGTAGTTTGTCTGTAGATGGACGACCGGACAGTGTAGCTCATGCACTCATCACTGGTGTTAATTAATGACAGTGCCAGTCGATGTGATGATATTGCTGGTGTTAATTAGCAGTGCACTGTACCTACACCTGGCAGGCTAGTCACTCTTGTCATTACATGTGAAGTAGCTATTCTGTGTTGCTGCTGGTCAAACTCAATCAGCAGCCTAGAGTTTAGCACTTCAGCACTTCACTATTTATAGAAGTTGATTGCCGAGGCTGGTTAGGCTCTTTTAGGTGTGCCAAAATTGCACAGGTTCTGGTTGAGTGAATTTCCAGTTGTTTTTATATTTATTATTTTGAAGCTCTGAATTTTTTCATTTTTGTTAGGTACACAGATTATGGCTTTTACTCTAGGATTCTGAATAAACATTCTGTTCTTGCATTGTCTGTCGTTGCTCAATGCTGACAAGTCAGTAGCTTAGCAAAGACATCTGGACAGAAAGACATGTATGAATATGTGGAATTAGTAGAACTAAAATATATGGTAGTGGGTGTGACTTTTAGTGGGTGTGACTTAAGTGGGTGTAAACTTCCTGTCCAGTTAGGGACATTCCCTAGATATATTTCAGTCTGGTTTCATCTAGTACAACTGACGCAAATGTGGTTTGATAAAGGCAAAACAATAGTTAAGGTTAATTAATTAAGAGGAATAATGTAATGGGAAACTTTATTGTGGCATTCTCCTGCTGCCAGCCCCCTGTGAGTATCAGTAAAACCTGTGAGAGCTGAATTCCCCAGGTGTTAGACCTTGCCACCTTCTGTGGAACAAGTTATGTCCAGTTTTTAACTCTGTCCTCTCCTGCTTCTAGACAATGATGACGTAAGCCACACATTGTGTTGGGGTTTGTCCCAATGGATAGCTATCCAAGAGGTATACCACAGGTTTGCTAGCTACTACTGTACTGTTAATACTTGTGGTACATACAGTACATGGTTTGTCTATTTAGGTTAGTGTTTACTGAAGCAGCAGTTTACATTTCTTCTCTTGCATAGTGTTCTACTAAGACACTTTAATATAGGGCTTTTGTTACCTCTTCTGGTCTTCTGGAAGAGGCTAAAAGAGTTACACGATCTCTTCGGGTCATTTCTTTACTGCTGCTTCTTCTGAAAGTGTTGGAATAGTCCAAAGTCTCTTCTGGCTTTTGTAGCCAAAATATGGAAGACCAGAAGAAAGAGGTCACATGACTTCTGAGCCATTCACATGTAATGAACAGTCGTGCAGTTTGCATAACTAGGAGGACATTTGACTCTCGGTAGCTTGTTGTGCTATACAATATTATCTACCACTTTTACGGCTATGTCTTACTGCAAGTGTTCAAGGTTTTTGAGATTCTCTTCTAAACGTTTATGTATTTGCTTTTCCTGATGGCTACTGCCTATGATCTAGCTCTTTTATCACTTGCTGATGCCTTAAGTTCTAGAATGCCAGAAGAAGTAACATAATTCATCCCTCTTCTGACAACTACTGTCTGTCTGCTATATCAAGTCATCAGTGTAGATTGTTTGGTTTCTTTACTTGAATTCTAGCTGCAAATCTACATATTATGATGTTGCAATGATTATGGAACAGGCAGATTTGAATAAAGAGCACACATTACTGATATTGGTTAATGGTGTTAGATGTCACAGACATGATTTAAAGGGGAACTCCAACAGAAATACAACCTGATCTCAAAATATAGGGTTTATCGTGAAACTTCGTGCTGCGCTACTTTCAGGCAAACATTCGCTTTGGTAGCAGAGCATGCGCCAGGCTCATATGTCATTGGCGCTAAGCTCCGCCTACACCAAATGAATTGCCTGCCTAGCTCAGTTATCTTGCTAGCAAACTACACAGAAACTAAACAGGAATGGTAAGTATAGAGGGATCTTGTGTTTCTCGAGGTTTCTCGAACAGAACATCTATGCTTCCTTGACATACTTGAACCTTGTGTGTGTTTCTTCTTGTAGATCAATAGAACGAAGGGTAACGCTAATTACCGTTGAGTTTTATTGCGCTAGCCTTATCTTCTGTGAGAGGAGAGGGTCAAGTCTGCTGGGAGAAAACAGCCTTTAGCATCCTACTTTCGTTGCAGAGAGCCCTTCTAAGGCCTTAAAAATGGAAGATCTCTCTATAGTTACCATTCCCATTTAGTCTTTTGTAGTTTACTGGCAAGATAACTGAGCTACGCATGCAATTCATTTGGTGTGGGCGGAGCTTAGCACCAATGGCGTATCAACCCGGTGCATGCTTTGTAAGTAACCCGCGTTTTCTCTGCTACCAAAGTGATTGTTAACCTGAAAGTAGCATAGCACGAAGTTTCACGATAATGTCTACATTTTGAGATCAGGTTGTATTTCCTTTGGAGTTCCCCTTTAAGCTATGAGCCTAAGATGAAGGTACCACTGTGGGTAGTGTCTTTACTCGATGATTAGCCTTTTCTAAGGAAAGATCTCCCACTTATGGCATGTCTGTTTGTCCTTTTGTGAGCTACAGAGAGTGCAGACCATTAAACATACATACCAGAGACTTTGAAACATTAGAGTTTTGTTTTTCTTTTTACAAAAGATTTGGACAAGTTCGTATGGTGTTGTGACACTATTGTTGTCATGCTTTGCAATTTAGGTTTTAGGACTTTAGAATCACCATTGTAAACTCCAATGACATGGATTTTAAAACAGCAAAGAGCTTTGGGTTTCCTTTTAATTTTTTTAACAGAGCTTGGTTATGTTGATGCCATGAAGTTTCATGGCTTATTGTGTCTTTGAAGTTTGTTTTTTTTTGATTTTTTATGTTTGCAGTCATGTACACTTAGTTCTCAGTAATGAAAGTGGCTGTTATAGGCTTTGATATTTTGCAATTGGTGAATGCATTGCTGATGTCTTGATTTTAGGCTGTTGAGGCTCACTTTTATGCAGCAGCCACTCTAGCTGTCAAGATACACAGATATTGGTCTGTTGACTTGTCTGCTTAATTTATTAATTCTCTGTTGCAAAATTACTATATATTTATAGGAATGAAGTAGTACCAGATGACTTTGAAAGTCTGCGTCTCCGTTTGTTCAAATATGTTATTGAATATGCTCAAGCTGATGGTGTGAAGATGGTGATTAGCAAACTATGTGTTGCTGTAAGTGTACTGATTGGCTCTTATGTTATGTGTTATGCTTGTCTTGTTGACTACTTCAACTGTTTAATTTAAATTAATATATTAGCTGTGTTCGTCGAGTTTGCAGTCTGTTAATTAAAGAATGGTCATTAATGGTCATTTTGATATATACAGTATTTGTTGGAAGTCTCATCTTTGCATGCATGTCGTTTTTGACATGATGCCAGGATGCCTATTAATGCTATAGCAAATGTGGTGTGTGTGTGTGTGTGTGTGTGTGTGTGTGTGTGTGTGTGTGTGTGTGTGTGTGTGTGTGCACATATGTGTTTGTGCATGTGTGTGGACATATGTGTTTGTGCGTGTGTGTGTGCGTGTGTGTGTGTGTGTGTGTGTGTGTGTGTGTGTGCGTGCATGCGTGCACACTTAGTAACATTCGTTATGTGTGCAGCTTGCACTTCTTCTTTTGAATGGGGCTCCTCATCAATGGCCTGCCTCTGTACAGAGTGCTGTTGCAACTTTTAATCAGTATACTCAGGTATGCAACAGCATTGTCTGCTTGATGACATTATTCACTATGATTGTGTTCTTCATAGATGAGTGAGAAGATTCGATCTGCTCAACTTGAATTTCTCACTGTTTTACCAGAAGAGGTTAGTGGCATTGCATTGTGGCATAATGACAAGAGTGTAGTACCACGTGTGATAGAGTGCCAGGGCTTAATTAATTTTAATTGATAATTGATAGTCTGCTTTAACTGCATTGCCAGTTATGCTTGTGTTTACAGGTCTTTTTATAGATTTAGTTTGTTGTACTATAATGTACGTCTCAGCTAAATTGATGTTTGTCGTAATTCGTAGCAACAACTAATTGCTAAGATGTTGAGAATAATGTGTAGCTTACTGTGTTTGTGTAGTTCCACACACATATGCATCTGTCAGGCTCAAAGAAGGTTGCCGTACGACGAGAGTTAGAAAATGGAGCCGCAACAGGTGCACACTTATCATTGTTTAGTCGTTTTTGTTTTATTAAATGCCTTGTTTAGTTTTTTCTTTAATCGAATCATTGCTTCAGGATCAGTCGTTGTCTTCTCTTCACGTATTGGTATGATTGTGGATATATTATGCACTATAGAATTTCATTGCCTGGTATCTCAGTAAATGTTACTCTGCAATTAAGCCAGTTACATAGTCAAACACAACTGAAGAGGAATTCACACTAACACAATCTCACAGTCACATAGTTCTATATTTTGAAGCATACATTACGTACAGTATCATACTGTACATTATGCACTATTTGAGTGTATGCTAATAGTCAGAATAATTATTGGTATTATTTATTTACGTGACTTGACATTGCATTTTTTGTAGTGTCTTCGGTGTCTAAAGAGTTGGATTCAGTTTGGCATTCCAATGGTCAAGGTGGAGACGTTTCTGCCTGCTCTATATAATTGTCTGGGAGACAATAACCTTTGTGAAGTTGCAATTGAGTGTCTTGTGGAGATGGCTTCACATCCTAGCAGCACACTTTATCCTCTTTCTATTCGTAAATTAATTAGTCTGACGGTTCAGTTGGCTCCAGAACTGGAGAGGTTGAAACAGGAATGTGATGTTGATGGATGTGATTGCATTGCTCGGATTGTTGTGGCACTTGTTGAAAATCACATAAGTTTGATAACAAAATCGAACTCAGAGAATGAGAAGAAAGAAGCAGTTCAGCTCATGAAATTGTTGCTGGTCAGTCACACACAACCATGTATAATTGGAATAGTATGCATACCTGACGTTTGAGTGTGATGGGTCATATCGCAGCATTAAAATCAAATCATTCATTTCATGTACCCAGGAAAAGAGCATGCACAAACTACTCTCCTGAATTAGTAGAGGCAATAGTCAAGTTGATATTGGTATCTGGTGTATGAATGTGTGCAGAGTTCGTAACAAGCCACAGAGCCAGCACATACTACTTGCTATGCACACAGATATCACAAGAGGTCCAGCATCTATTAAGTGAAGAGTAGAGGCTGCTATGGCTCCTTTTTGTAGACGTATGTACATAGGTGTATATATATATGTTAGGAACTGTTACATATGAGTTAGTCAACAATCTTAGTTTAGTTTGGTTTGAACAGATTTTTTTTGTCTTAATTAAGTCTGCTTGAAATTACGTTTTTCTTGAAATTTTGGTTTAGGGAATGCTAAACATGCCAACAGTTTGTCCTAATGAAATATTTTTTTCATTGAAATGGTAGTTTGAGGATACTGTTTGTGTGCTGTGCATAATAGATGTACCCATTGTAGGTAAGCTTTTCAAGTAGAATGCCGTCTTTCTTAATTAAACTCTGCTAGTACTACATACCGCATGGAACTTACACCACTTTTGTAATTTTGAACAGAATGTAACTGCAATTGGTTGACACGTATGCTTTTCTCGTGCATAAATTCAGAAGAAAGAGCACAAGCCAGCTGTCTGGCAAAACATTAATTTTGCTTATGTAGTTAGTCAGTCCGTTGCCTACACTAGCTTTTAACCACTTGTAAAGTTAGACCTGCAGTGGTCACGATTGTCACACTTATTTGTAGAAACCAGTGACCTTTGTGCTCAATACAGAGTTTTTATAACTTGTATGGTAGAGTATTAATTACTTCTTTAACAGGTAGTCACTAAGTGCTACAGCCTACTGCAGTGTAGGAGATGGTTGACTATCAGAGCATGAATGATATATTTCTCAGTGTATCATGATGTGAATCTAATCTTCAGTTGTAATGGCCGTGGAGAACGTACTACAGAAATTTCCGATGAGTTCTAGTCTAGGAACAGCATTGCTAGTAATGGTAAATTAAGCTTGTATTTTTTCATTTTTAGGAAGTGACTGCTATGCCTGGCCATTATCCTGCAGATGAAACTGTCAGTGAAATGACATATAACTGTTGGTATCTTTTTATTGTGAGTTACCTTACTGATGCATGTCTATATATCCCTACAGTACGTGTGCATACTTGTTTGTGTTGTAGGACAACTTAAGTAGTCAGAAGCCAGAGATGATGGAACAGATAATGACTCTGTTTGGAAATATTTTGATGTCGCTTTTTGGGGTTTGTAAATCATTGTGTTTACCTTTGTTTAACCATGAGGTGGAGTAGTTTTTACAGTTACTGTTGTAACAACACTTGGCTAATTGGCTATCTGTCTGCAGCTGTCTTGCCTGATTAATTTTGTACTTGTACATTTAGTTTTGCCTTCAGTTTTGTGTTCTTGGCGTCATAGACTTTTGTTCTCAGTTTTGTTTTGTTTATGTTGTACTGATGTCTACAATATGACTAATTGTGTTTCCGCATTGTCTGAGGTAGTGTCCTGTTTGACATAAGATATTGTGCCAAACATGAATTTACGTCTCTCTATAATTTTTAAGCTTTCTGTTTGTTATAGTTTCTTAAATTACTTTGTCTCATATTTAGGTTCTTCTGAAGAAAGTTGAATTTCCTGCAGATTCAGAGAAGCAACTCTGGAATAATGGTAATTTACAAACGATACGATAGAGTGCTATTGTGGTAGGTACTGGTAATACTTAGATCTTATCCATTCTGTTTACAGAGGAACTTGAACAGTTGAGATGCTACAGAGAAGACGTTGGAGACACTGCTGTCAGTGTGTTCTATTAATGGTTTGGGTGTATATGTACATGTGTGATGTATCGTTATGTTTTGGTTAGTTATACCTCCATGGTTTGATGGGGACATGTATTACAAGAGAATTACATGAGGTATTTGAGAGACAATTGGAAGAACATTTTTCTTCATGGCAGGTATACTATATGTGTAGATTTACTGTATTACCTCGCATAGAACGGCATGCCGTTATGGAACGAATTTTACCAGGGTGCCATTATACCTCGAGGTACAACGGCATGCCGTTTTAAATGAGGAATTACCAGCGCCTCATGTTGCACATCCAACAAAATCTAATATCTTTCTTAACTAAGCGGTACTACTAACTACTACTAAGTCTTCAAGAACCTGCCATGTATAGAGATTACCGGTAAGGACTAATCAGTTTCTACTTCTTCGTGTTCCTCATCATCATCACTGTCATGATCTGTCAAACCTGATGGTTTGTCATCTACTAATGGTTTTTCGCAAGTAGCTGTTTTATCTGTCATCAATGCGTTAGTTTGACACATGTCTCCTCCATTACTGCAATATTAATATCAAAAGATAGGCCTCGTATTACTGTGACTACCGCACCTCGCTTTATAACGGCACTTCACCCTATAACGGCATGCCGTTATAGATCCCAGCTGGAGTTGTAGCGGATTCTGGTAAAATTTGCTTATAACGGCATGCCGTTCTATGCCAGGTAATACGGTAATAGTGTAAGTATGTCTGTGAATGAGGTACTGTATTACTCACGTTTGCTACAACTGTCACATGTTACTGCAAGTGCTACAAGTATCTAACCATTAATTTGCATGTAGGGTTTGGAGGCAACTTTGTATCTTCTACGATCAATATCGGAGAACATAACTACTGACGAAGATGCTCATGTCTCTGCCATTATTTCTAGACTTGACAAGTTACCACATCACTCAAAACTGAAATATCGATGTATGCTTCTTATCGGTAAGAATGTAAACTAGTATGGAGACAGAGTATGAGTTGCTAACTGTGTGAAGTAGACGTATGTCCTATTCTGTTACATTTATGTGTACATAGGCAGCTTTTCTGTGTAGATGGTGTGGTTACATTTTGTCATTTTGGTATTGGGTTTGGGGATCTTCTGGTATTCTTACTACAACATTCTGATGCATTACATGGATTTCTCAGTTAACTGCTACAAGCACTTTGTTTTATACTTAGATTGTAGTTTTCATGACTATCTATTTATGTGCCAGATGTGTATCGCATGGAAGCTTATATTTGCTTTCTTTGTATCTGCAGGATCATACTCCGAATGGTTGTCTATTCATGAGGAGTTGCTGCAAGGTGTTCTTTGTTTGTTACTCTCTGGTTTGTCTGATCGAGAAGTAGCACCTGCAGCAGCTATTGCCTTGAGAGATGTTGGTGAAGTTTGTGGTAAACAATTGACATGTCGTTTACCAGAGTTGCTGCCAATATGCCAGGTTTAGTACAGTTTGTATACCTTGTTTTTGCAGTAGTTGATGTTATTCTTTGTATTGCATGCCCAGCTATTAGCCCACCTGTTGTCTCTGAGTACCTGCATGTGTGGTTTGTCTGTCTAACTATTCGTCTTCCACTGTTAGATATTTGCTTTGCCGTTTGTCGTACTACATGTGTGTCATTACTGTAATGAGTTGGTGCTTATATCTTATATATTCCTTTGCTTAATTAAAGGACGCCCTTTGTGGGAATGCTATTGAACTACGGGAATGTGTTCGATTGCTTGAAAGTGTCGTCTTCATTATGTCAAATCTTAGCATTGAAAGCATCATACCTTATCTGGAGTTGCTGTTTGCTCCACGTGCTCGTACTTTAAGTGCTCTTGCTGAGGCTCAACCTGTAAGCAAATGTGCTGAATGAAGAGCCGGTTCTTGAAGTGATGTGACTGCTTACTAGGACCAGTCTTTGAAACCTATTCTTCAGAAAGAACTTCGTTTGTTGTCTGCAGTTTGTCGTACTTTGGACCCTGATGTGAAAACAGGAGAGCAACATCCGGTACTTACATTTATTGTCATTAGCGTTGATTTGTTAATTCAATTTGTGATTGCAGTAATTTTTAGTAATAATGGTGTTAGTGATCCTGTTAAACATGTGTGTTAGCATCAGATTAGAAATAGATGTATTTGTTTTCTGTCACAGTTTAGTTGTATGTGCAGAACCATAATTTTGTTAATGAAGAGTATTGTGGGGAAGTCTATGCTCAACTGTTTCCTGAAGAGATTTTTTAATAGCGCATGATATAGAATGTTTGGATAAACAGCAAGTTATCGTATCAACTTGAAATGCTTGTCGAGAAAGACGACGATGGCATTGTGAGAGAGGGACCATTTTTGACGCCACATGTGCTAGAGGGAGCAATGATGCTAAGAAATTGAGAGAATACAGTAGGCTCATTCATGTTGCAACTGAGATGTAGTGAACTTAGGGTTACTTGAAGGTACTTGAATGGTAAATCAGCTTTTTGTTCTATTGGTTTGCATTACCAGCTTTCATGTGCTTTGAAGGTGCTATAGTAGACACAACTGTGTTGTAGGACATCATTTGAAGTTACCACAACTGGTAGGCATTTGAAACAGGAGTGCTTTTGAAGAGCATCTAAATTTTTGAAAATCAAGTCTTCTGTCAGTGTGGAAAGAACAGTAGGACATAGGACAATGTCCCACCGAATGTGTTGTTTGTCCAACCGAATATTGCACCAGTGTTAGGACAGAACATCCACCTGTAGGCATCAGTTTGTCTGAGCCAAAATAATTCTCTATTTTCAAACTGTCTGTTCAGTTGATATTGATTTAATATAGCAGCAGAATTTGCCATAATCATGCCTAATAATGATAGTAACTCTAAATGATATGGTATGACTGTGTTGGTATGTATAGTAGTCCCAATACCATAAAGTGTGTTGTTGGTGGAAGTGATCTAAATGACAATCATCAGCGCTTTATTTGGCTGGCTGTAAATGTGGTTGGTTGACTAATACAAAGGTCTAGCTGCTACTTCTATGTAATTAAATGTCATCACTATGTTCTACATTGTGCATTGTTACACATTTTATTATTTTTGCACTTTAGTTGTAACATTTATGATATGTGCTTTGATGTGTTACAGACAGTCACTCTTTTGTCTCAAGTATCCCAGTCAATTCAAACACTTATTCTTCAATTTCAGTGGGATTCAGAGACAGTAGATGTGAGAAAAGCATGTGTCCTTCCTATTCATTGAAGTTTTATTGTTTTTTTGTGCAGTATTTCTGTGGCTGCCTATCAGGTGCCATACGTATAACTCAAACTTACTATGCACCTCTGGTTGACTGGACAGCAAGTATCTTGTTTCAACTCTTCTCGGCCTGTCACAATCCTCTCTTGCTGGACGTTGGAGCTCAGGTGTAGATATCTGTTGTGAATTACGTAGTTGAAATTTGTTGACATGCTTGTGTTTTGGCATGTAGCTTGTTAGAATGTTTGGAAAAGACGAAGCACAGTTCAACTCTATTTGTATTCTTGTAAACCAGATGGTTCTCGTATGCTTCAGACTTTTTGAAATCAGTAAGAATTTGTTGTGGCTCATTTGTATATTTACTGGCAAATTATTTAACTTAGAGCATCTCTACAAAAGTGCAGATGCTTTAAGTAAGGACTGATTTGAGACTTACTTCAATGCCCTGTTGTTTGTATTAGGCTGTATTGTAATAACTTTGTTTCATTGTGTCATTGTGTTTTACATGTATGTTGCCTTACAGGTCTTCATGATCATACAGATGTTGTACAGAAATTTATGAACTTCCTTACATCAGTAAGGAATAGGAGTAACCGTTAGTTGCATGATACTTCAATTTTGTATCCAGGCATATCTGGAGACATAAGTTAGAGTATTCTGATTGTGGTTTGTGTCTTGTGTTTATTGGAATTTTAGTGTTTACTGAGTCAGTTGGTAGTATGGCTTGCATAGTCTACACATTTATTTTAACAGCATTGTTCCAATTTTTTTAAGTGATTTCTATGTAGCTTAAGTTTCTTGTCATTTTTAGGTTTTCATTACAGTGTCGTTTTTATCTTTTGCAGGTGGGGAAATCTGCTAATTTTCTTGGTGGCAAATTAGATCAAATGTCAAGAGTATTTTCTTGTGGTAGGTGTAGCTCATACTTATTTTGGTGCATTTATTGTTTATTCATTCGCTTGGTTTAGGAATTGCAGCTTTGGCATTACCTGAGACTGCTACTGTCAAGGCAGCATGCTCTTTTGTGGTACAATCAAATGTTAAGATAGTGTTCAGTCATGTAGACTGGTGTGTTGCTATTAGTGTGAGTGTATCAAACAGGCTGGAATGGCTGAGGATGTTTTGTATATTATCAAAGATAAGTGTATGGATCTTCTTACGTGCATTTTCAAGGTAGAGATTTCATGTCTGCCATGAGTTAGCTAAATAACCAACCAGCGATGCTTGCATTCTGCTTTAGGCTATTGGTGGGAGTGTTCCACGTCAACTGTTGGACCCAATGTCAGACGTCATTCTTGCAATGAACAGACATTGTAGAGAGTTTCTAATGATGGGATTAATGGTTAGTATCTGATTTGGAATATTTAGCATGCCACATGGCACATGACATGTTTCGTATATATTGCAGACTATGGTAAGACATGACGGATTTCCATCAACCAATGTCACAGCAGTTGCAAAAGAGAATTTTGCGAAGCGTGTGTTAAGGTATGTATATGTTGGTTAATATTACTATTAACTGTTGTTGCCACGATTAAGCACATACCTACATTGAACTCTCTGTGGTTTATGTAGTAAATACTTTCTTCCAGGCTAGAGTAAAGAGAATTAGTTACAGCACCTTCATTTTGTACTCAAGCATGAGATTTTGTTAGCTGCAGCAAACTCTGGGAGAGTTCTGAAACATTTAAGGCAGTAAGGATTTAGTTTGCAAAGTCCAGGTGTGTCACTGGTCCTCCATAGTAGTGGTGATTGCTGCTGTGGTTATGAACTAAGCCAAGACCTTGTCAATTGTTCAGATGGTTGTACCTACTCATAGTGGCAGCATTGTCCACCCAGTACTGTTGGGCAGTCTTAAATTCCAATATTGCACCTGTACCTTCCATAACTTAGTAGCGATGACATAAACCCGTTTATCAAAATGGTGGATTGTCAAACCAATGTTGTCTTTGTAATCGTCTTATGTCCTTGCAAAAGCAGGATTTCACTTCCATAGTTGTGCTTTTCACTCAACAAATAATCATTCGCATGTCAGACATTATCAACCCCACTATTTTGCTGTGCATCATGTATTATGCAATTAACTTAATTTCTTAGTCTCAAATGCTGAGGGCTTGGCTTGTAAATAGAAATTAGAGACCCTGGTTGATTACTTGAGCATTTGGTTGCTATTTGCTGTTTTGTTGCAGGGAAGGAGTTAACAAAAAGCGTTTACAAGAAATTGTTCAGGAATTCTATCTTTTGTGTCGAGGGCTCATCTGAAGGTGGAGCAATACGTAAAAATGTGTACAAATACAAGAGAACTAGTGAAGAACAGTAGCCAGTTGTTAAATGTAAATAGGGTGAACAAATTTACCATAGCACAGTAACATCATTTTGAAATTTCTATTGCGAGCACACTTTTGAGATATAACCTTGATGGTGTTATACTGCAGTAAAATGGAAATTATAGTTGATACACATTTGACCACAACTTGTGTAGTAGATGTAAAGGTAGTCCTCTTGCACATAAAGGGCAAACCAGTTTCAATAGATGCAGACAAACATCAGCATAGTGTAGTGGCAGTTATGGTTTGGTCGCTATACCAAGTTGTAACTATCCATTGACTTGAACTAATGTAATCCACATCAGGTCAGGTTGCATATGAAATATTGAATTCTTGATTATTTATTGTCTTTTGTTAGTACATAATCAAGACACGTAACTACATGTACAATTTACACACACACACACACACACACACACACACACACACACACACACACACACACACACACACACACACACACACACACACACACACACACACACACACACACACACACACACACACACCACCACCACCACCACCACCACCACCACCACACCACAACTAAACATGGGTATTTGTTGAATTGTTTGCTCAGATGAACATCGGTCAACATAGCTTCACTTCAGAATCTGTCACATTATATAGTGTATGGAGTACATGGCATACACAAAAATTGCCATGCCTATACACACATATGTATGTAAAAGATTGGCTCACAACCATTCAGCCAGTTAAATAACAAGGCAAGTCTAACTCGCAAATTTTGCAAGCTACACAAAATATGATACTACTCCATGTCAACAACAAATTGGACATTAAAAATCAGTGACTTCGGTGTTGTCGCATCAGCGACCACCAGTTCATGCCCATCTTCAATTCCCAGCTCTTTCAAACTCTTTTTTAGATTATCTTTTGTTGCCTGTCTGATACTCTCTACCGACTGCATGTATAGTGTCTTACTCTTGCCACTCACCATGGCAGTAATCCCAGGTGCCCGCATCTGATATGCAGCACTGTCGGTCAAATACGTAACAACGTCTTGAAGAGTGACAGAATCATGGAATCTCAACAGCTGAGGTTTACTGCTACATGCAAGACAATCTTCTTTCCTCTCTGCCTCGTAGCTGTACGTATAAATACCCTCTGCGTCATTGAACACCATGTAATTATTCAATGGTAGACAGCAACTTGTTGCAATCTTGAAAACTTCGTTTGCACATGTAGCTGCAATAACTGCATTTGTAGAGGCAACTGCTGGGATAATATTTTTCACAACACCTTGAGTAAGACGATATGTGACTCCATGGATGTTATATGCCTTTGCTCGTTCTTGAGCTTTATCAAATAGCCATTGGATGTGAACAGGGTCGTCGCCATCGATTGGCTTTCCATCACCAAATGGCTTTTCTTGTGGCCACAAAAGAACCTTAGCATATTCAATACAATGCTCTGGTAGACGAGGGGTGTGAGCCACTGTACACATGGGATACACAACTTGTGGAGGATACAGTTCGATAGTACAATCAATACAAGCTGTCATTCCAGGGAGGATAACTCGTGCATTGCCTTTGAATCCTTCCGTGCCACCATCAACCAACGGAATAATTGAGGATGGATCCAGTTCTCTGGAATCCGGGTCATACCTAAGAAGACTTATCAACATTCCATTGATCCATCTCCTAGCAATGATGGCATCAAGCCCACACACAACCACGTGGAACTTAGAATAAAAATTCTGTCCAAAATCCTGAATCCTAGCAAAATGAGGCGTCACCACAGCGCCAGGAATTCTCCTCTCAACGAATGCAGACGCAACGTCAGCTTTGCTCTTTCCCACGTCGTCACGTCGAAAGAGAAACTGACGATTTAAGTTTGACACGTCGATTGTGTCCATGTCAATAACGTCTAATTTCCAGAAGCCCATAAGAGCCAAGTCTTTCAGTAATTCACATCCTAAGCCTCCAGCGCCTACCACAAGTATGCGACATGTGTCTCTCATGAAACCTAAGGTTTCCGAACTTGGTTCAAATTCAGGATGAGCGAGTGGACCACCTCGTGTCAACAAACGCAAAACATGTCCCCACTTCGCTTTTGTTTCGTCGACTTCCATCGGCTCTTCAGACATTATGACATGTAGCGTAGCGCGCACTGATTCCGCCCGACTCTGTGGGCGTGGACAGCGCGCACGCGCGACGAACCGCCAGATTTGAACTTGTTTTTCTAATATTATGGAGTTGCCCGAGTTTCCTCAGACGCTATGCCCTAAGCACAGTAAGCTGCAAGACTTGCTTGTAATTTTGTGCTTCATGATGGGTCGTTGTGTTGTAGATACGGTTTGTTTCTTGAAGACAGGCGTCAAACCGGGGCCAAATCGGGGACGCAGTTTCTACATCTGCTTGAAGGACAGAGATTGCAAGTTTTTTTCTAGCGCCAAGTAAGTGACAACTAGGTCTCAACATCTGTTGCAACGATTTCTCCGACTGCACTCTCTGTCACTAGAACGCCTAGAATTTGCATTTTTAAATTTTTTACACAGTTTCGTATTTCCATAAGGCCCCTCCAATACTAGCTGTATGGTATCCGTAGGCGCCTCGCGTTGGTGCGTAACACGTCCAATGGAGTTTTCTGACTGTACTGAAATGCCGCGCCCTAACTAGCCTAGACAATACGTATTTGTTGAAACCCTGATATGGAACTAAACATGCAAACTTCCTTAGGTAACTAAGGGCGCGTTCGACTGCCCTCTTCTGGAAGAGGCTGGAAGACTGGAACCCAATCGAACGCTTTCCCATTCTGGAGATTGATTGCGCATGCTCAGTTACAGCACATGTGGATCTCAGGAAAATTGTTGCTAGCGTAAATTGCTCTCTAGAATTGTTTGAGTTACTGCTCTTGTTTGATGGAGAGCTAGATGATGTATCACAGTATGTGCCATACAGATGTAACATACGAGACTGAGCATGCGTAACCACTCCTCTCGTCCATCATCTTCCATTCGGAAGTGGAAGACTGTCAAATCGAAAGCCTCTTCCTTTCTCCCCCCCCCCCCCCTCTTCCTGTTCTGGAAGAGGTTGGAATAGGCCAATCAAACACGGTCTAAGCTTAGTTGTCGTTTCGCGTGATTGTCATCAAGACAATTGAAATGTACAGTTTAATTAAGTATGCAGTTCCGTTCCAACGACAGTGGTATGGTATATTTGTTGACATATAAATTAATACAGCACAGTGTAGTAAGAATTGATCATACTGTAGTATATGGGACAATAGTTGACAAGTGGCATTCAGCTCCTGAAGGTGTTTCTTGGTTGTCAAGTACAATCCCTAGCTACAATAAAGTATGGAGCAACGTAACTTCCTGAGGCTTTATCGTCCTCGTTTGGTCACTTGCACAAATCGTTCTGTAGTCGGACACGGAAACAATTTTTTGAAGTAGGTCTTATAATGAAACGTGGTCGTGGGGAGGGAGAAATTTGAGGTTCGTGGGTAGACATGGATATATATATATATATATATATATATATTAGAGTGGAATATAAGGCAAAATCTTTGGTCAGACATCATGCTTGACTCGACGTTTTACATTCTAGGCATTCATTTTTATTTGATTTCACACTTCTTGTAATTATCGACATCAACATTTAGTTCAATTTCTTATTTGTTGCATTATATTCATTACTGTATTTATTTGCTGTCAAAATATAAACATGAAATTTGGCTTGTTTGCTGTTGTGCTGTTCAGTGTTGCATTGTTATTGATCATGATGACAACGGATGTTGTCGTGGAGGTTACAATTCATTGTAACTAAAATGTTATTATATGTTAGTTAATTAAGCAGCAAGGCCGGTAACGTATTACTATAATGGCATGAACTGATCAACAGATGAGCAAGCTAAACAAGAGCATGTTGTTGTTCAACAAACAACTTAGTTACCGGCACGTGGTTTGTTCTATTCCACTGCAGCTTGTGCAATAAATGGTGCTTGAGGCAATAAATATGATATTGCTCTAAAATGTCATTTTGCACTCACACATCTGGAGATCATCAACTCTTTTAGATCTTGCCTGCTGCTTCCGTCAGTTGTCTGGACTTTTAGGTCGCTCGTTGATTCCCTACCATCCATGCAATAACTAATTATGCCTTGAACAATCATTTACGTATGTCCGATCAAAGCAAAATTGTTGTCTGTCATGTACACCAGTTGGTCAGTCAAACCGATGACCAACCGTTATATTCCACTCTGAGATATATTTTATAATTAATATATATATATATATATATATATATATATATATATATATATATATTTCCTCTATTCTACTATAGTTTCCCAACCCCAACCCCAACACAACTATCTCAAATTAACCCAAGAATATCTTTACTACTGTCCCATGACCATACCCCAGCACAAGGGGAGGAAATCGTGAGTAGTCGAGCACGATCTCTCAAGTTGGAAAGCTCCTTCAACTAAGAGCAAAGAGTATCATTCAGCAAGCGTCGCAGTTGTTTTTGAGTAGAAGAAGCATCATCGATGTCAGGGCAGTTACTGGATAACATAGTATGGAGATTATGTTTTGCCTCTGACTCCCCTGGAAATACAAGCATTTCAGACATATACGAAAAAGCGTCACCATTTTATTTCTGTTGTGCAACCCGGATTAGAAGCCTCACTATGCTCGGCAATTAGTTTCTGGCCGCTGTTTGCAGGATTTTTTGTCTCAGATCAAGACAAAATTTGCGCATGCGCAGTATAATGACTGGGTACACCCTACTAAGTCCAAAGAAAGAGTGAAGAAGTATGGGAAATAGTAAAAAATTTACTTTATTATTGCCTTACTTGTTGTTTGTTGTCTATCTTTGATACAGACATCGAGAAAGCGAAGTGAAGTCATGTTAGCAGATTTGAAATGGACCTAAAATCTTCACACCATTGAAATCTATTTGGTGGGTGTAGCCTAATGATCATATTAATGTCTGACCTCTTAACTCACGATTTCGCCTTGAGACTCACTTTTTACTGGCATATTTAATGATTTGCACCCAATTCTCACGATTGTCAGTCGCTTTGTGTAGCCCTGTCTTCTGGATATAGCAGATTTTTTGAACTAGACTCTTATACGACTCTGCTTGCTTGTACCAGGGCTATCCGGCGGGGTATGCAGTAAAAGTAACGTTTGGAAGTTCGAGGCGAAGCCTTCGCAAGCACACAGAAAGGTAAAGCGACGAACACATAGACCAGAGCTGTATGCTTTGATGTAGGCTGTTAACCACGCCTACTTTGGACACATTTAATGGGCGTAGTTATTTACAAATATGGTCTCGCTATTTGGTGCGAACAAATGTTGTGAGGTCTGTAATGACCACCCTCCTGTGTCAAACTTTGAAGAAACTAATGTATTTTTGGTTTTCTTGGAGTGGTCTTCAAGAAGTATATTTAGAATTTGACGCGGGTGGTTATTATTATTATTATGTTTATGCTGCACCTACCAAATAAATTTTGATGGTATTTAATTCTAAAGACAAAATATGCAGCATTTCAGGTCCATTTCAAATCTACTAAATTGATTTGACTTAACTGTTTCTATATCTGTACCAAAGATAAACAAACACAACAAGTACGGCCATAATCATTAATAAAAAGAAGTTTTACTATTTGAATTTCTTACAATTTTTCACTCTTTCCTTCGACTTGTACTTTCTACATAGGATAGTATTCGTGATTGTACTGGCCATGCATAATTTTTCTTGATCTGAGACAAAAATGCAGTCAGCGACCAGAAACTAATATATTTCTTGGAGTCGCCTAACTTGTGTGTTATTTAGAGACATTCAGCCAGTGACCTGTCCTAATCTAAATCACAGCAGTACTGTTGTACTGCAGTTTATAAAGAAAGACAAGTAAGAAGGTTATATATTGTACTTATGGTTCTACTTTATCGCTGTCTTGTATGATTCATAGACTATTGTACCAGTGCTCTGAGGCTGTAAATGGTGAATGGTGTGGGCGGCAAGTTCTAAAGGCAAGTGCTATACATGAATAAACTATAGCTGTTAAGATATCTTTATGGAAAAGCGCAAGCGGAAACTACAACTTTAAAATTAGTAATTCAGAGTCAGTTGTTTGTGAACAAATAAGGAATTTGATTTTTGAGCTAACTGAATGGTTGGGATTATTGTAGAGTAGACAATGTAATGTTATTATTGGTGTACTGGTTAAGTGCTGGTATATAGGTCTTGTACATATGGGGATGTCTCCAGCACATCTTTATCACAGACTCTAGCTGAATCGGTTAGTTGAATCTGATGGTGTTTATAGAAGACAACAAGTTGGCAGTGTTTTTTGAAATTATGCAGTTCAGATACACATGTAATTGTAGCCTCAAACTTCTAGACCAGAGAGCAAGCGAAGTGTGTGTGTCTCTAGTTTAGACTAAAACGATACTAAATTGATTTCAAAAGTGCTTATCAAATCAAAAACCTAGGCATTTGTCTAACATCCTAGTAGCTGTAGGGTTGTTTACCTAGTTCAATAATGTGATGGAGATATGTGCGCTTTTGCATTACACAAACGTTTCATTTGTAAATGTCATGGGATCTCAAACAAAGGAGAGACGCCTGCAGCGACCACTCTTTGATTCTGCAGCAGTTGCCGAACAGTAGCTAGTCTAACCACCAGTTGTCAAAGGTGATGGTCTACCGACGCTGCTGTGCATGTCCTGTCACCGTAAGCTTGAAAAGATTGAAGAACTGATGCTGGAACTAAAACTAAGTCATGTGCGTGCACCATAGTCTCTAATCACAACTCTGGCAAGGAGGATTTCACACGTGTAATCAAGGTTACTTTACTTAGCATAACCAATTATTACTGCTAAATCAATCAGAATATAGAGCCAACATTCCGGATCTAAGACACTGATTGGCTTATAAGGCTTTTTCTGAGACCTTTTTGGTCCAGACTAGAGTTGTGTGCTCTTTAGTCTGGAAGTTCAAAGCTCATGTATGTTATTTGGATGCTATGGTACAGTACATGTACATGCAAATAGTCAATAATGGAAAGTTTTTCCAATGCATAGCTATTGGGTTCCTATTGTAATAGTATTCTTGCTTAAGGCTTTAGTTATTGTACAGATCATGCATGAACCAGGATAGATGGTGTCAACCAGTTGTAGAAGGACCAGAATGCACATAATTTGAACTATTTTTCAAATGCTAATGTTTGATTGAATACTTAAATGTTTTGTTTCTTCTTATAGCAAGTACAGCTACAAGAAAAAGAGAACTCATCACCATCAGATAGCGAGGCTAGTTCAATACTCACAGGATGGATTGTGTTGAAGTTGTAGAAGGACCAGCATGCACATAATTTAAACTACCATTTTTTCAAATGCTAATGTTTGATTGAGTACTTAATTTTTTGTTTCTTATAGCAAGTAAAGCTACAAGATAAAGGTAACTCGTCACTATCAGATAACGAGGCTAGATCAATGCTCAAATTTTGAAAACCAAAATATATTAACCATTCTATTTTTTCTATAGGAATCTGGAGGCAAGAAAACTTTACTCCAACAAGGCTTAGGCAGCAAACCTACAGCAACCCCTTTCCAACAACAACACGGATCACCCTTTGCTGACAAAGACCTTAACGTTGATGGTATGTAATTGTTCTTCATTCTGTTTAGTAACACATGATTTGTGGTTATATATTCTATTTTGTTAGAAGAGGTTGTTGTCACAAATCAAGAGTCTTTTTCTAGCAAGGCTGTTAACGAAACACCTAGTGGGATGGCAATTTCATGTGAGCCAGTTGTGTCGGAGACATTGCATTGTGCGACACTTTGAAAATGCATATAATTGTGTAGGTGTTGACGATGACATTTCTCAATCTCAGTCTGTTCTACAAAAGATTGAAGCTTCTAAGGAAGTCCAGGTGAGTAATACGATGTTGTGTAGTTACTTCTCTACATCAGACATAACCAGTGACGCGGGACTGGGCCCTGGACATCTTACTGGCAACTAGTATAACAAGTAGCCCACTGAACTAATGCTTTAGAACAACCTTCTGATTCTTATGTTATTGGCTTGGATAATAAAATTTACCAATTGTTGCTTTAGGCTTCTACAATGCCAACTAATTTATTGCACAATAGTCAAGCACTAGTTTGCAAGGACAAAGAGCCGCTGGCCGAAAAACATGTTTTGGAGAAGACTGCATGCATTGATGGTAAGAACAAAATTCACCTGCTGAAGCTTCTTTGCTTTGACATGTCTGTTTAGCAATATCGTTGTTGTATTTATATCATTTTATTGAATGGTAGAATAAATTGCTATTGCAGTGCAAATCTGGTTAATTTCTAAACGTTTCTGATGTATCAACGTTATTTATGGGATTGCTGCTTTCATTAAGTGAGAACTAACAGGCTGTCTTGTTTTATTCAGTGGAAGTTGATAAAGGCAAGGTGCAGTCAGAACAATGGAAACCTTTTCAGCCCATGTTAGTTCGAGGCAACAGTACATGTATGTGGGGTGACATTCGATAAACATTGAGATAATTTTGATCTTGTTTATATTTACTAGCTACTACAACATCTGCTGTTCATCAGCCTGCGAGAGGTACACGAAAACTTACGATTAACTTTTGCTGTGATGTTTGACAGACAATTATTTATGATATTGTTGACAACATTTTGGGCCACTCTAAATAAATGTTTGTGCCCCAAAATAAATCTATTTGGTGCATGTGGGTGGTTATTATTATCTTAATTAATATTAGTTCGACTTAGTTGCATTCATTGAATAGAAACTTTGTATCTGCACATTTTAGTAAATTCGATCACACTCCCTTGACACTATATTTGCATCAGAAAAGTCCATCAACTTTATCCAGCGGTAACACATAATTTTAGAGTAAACAATGAGCAATGCAACAGCACATATCAGTTGCCTGCAGAAAGCATGTTTCTATGCACATCTATTTTGAACTCACTAACAGCATACATGAATTTAGGGTGATGTTCTTAAATCTTTTGTCAATATGCATTTAACTTGCATTTCTTTTTCTAGTTCAGTATGTCCATCCTGCCTATGCAGCTTACCAAGATCAACAACGTCGACTTTATGGTGGAAAAATGACTGATGTTCGCATGCTGCAAGTGAAACAAATCACTGCAGGAGCAATCAAAGATCTTTTCCAGTTACACAAAGCAGTTGTGCTGTCTTCCTTTATCTTAATTGTTTAATTTTTGTTATTTTAGTTCATTGGAAACTTGTCCTACAGAAGAGGTGGGCGATCCAGCTGGCCTCACAGTTCCTTTGATGAAACATCAAAGGGAGGCTTTGGCCTGGTTGGTATGGAGGGAGAAACAGACACCGCCAAGTGGAATTCTTGGTAATCAGACATGTTTTATCTCCTTTTGATTTGCTCACACTTTTGTACTATTTGTTCTTTTTGGAATTTTATTTTGTGACTGTTATCAAAATTTATAGAACCATGCCAGGTAGTAGAAATTGATCTAGAATAGTCAAAATTGGCAACAGATCGAGGGTTTATCAGGTATTTTAGTAGAGTAAAGTAACGGCAATCTTGAATCGTATTTGGTCTAGTCTCGCGTAGCCAGCCCCTCCCCTTTTTGTCATCCGGACGGTGGAGAAGGGTCTTCGTCTGGTATAATTTTTTATGTTTGCAGTTGTCATGTTGCCGTATCATTGATAAACTATGAATAGTGCGGTAAGCTCAGTGATCATTTATAGTAGTCAGGTGACCTTGGCTACTTGGCTAATTACTGATGGGAACCCTGTAGAATTCTAGAGCTCATTGTTACTTGTTTTCAGTTCAGTTCTCTGTGAGAACATCACCTTTGATCAAGCTGGTAAACGTTTTGGCAAAAGGAAGTGCCACCAGAGCGAAAAAATCCTGCGGTTCTAACTCCATTCAACTGTAAGAGGGAGGGGCTGGCTACAGCTGGTTAGAATGAGATCAACATATCTTTTCGCTCTGGTGATGCTTTCTTTGCCAGAACGCATACCAGCTTGGTGAAAAGTGTTGTTCTTACAGAAAACTGGTTTGTAAACAATACATGACGAGTTTTGCAATTCTACAGTGTTCCTACTGTAAACCAAGAAATTCTTGGTATCATAAAAATTTCAGTGCCTCCTGAATATTCCATTTCGGTAGCGATCAATTTTCGGTGCATGGACATCGAAGTCGTCGAATGCTTGAAACTCCTGTGTGGATGCACAGAATATCTCTAGAGTACCTAGTAGTTGACAACTAGTAGACGTTAGTAGTATGATTGTGCAATTGTGCTCAGCACAGTTGGTGTGTACAGCACAGCTGGTGTGTACAGTACAGCAGTTCCTGTACTACTAGTTATATAACTAGTAGTAGATATAATTGCAGACATCACAACTTTGAGTAGGTGTGAGTGAGTGCGCATGCTACTACGTATTACATGCGTGTGTTGTTGAATTGCCCAGCTCTAGCAAGTGTGCGGGATGACAAGCCTTCTCAAATGGCTAGGGAAGACAAATCCAACTCTAAGAGGCGAGTTACCAATACCAAGAACTGCCAGCCTTCCAGACCCCAACGTTGAGGAGATTGAAACTGACGTGGTGGCATGAGCCTCAGCAAATGCAGAGATTGATGCTTCTACTGTATGTGTGAGACTGTCGCAAAGCAAGAGCAAAGAATTTGTTTACAGTATCGCCTCTGAACTGCATACAAGTATGGCGAAGTACGCTGATTTGCATGGGCTGCAAGCAGCCTCGAGGCAATTTTCATCCAAATTTGGGCATAGAGTCTTGTATATGACGATATCGTGTTTTCAGACATTGCTGCTGGCTTCTTACACAAAATTTAAGTAGATAGTTATTTTCAGTACCTCATAAGTCATACCAGAATTATCGAAAATAAATCGCCACTGGTTTACAGTATCTGTAATTAGACAACGTCATCTGACTACTATAAATGACCACTTAGCTCACCACGGTATTCACCGTTTATCGGTGGAGCAGCAACACAAAGGAACTTTACCAGACTCTTTCCCACCGTCTGGATGTCAAAAAGGGGATGGGCAGACTATGCGAGACTAAATTAGGTTTGGCTCGGTTTGCATGCAGTAATGTATAACATTGTTGTCAAAACAAATGAAATAATACAGGAGATATGGCCAAGTTGCAAGCTAGGAATGAAACTAAAGGTGATCTTTAGAGAATCTGTTTATTGCTACAAGTTTGCAGATTGCAGCAGCTTTGCAGTGAATGTTGTACCATGCTTGTTTGTTACATCTCAAGAGTTGGTGTATTTATTTATTTTTTCATGAATTGTAATATTGTCAATTACTAAGGGTTGTGATGTCATCTTAGATCTATGATGTCAGATCGTTGCCAATTAATGGTAGAACCTGTATTTTTAATAGCTTACATTATTTTTATTTTTATGGCTACATGATCGAAATGTTTCTATGGAGTGTCCGTATAGCGATGTACTGCTCTATATCTATAGTGTAACGCAAGTATTAACTGTTTCAGCTGATGATATGGGCTTAGGCAAGACACTAACAATGATCTCTCTTATGATGAAGGACAATGAGACACATCGTGTCAGTGATGAACGTCAACACAAAGGTAAGACAAATGGATTGTGAATTGTTTTTTACCATATGCAATGCATATGTCCAGTACAGGCATATCATTAATAACTTTTTAAGCATGGAAAGGCATGTTGCACGGTGAGGTCATCATGCTGCTATTGCAGCTGTAGCATGAGATTTTTCTTTATAATACAAATCAGACAAGCAAATGCTTTACAATCAATTTAAGTTTTGAGAGCAAGAACTACTATGATTTGGTTTATGCATGGATTTTATTGTGTTTACGGTGTTTTTGCTGCAATATATGTATGCTGTTATAGAGTTATTGGCAACTAATGCCACTCTAGTTGTGTGCCCTGCTTCTGTTGTAATGCAGTGGCAGAAAGAGATCGAGCAACGAGTTCAATATGGCAGACTGTCTGTGTATGTCCATCATGGTTCAAGCAGATGCAGACATCCAGAATGGTCAGTTTATTCTCAATGTAGCAGATGGGTTGATGATTTCTAAAGTAGTTAATGTTGCATGTCAGTGCTTTACTAATATTTTGGTAGTTTTTTTCTGTCATACTAATTATAATTAGTTAACCTACTAGTTGATTAGTCTTGCGCAGACAGCCCATCCCTCCTTATGACTTTCGTTGGCAGGGAGAGGGTCTGGTAAGATTCCATTGATGTTTCGGTTCTGCTGCCCCCAGCATTCCATGTGGCATAAAGACATAACAATGATCTGTTAATTGAGATAAGCGAGCAACTGATGGGAACGCACTACCAATTAGTATCCGCATGTACAGCAAAATTTTCGTTTCTGTTTCTTATGCAGGTACTGCTGGACTTTGTTCTTGTTCTAGGCGAGTTCATTTGCTTTCACAGGTTGCCTGGCTGCCTGCTCTAGGCATGGTAGAGAAGCACGCAGGTTGTCTTCTTGTACGACAACATTGCATGGCAGGCGAGTTGTTCTTTGCAAAATTGCATAGAGGCTCATTTGGACGGTATGCAGCTGCAGCATTCGATCTAACAACAGGACGAGCAGCTTCTAGCTGTTTCTACCTCTGTATGTCCACTTGATTGGCTTCTGTACTGTTACGTTTGGAAGTTGGGTGATCATGCACTTAGAATTTTTGTAAGTGAGATGTCTTTCTTGTTATGCACATGCTAGTTGTTGAATACTGTTGGTTCCCAAAGAACAACTCACCTGCCAATGTTGTACAAGAAGATGTACGACCTGCACACTTTTCCTACCATGCCTAGAGCAGGCAGCCACACAACCTGTGAGAGCAAACAAAGTCCAGCAGCACCTGCAGCAGAAACAGAAGCGAAAACTTCACTGTACATGCGGATACTAATTAGTAGTGTGTTTTCATTAGTTACTTGCTTATCTCAATTAACAGATCATTGTTATGTCTTTATGCCCCATGGAATGCTGGGATTGGCAGAACCAAGACATCAACGTATCCTTACCAGACCCTCTCCCTGCCAAAGGAAGTCAAAAAGGGGAGGGGTTGGCTGCACGAGACTACTAGTTAATGCCCATGTTTACTGTATGATTCAAGGTTAAAGGGGCGCGTGCACTCATGCTGGTGCATGCACATTTCATCGCGTTTGAATTAGTTGTAATTCGCACTGAAGGCAAAGTTGACTGAAAAATTCTTTCTATAGTCTGAATTGGAAGGATCAAGACATTGCAGTAAGAGGTTGCAGGTTGTCTCTACTACAATAGATAGGTCTTCTAGGTATAGTGGTTGGAAATTTTTGTCTAGCATCTCAATTCTGCATTGCTACACTGCATTTTTGGTGAAATTCGCCAACCAATTGGCACTTTAGGTCATACTGGGTTTCTTGCTTTATGCACATGACCCAGAAAGCACACTTGAATTTGTAAATAGCACCTCCTCAAGTCATGGCTTCTTCTGAGTAAGCAAGCGCTCTCAGTTCACACTGAGCATCGAAAATTTACACTGCTGCTGTTCCTGTCAATCAATGCCTGAATAGACAGTCTTGCAGTAGTAGTTTTATCTGTTGATTTTTGTGCTTACGCAATCTATGAACAGCACTAGTAAGGGCTTGCTGGCAATCAAAATGGATCATCTTGCCAGGGCATTGCAAGAAATATGGTACATGCCATAGCTACAACGCAAGAGCTATGCCACTTGAGATCGGCTCAAGAGTGCATGTGAAAATGTGAGTGTGCCCCTTTAATAACCTTGTTGGTATAGGCTTGGGACTTTGCAGGCAGCAGGGTTTTGTCTCGTTTCTATTCTAGGTTACTGGCCACCATTTTAGAGCACAAATGGAATTAGAAATTAATTAAGTTAGATTATTTTTCTAGATCCAGTTTTAAGTGCAAACAATTAAATTCACTGCTATAAACTATTAATTAAATGGTTGGTGCAACATCCTTCTCAAATATTAGGTTACACCTTTCAAGGAGAATAGAATGCCAATTTAAATGAACGACATATATTTCAAACCAACATCTAATGCCGATTTTCAAAGCAGAAAATGCAGTGCTACACAATCTTGGAAATTGTTGCTGGTCATTTTGTACATTTTGACGTTTTGCATTAGACATTTAATTTGTATTCTTTTGTTCTTCTGAGCCTCTTGTTTGGTGGTGTCAGTACTATTGGATTCTGATTTTGTTTAGGCTAACACGTTATGATGTGGTCATTACATCCTACTCTATACTTAATGTTGAAGGACAGAATGCTATTATTGCTGAAAAGGAAAGTGCAGAAGAGAGAGGAGAGGTTTAGCACACGATTAGGCTATATTGATTCACTTACTTAAACAATGTTTAGGAAGTGAAAGAAATGAAGAAGGGAAGAAGAAAGACAGATCATTGCTGCATCCCAAAGCTTTACTGGAGAAGAGTTATTTTGGATGAAGGGCACACAATTAAGAACCATAAGACATCAACAGCAATTGCAGCTTGCAGCTTGGAAGCAGGTGAGATGAAACACACCTTTGAACGTTGTTTGAACTGTCCCTCCTCAAGGATGATAACATTATCCTTATCAAAAAATGACTAAGAAGGCAATCTTAGGTGTCGAAAATATGGAATTATTTTGGCTCGGACAGACTGAGCCTAGGTAGAACATTTTTGTATGGCATTACATGTATAACTACTGTAAGTGCCTCCCCTACTGCAGCCATTTTGCATGTAATTGTTGATAACCAACTTCCAAGGGAGATATGGCATTAAAGGCAGCTGAGGTTTTCTCTGGCTAAAGCATGCTAAGAGCCACCCAATTTTCATGAAATTAACAATTACACCATTGGAAGGCCATCACATACTAAGAGACAAGGTTTACACTATTTTATGTGTTTGTCAAAGCACGTCCCAACACTGGCGCAGTAGGGTAGGTGTTCCTAATTGTGGACACTTCCCGGTAATTTGAGTTACAAATGCTGTTTCTATGGTAACCTGCAACGAAGAGAGAGGGAAACATGCCCGATGTAAGCATCAATGTCTAAGCTTTGGAACAATACTTGTATGACTAGAATCGCACAACGTCTTCTAGCGCACTAGCAAAATAAATGGAATAACGTCTGTGACCAGCCCAAACAGGGGTGTATCCTAATTGTGGGCATTTTTTCTCCGCCACAGAAAGCGACTGAGCCTGAGTAACAGCTGGACTAGATACCTGAATGGTTGCCTCACAAGCTGGTATTTTGGGCTGCAATCAAAACCATGTTCTGTTGTGTATCACCACGATTCACCTGCGAAACTGTTAGTACCTACAAGGTTCCTTCCATCACGTCCACAAATTTGAGGTATACGAATCGATCTTTTATTGGATTATGAAAGTGCCCTGACATTAGTTAAGCAATTATCAAGTACTGGTAAAATTCTGAGCCTAGTTACGTTGACTATAACATGCTAAAGATGTGCATTATGTGCATGGAGCAAATGTGTATTTCCAGTCCAGTAAACACCTGATATCTTTACTCATACTAGATCTAGACATCAGTAATCCGCTGACAATCTAGCTGTTTTCACTGCTACTACATCTGGCCACAATAGGGTATGAAATGAAAGGAATAAAGTAGGTGGAATGTTAGTATCAGTGACATTCGTAATCCAGTCAGAATTTCACTGTCTTCACTGCTACTAGTTCTGGCAACAATAAGACACAAAATGAAAACCTACAAACTCACCTAGGATAGATGGAAGGTCAAAACTACCTTGTCTGATATCAATAATCAGCTCCACCAGCGACGCAAAAAAGATGCTAGAACCACAGTTTACAGTTCAGACATTCATCTAAACATGATTGATTGTCTCCTGCATTGTATCGTAGACAGAACACTTGGTTTCGTGATACACCACAGAACATGGTTTTGATTGCGGCCCAAAATACCAGCTTGTGAGGCAACCATTAAGGTATCTAGTCCAGCTGTTACTCAGGCTCAGTCACTTTCTGTAACGGAGAAAAAAATGTCCACAATTAGGATACACCCCGCATCCAGGCTGTTTACAGACGTTATCCCGTATATTGTGCTAGTGCGCTAGCTGACGTTGTGCAATTCTAGTCGTACAGGTTACAGTGTACCGTTACAAAGCCTAGACATTGGTGCGTATATCGGACATTTTCCCTGTCTCTTTGTGCAGGCTACCAGAGAAAACAGCGATTGTAACTCAAATTACCGGGGAGTGTCCACAATTAGGTACACCTACCCTATTTGGTCAGACAAACAACACATTTGGTGGGACGTTGTCCACACTGGATTTTCTATGGCAATTTACCTACAGGCAACAGAGAAGTTGGTACATTTTGTGATGTTGATTTGATGAGACACTCCTTGACTTGAACATACATGTTGATGTCTTACAGACCCTAAATGTCATCTCTCTCTTCTGTGCAAAATACTGTAGTACCACCACTTCAGTTTGCAAGGCTGTAGGGGGACCACAGTCACAACCTGGTTACGAAAACCACACGGAATGCAACTGCTAGGTCACCTCTTAGTCATGCCAACTTGAACATGTTTTCAGGGTACACCAAGAGGAGGTGGCTGACCAACGTACTCCAATGACACACACACACACACACACACACACACACACACACACACACACACACACACACACACACACACAAGATGCACACATGCATTGAGTACCTACATGTAAGTGTTATGTTGTGAAACAGACATTAGCACAACAAAACAAACTTTGTGAGTCAATTGTTTTAGCTGTGTCTAGTATGGCTGTATGTTTGTTTTTGACTAAAAATATGTTGTGGGTAGATCACAGGTGGATTCTGACAGGCACTCCTTTGCAGAATGATCTTTTGGACATGTACAGTCTTATAAAGTGACAATGGCATAGTTCTGTGTGTTGAGTATATTTGATATAGTTGTTTGTAATTAATACACAGGTTTTTACGTGTTGCTCCATTTAGTGAACTCGGGGTTTGGAAAAATCATGTGTCTGTCAACTCAAGTGGTAATCTTGAATTCAAATCTTATATAGAAGAACTCTTTTTGCTATTGTTTTTCCTAGCTGGATTTCAAAGGTTGGATGTACTTGTTAAATCACTTCTGCTACGGAGGACAAAAGATCAGATTCAAACCAGTGCTATTGTAATGATTGTACTTGTTACTATCTTTTGCATTTGGAGTTTGAGGCTTATTATTTTTGCTTGTCTGAATTAAGGGTTGCCTTCCTGAGAAGAAGGAACATAAGCACAGTCTGCAGCTGTCAGAAATAGAAGCTTTCGCACATTGGAAGATATTTCAGACTGCACGGTGAACATTTGTGTTACTGTATACTTTTGTTTTTTATTGAATGATGGCAATTATTTGTTCTTACTTGGTGTGTGTGTGTGTGTGTGTGTGTGTGTGTGTGTGTGTGTGTGTGTGTGTGTGTGTGTGTGTGTGTGTGTGTGTGTGTGTGTGTGTGTGTGTGTGTTACCAGAAGTCAACAAAAAGCAGTAAGGATTACTTTGCAGTTGAGGGCCAAGTTTGGTATGGAAGAGACTATTGAAGAAGAAGGGATGCTTAAACGTCTACAGTGGTTAAGGCACACTAGCAGAATGGCTGAGTTTAGCATGCCCAAACGTATTCTCTTTGGTCGGTTACCAGCAAAAAGATCTTTTCATGGTGTGAAGTAGCCTCCTCCCCAGCCTCCCACGGGAACTGAAAGTGTCATACGGGAACCGAACACTGCCAGGCTTACGTGAGTCTGGGGACGAGGCTAGTGTGAAGTTACCCTGGAAAGATAGAATACACACAGACCTAAAGGAACTTAATATGCAAACAGATTGGTTTGAAACAGCTGACGTTAGAAAGGCTTGGTATGACAGTTGCGCAGCTAATTTGAGTCCAAGGAGAAACAACAGACTACTACAAAAGAGTTCATCAACATGTGGATTTTGGTGGGATGTTTTGCAGCACACACACACACAACCGTTTTTCTTACAGTAGGCACTGCTGCAAGATACGTAGGCTTGCTCTAGGTCATTGCTTAGTACATCTCAAAACCCTGCTTATTGCATGAGGTCCAGCCATTAGGTTGGGGCACAGCCATTTAGAATGGCATTTTCTAAACCATTTTATCTGTGTTTGGCTGGCTGGCTGGCTATTTGTCTTTGTGTGTATTTACTAATGTACATTGGTGACGAATTTTAGGTGCTTCCTAGCTACTGAAGTGGACAGAACAGAAGGGGGCACAACTGCTACCAAAACTACTCATCTTGCAGATGATCGATTTTCTCAAAGTAAAATTCAGTGTTTGGCAAAATGTTTTAGTCTGTGATTTATCTTTTACAATGTTACAGCTTCTGTGGAAAACCTTTCACTAAGCTTGAGGTCTGTCAACAAAATTATTGATGCAGCAATTTTACATCAAGTCTCAGAGCATGCTGACACAGAAAACAGAGGAAAGTCAACTCTCTTGATTTTGACACTAATTCTTCGTTTACAGCAGTGCTGCAATCATTTATCTCTTCTTGTATCAGTAAGCAATCTCATTTGTACCAATAGTTAGCAAATATTTAAAACAGTATGGCTGGTTACAGAACTTTAGACCTCAGGATTTTGATGCTGATGATGAATTGGCACAGCAAATGTCTTCTTTGACACTCGGTTCAGAAAAATTACTGCCAGATGTAAGTGCCAGTTGCATTTAATTGCAGTGTTCTTGGTTTCTTACCCTGATTTTATTTTGAAGGTATCAAATCAAGGTTCTTGGCCTGAATGCTTTAGTGAGAAGTTTGCAAGTACCAAGGTAGTTTGGTCTCTTTTGTATTTCATGGGATAAATGCATAGTCAGTGTGACCATGTGCAGATTCGTTGTCTGATCGATGAGCTTCACCAAATTTGCACTGCCGACCAGTTCTCCAAAAGGTAAGGCTTTCTAAGATAATAATAAGACATTGTAATTAGAACATGTGTTGCTTACAGTGTCGTTGTGTCGCAATGGACTTCGATGTTGGGCATCGTTGAAACACATTTGACTGCCGCTGGCATGCGCTGTGCTATGATTAAAGGAAGGTCTTGCTCATTCTATTACTATTAGGTGTTGTGACTACTTTATGATTGGTGTTTGTATGATAGTATGAGTCCAGCTGAGAGACAAATTGTTGTTGACTCTTTCAACAGCCAGTCACGTTCAGTTGAGGTAAATCTGAGTATAAATATGCTTTGAGTATAAATAATGGACATTGGTTATTGACGACTTGTGTTGTCAGCATTTGTTCTAATGTTGTAATGATATATTTGGTTTTTAAAGCATATACTTTAGATTGGTGAATGCAGTACGTTTGAACCTTCTGCATTGGTTATCAGTTGTATTTGATTTTTATTGTTTGTTACTGCATCAGTTTTTCAAACATTTTATGTCACAGCATGCACTACAAGTATGCCTATCATTCTTATGGCAGTTTATAATTTAATTTACTGTGCATTTTGTATTTGTAACTTATCTGTGCACCGTTTAGTGAAATTGTTTATAGGTTTTGCTGTTGTCTCTTCGTGCTGGTGGCTGTGGGCTGAACCTCATAGGAGGAAATCATTTGTTCTTGATTGATCCTCATTGGTAAGAGGATGGAGGTTTGTACGAAAGGCAGTACAAGGACAATAACTTATTACCATTATGTAGTTAATTAAGAATGTATTTTGCTTATGACAAGCATGTTTGTGGAGAGAAACAAAGCAGTGTAAACAACTTGCTAACCTCAAAAATACACTACTGTTTAATCATTTTATTCTGTGTTTGAGAGCATGGTGTATGTGCTGTCTAAAATACAAAATTGTGGTGGTGACAAAAATTTCAGCAGCTGACAGAATCTCTGTCAAGTGCTGTAATGATGGCAACACAGAGATTGAGATTGTGCATACTGTTTCACAATTGTCGTTCATCTTCTGGCATATTTCTGATTCTCAATTCGTGGGCCTCATTCTGTTTACTCTCTATCGTATATACGTATGTGGCATCAGTCTTGTAATTTAAATCTATGAAACACAATTTTGTATTAAATTCATTTCACAATCTATTTACAACTCTTTCCACCTTTTTGGTGCTACATCTATGTCCTCTGTAATCAGTGACGACTCGACCATCATGGCTATATGAAAGAATGTATCTTCGATGTGTTGTGCTGCTGCAGTCGTTTTGTTGTAGGAATCCTGCTCTAGAGCAACAAGCCTGTGATAGAATTTACAGAGTTGGCCAAAGAAGAAATGTGGTTATACACAAGTGTGCTAATGCAATACGTATACCACACCCGTTATGTATCAAGCAAATTGTGCTCTTTCAGGTTTGTTTGCCAAAAATCAATCGAAGAACGTCTTGTGATTGTGCAAGAGAAAAAGAAAGCAATAGCAGATCGTGTCCTAACAGGGTGAGATCATCTGAGATGCTACAATTTTAGTTGTCTGTTATTTGATGTTTGTTGTTTTCTAGTGCTAAAGCTTCGAAGGCAACTAGCAAACTATCCATTGAAGATTTGAGGCTGTTGTTTGATGTATAATGAATTGTTGCACTTTACATACTTCTTTTGTTGTTTTCCGGCTGAACTTCTTTTGTTGTTTTCCGGCTGATTATTAAAATCAGTAAACGATTGAACTGTTACTCGATCAATAAGTAGGGATCTAGAGTTTGATGTATAATGAGTTGTTGCACTTTTTGCACATTTTTGTGTTGTTCTCTGGCTGATGAGCAAAGCTAATACTAATAAAGGTTTATTTCATTGCCAGAAGAAATCATTGAAATAGGATTTCTAAAACTACTGTATCACGATAATCCGGGATTTCGTAAATTGTACGGGGCATTGCGTCCCTCTCAACATGGCTGCGCGCGTTGTTCGCTAACGTATTCGTATGTTGTCTCTCCACGTTCTCCTTTGACGGTTCAGACACTATTGGTCATTACAACATTGATAGGAAGTGTGATAGTTTTCATTTCTAGTTGTTTAGGTAGAACGATTTTGCTTATGAGCAAAGGGTTGATGGTTGTAATGCAGATGAAAATGTAGTTTGCAGATTGGCACCCAGTAGTTAGTAACTAACTAAGTGGGATGTAAAAACGTGTGGGACCCGAATATTCGGAAGGGGGCAAAGTCATCGTATGCCGTATCGAGGAGAGAGTTGCGACAACTCTGATTATGGGCGCCATGTACCCAAAACCTAGTCTCGCGTAGCCAAACCCTCCCCTTTTTTATATCTACTGGCGGGGAAGGGTTTGATGAAATTGCACGCAAACAGTGGTGCCAGACATACGCCCGCGTGTTTCCAACTAGTAATTAGATGAAGGTTAAGCTGACAGGTGATAATTACTGGAAACATTCTTCTCTCTGTTGTCGACGAGAAATCACTTGTTGGAAGGCTTACAACAATCAATGGACAGACTTTACAATAGCAGTGTTCTAGCCAGGATTTTTTCCCAACCGGCAATGCTAATTGAATTATGACGCCATTAATAACGGATGATGACGTCATCATTGCCTAATTTTAGGTCATCTTTAACTTGCATTAGATTTTAGGATGGTACAGGTGATATAGACACTATCCGCACACAATTCAGTATGTATACATTACCTATAGTACGTGCAGACACATCCACTGAACACTCCTGCCTGTCTGAGCCATCAAGAAGTGAGTGAGACCAAGGCACAGTCCGGCAGGGCACAGGAACAAGGCCAGTGGCGGTCGAAGTAGAGGAAAGAAAGGAGGTGCCTCGGAAAAGACTGAGACGAAGAGAAGATTGCAATCTTCTACTTGTTCACGTCAGGATCACAGATAGAAATAGCACAACCTTAGTCACTGACACTTGATATAACTGCAAACGATGACCAGGAATATGGCGCGCTCAGAGAGAGAGAGAGAGAGAGAGAGAGAGAGAGAGAGAGAGAGAGAAACGGAGTACTCTGCACGGAAACAGCTAATTTCTGTGTATGTATTTCTGCTGCAATGTTGCTATTACTTGGAAATTACAATGAGACGTAGAAGTAGAAGACGCATCACGTAGCAACTACGTTTCCAACTATTAATTAACTCAATCATTATGATAATAACTCGTATTAGAATGTTCTGTCAGTTACCGCTAGAGGCACAATATACTAAGTTGAGCGTACTTTCCTCTTACACTGCCATCATACTTCAAGAAAGCATAGTACGTGTTTAGGAACTTCTCGAAATAAGCCTTGCTATCAGCAAACGAAACAATAGCAAGAAGAGCACCGTTTTCGCCGTGAGAATGGCTGTCAAAAAAAACTGTAAGTCCACGGTCTACTGCTACAGCAAAAGAAAACGGATGAATCACTAGCACGCCTGCAGAACGACCATTTACGTTGCACTCTGCCTGTGATTGAAGGTTGTCAAAAATTTCATGACACAGTTCAGGCGTTATAAAGAAGTCTTGACAGATTGAAACCCCTATTGCAGGTTTGAGGTTGACGACTTCACTGCACGAGTACATACCTGTTAGTCCTAATCGATCGTACATCTTGTTTCCTTCCATCATGCAGTTGCACATCATTGACTGAAGGTGAGAGCAATTGCCACACAATGCTGATTCGGTTGAAATGAGTTCCTTGCAAAACAAGGCACAAATTATTGTGCACGCGTTTGAACCATTTCTACCGTCTATACGACTCTGACATTGATGGCGTGGAAGCAAAACCACTTGCCGTCCAAATTGTTCATCAGTTACATCCGAAGGGATTGTACTGCAAGGAACAGATGCAGCAGGAACAGCAGCTGATACTGTAATGCTAGTTGGAAGTGTGCGGTGTTGTTTATTTTCCTTCAGTAACAACGGTGATGGTGATTGCTCTGAAGACGCTACGCTGGAAAAGAATGTTTTGATTGTTTTCTGCTTTGCAAGTGTCACAGGTGATGAAGTAGGAACCAATGATGAGACAGTAGGCACGGCAGAACTGGTACTGCCAGGTGGTAGGGGGTCAGTGAGTATTTCCCCAAGGGGACTTGGAGCAGGTGAACCAGTGGTAGCCGAAATTGGAACAAGCATTGAACTGCTAGAACACGACTTTGTTACAGAATGTTGAGACGCTGCTGGTACAGACACCGGTGTGTAGCTTTTAGAGGGTACCCGCCTTGTCTTTTTCCCGTGCCACTTCCGCAGAGCAGTCTGAAACGGAAATTCTGCTGCTGGAGGACCATCAACAGATATCTGCATCAATCGATTGAGAGTAGCATACTGTAGACGGTTTCGACGAGCATTCTTTATAATTTTGAGCTTGCTAAAATCGCGTTCGCTATCTGCAGTTGACAATGGTATAGCTAAACCCCAATCAGCAACACTGAGAAGGTTTGGTAGGTCCCATGAATAATGTCGATGAAGTGTGGCTATTAGCTCGGCACTAGCTTTGCACTGATGAAATCGTGTGTCTGCTCTGATGACAGATTTTGCATGTACCCATTCCACTCTGGTATCCGCAGAATCTACAAGTGGCCTAACAATTTCCTTAACACCGTCAACACTAACTTGGTGAGGTTGACCGAGTAAGTTTAATAAAACTTCCAAATGATCGTTGCCAAAAGAAGACACGTCTGACATTGACATTTCAATAATTGCTACAGGATCAAATATGCTTAATGCTGCAAGCAACGGCATTGCAGGAAATCGGTCTCTCAAACCTTGCTCAAGTTTATCAAAATAAGTATTTCGAACTGTTTCTCTCCATCTGCGTCTCTTAAGATCTAAGTCTCGGATCGTAAGATTTGCAGACTCCAGAAACTGTTCAAGTTGTTGCTCGTTAGACCCTGGCATTATTCGGAGCTGCTCTACGGATGCCATAGCTACATCTAGTGCTGGCTGCAAATCGCTAAAGTTGAAACTGGATTTTTGAAACACTTTCGAAAGCCGAGTCAGGTGAGGTAGCAAATCTTGAAGCATTAGCAAGGAAGCAACAAACTCTACCTTTGAGATATGAGCAAGGTATGCCTTTGCAGCAGCGTCTTTTCTTTCAGAGGCTTCGCGGCTAAGAGCTACTATCAATGCTGGGAAACAGTTTACAAAGGCTTTTACTGCAGCCTCATGCGACAACCACCGTACAAACTTGGGTTCTTTAAGGTAAGTCTCAGTTTTGTCAAACAGTACCTGTACAGCATGCAGAGCTGCTTCTCTCACTGGCGAGTTATGAAAAAAGCGAAATACTCCTCCCAGCGTTGGCTGGAATACGTTATTTAAGTAGGGGACGTCTTTGCACGCGTCAGATACTGCTAAGGCCTCACGGTGACAAACGCAGTGCACATGCACAAGATGTGGATTGACTGCTTTCATTCGGCTGGCAACGCCACTGTGGCGGCCAGTAAAATTGCTTGCTCCGTCTGTGCCAAAGTGCAGACGACGGAGGTTGACTCCACGGTCTTCACACCACTCACATATTGCATTGGTCAAAGTGTAGGCAGTAGTGTTAGGTACGGGTTGGAAAGTACCAAAACGAGACCTAACTACACCATCACAAACAATGCGAAGGTGTAAGTCAAGCTGACAGATATTGCTAACATCAGTTGTCTCATCTGCCATGACTCCCACAAATGCAGATCGCTGAATAAGAGACGATGTTTCATCATGAACTACTTCAGCGAGAGCTTCCAGAAATTCTCCTAGTATTTGGTCACTGTCGTAGTGTGCATTTTTACCCAGTCTGATAGCGGAGAGATCAACACCAACCTGGCCTAGTAGCTCTTTCAAACTATGCCATTTCCTCAAAGCAATATCTTCCTTTGCTATCCAGTACAGAGCTTGCAGGCATTTCAACATTGCAGCATCCTGTTGCTTGTTTTTGTTTCGGATGTGCTGTATCTGCATTCCTTGAATGCCACCACTTTCAGCTACACGTGCAGCTTGTTTGCTGTGACCAATAGCTTGCTTGTGTAGCCAAGACTCCTCGTGCTCCTTTACTGCGTCTAGCTTCAGTCGAGTACAGCCTCTAGTAGACCATGCTCCCCTGTTGTGTCCTCCAGGTAACATTGTTTTATCGTACCGCTGGCAACACACTTTACAGAACAATTTTGGCAGTGAACCATCTTCACCTAGCCGGTAGGTCAGCCACGACCGAGTACTTGCCCATGTTGTGTAGCTAGCCGGCATGCCAGATGGCAATTTCACCTTCTTTGCAGGAGGTCCACTATCTGCTGTTGAGGCTAGATCCATACCTTCAGTATCCAGGATGCGCAGTAAGGATTTTAGTGTCACCGTATGTGAAACATGCAGCGTCACTGTATGTGACACATGCAGCCATTACTAGTACAGAAACTTCAACTATAGGTTATATAGCTATTCAGATGTACCATGACACCTTATATACAAGGCCCTAGTAAAGAAATGAGTTACAACATTCTTGTAAGAGAAGGTGCAGGTGTACATGTGGATGTGCAGGTGTCTTTTGCAAAATGGCATTCCTATCTTGATAGCCTGTTGGTGCACACGTGCCAATGGCAAGGTGAGAATGCAATTAACATGTGATACAGGTACCCTACTGACATGTAGCTGTTTAGCTTTCACAGCAGGCTGTCTCCACAACCATAGTCCCTTCTTCTTACTTGGCAATAATTGTAATCCATCCAACCGGCAAAATCAGCTATATTTACCTTCCCAACCGGCATTTTTCCTTCCCAACCGGCAAAATGCAGGCACTGCCGCCTCTGGCGAGAACACTGAATAGTATGGTATTGTTCTTGGTATAGGGCGTTTAGTTAGCTACGAATTCACGCAAACTGCACGCTAACCTCTGCATAATTACAGTAGAGTCTGCTTAAGTCAAATCTTAAAGGGGCCACAAAAATATTTCTACTTATCCGAAATTCTACTTATCCAAAAAGCCTTGTTTCAACCTCCTTAAATTATGTATTAACTAAAATATGTAAGACTCTAAAGTCACCTGATACCTATGCTTGACTGCAAAACTATCAATCTTTTTCTCTAATTTACCTATTTGGTCTAGCAAATCTGAATTACCATCTCTCTGTACAACAAAATATCGAAGCTTCTGCAAACAGTTGCTGGCTTCATAATGGCTAACTAGTGGTACTTCATCACCACAGTCATCTTCTGTGGAAGGGTTGTCTGCTTCTGCTGAATGCTGCAGACTGCTAACTACTTCAGCTACAGTCATTGCAGGATATACCAACACTTCTGAATCAACATTAAAGAAGTCGACTGCAGCAAAAGAACTGTCTATTAGACCTCTGTCTAGAAGACCCTCAACAAGAGGCATGACACTTGGCTCATCTGTTTCAACATCTGTGGTGGCACTTGTCTGTTTGGAATCCTGCTTTTTTAAAGCAGTTCTCCACTGTGGCCATAGTGGCTGAGTCCCACGCCATCCTTAGCAGTGTCAGTGCGTCAAAAAGATTTATGGAAAATTCAGCTGCTTTGAAACCTGAGTCAAAATGCTGCAGTAACTTGCGAAGCATGAGAGATCTGTAGTGAGTCTTTAAATTCTTTATTATTCCACAGTCACAAGGTTGAAGCTTGGCAATAGCGTTAGGAGGGAGAAACAGAAGCTCTGTAGCTTTGAGACCAGCCACATGCCTATGAGCAGTACAATTATCAACCACTAGCAACACCTTACGCTTGGCTTTGGCCATTGCATCGTCAAATGACCTCATCCACTTGATCAGGGGCGTACCGTGGCCATTGGAATTGGGGGGGCTGAAATACCCGAACACTGACACGCCCCTTTGACAAAAATTGTATTAGTAGCAACAATGCAGACCACAAAGTATTACGTTTACTCGTATACATATATACAGTATGGAGCAGACTAAACAAGCACCTATTTACTGAAAAATCATCCTGCGGTTTCCTCTTGCACAGAACTCTTACAAAAAGCTACGTAACGCTAGTTTTCACCTGACAAAATGGGAAACGCCCACAAAAACTGGGGGGGCTATAGCCCATTTAGCCCATGCCACGGTACGCCCCTGACTTGATAAACAGTTCACCAGTCATCCATGCTCGTTTGTTGGCTTCATATTCAGTAGGCAGTTGCCTAATCCGTTTGAAACACCTCGGGTTTTTGAACTTGCAATCACCAGTAATGGCCATTTTTCTGACCCATCCATTTGGTGCACACCATTGCTGTTCTTCTCTCCTTTGATTTCTTGCCACCATGACATTTCTCATGTTTAAATGCAAGCGTCTTGTCTGGCAAAAGTCTCCAAAACAAACCAGTTTCGTCAGCATTGAAAACGTCTCTAGGATTGTACCTTGCAAGAACTGAATGCAACACGTCCGTCACCCATGAATCAGTAACTTCTTCGTCAACTGCCGCTCTTTCTCCGCACATTGACTTACATGTGAGCGAATGACGTTTCTTAAACCTGTCAAGCCATCCTACACTGCAAGACCAATCGCATTTACCGAGTTCCTTCGCCAGGTCTTCGGCTTTGCTTATTAGGATTGGCCCGCTTAGCGGCACGTTCTCTGATCGCGCGCCCATAAACCACCTCAACAGCGCTTCTTCGACATCCTCGTGCTTAGCAGGTCTAGCGCGTTTCTTACTCACATCAGTGTGCCCTTCGTAGAAAAGTTTTCTGTACCTGTCCTTGTCCCGAACTACTGTTGAAACACTACTTGGTGCGATGCCGAAGTCATTGGCGATGTCCTTTTTCCCGCCCCTTTCAACACAGTCAATCATTTCGATTTTTCGCTTTAGAGATAGCGTAACAAGTTTACGTGAAGCAAAAGAAGCCCAATACATCCGATGGTTGTCGGTTGATAAGTCAAGCCGTTCTCGCAGAGCACATTTTACTTCACGCATGATCTTGATAAGTGATTGGAAGGCGCGGTTTAGGAGGTAGCCGAAGCCCGCGTCTTGTGATGCCTCGGAGCACCAGGGGAAGGCGAATGGAAGTTGCTATGGGGTTTGGCAGGCCTGCAAGTTGATAATGTTGTTTGATGCCGACCAGATACACCTTCAGCGTCCGGAGCACGAGGGGAAGGCGAATGGAAGTTGCTATTGGGTCTGGCATGCCTGCAAGTTGATAATGGTGTTTGATGCCGGCCAGATACACCTTCAGCATCTGGTACTGCACTTCGAAAGCTGTTGACGCGACAAACTCAACGAGAGAGGACTCTGAAGCTGTGAACGGTGACCACTTCTTTTGCCTGCAGAACTCCTTATGCCGTGACACGCCTGCCTTATAATTGCGTCGTGATGAGTGGCGATGCTTTCGTTTAGGAAGAATGTCGCTGCTGGTCCGGGAGACCAATGGTGAGAGCTTCTGCAGGTAGTGGAGTCGTCCGTGGTGCTGCCAGAGGTGCCAATGCATGGAACTTGGGCATCTGTGCGCGAAACAATAAATCAGCAATTACGTTAGAAGAGCCCGGAATGTGTCTAATAATGACGGTAAAGTTATTATTTGCCGCCGTAAAGAACAAGCAACGGACGAGTGCCATCAGATTGGGGCAGCGGGTTGAACCGTGTTGCCACGCGTCGACTACGCTCTGATTGTCACAGTGGAACAAAACTCGCTTGCCGGCCCAGTGCTCGGCCCACGTCAGACCGGCTATGACGACGGCAAACAATTCTTGCCATGTTATGAATTTTCCTGATTCAAGCGTCTGATGCGACTGCCAATCACCGCGGAATCACGCTCCACTGTTGTATGCGCCGAAGCCATGTGAATCCGACGCATCTGTGTAAAGCTCCATATCTGCTACAGCGGAGAGATGCGGATGCAACATCATTGCCACCCCATTCTAGGACAGGGGAAAACGGTACCGCCACCGGAAATCCTTCCTAGTTTCGCTAGTAATATAGACATGGTGATGACTCAGTCGAACGGAGGTTGTCAGGTCGATGAGTCGGCGTAGTAAAATTCGGCCAGCTGGAACGACCTTGCATGCGAAACTAAGCTTGCCGATTATTGATTGCAAATCGCGCTTGGTTGCCTTACGGCGTGACAGCCATTGGGGAATTTCACTCATCGGATCCTTCAGTTTTTCAGGAGGTAACCTAGCCACCAGCGCCTTTGAGTCAAGCTCAATGCCTAGGAAAGTTATAGTTGTAGTTGGGCCTGTTTCTTTGCTTGGCTCCGTCACTACGCCCAGCTGCTGGGCTTTGTCCTTGACCCGTGTCATGGATGCATGGCAAGTGGGGTTATCTGGTTCGACAGAAGAAATCGTCTAGGTAGTGAAGAACATGCTTAATGTTGCATTCGTTTACTAGGATCCATTCAAACGTGTCCGCTACTTGATTAAATAGTGCTGGCGAAGAGCGTAGACCGCATGGCAAGCGCTTGTCGACGTAGTAGTTCCCCCCCCCCCAATAGACTCCCAATAGGTCCCAATCCTCTCGGCGGACTGGGCACAGACGAAAGGCATGTTTCAAGTCCATCTTCGCCGTGTAGCAACCCTGACCGGCTTGTTTCACGAAGGCAATGGCGTCATTAATTTTCTTGTACAGCAGGTGATACTCCTCCGGGTCGATGCCGTCTTTAATACTAAATCCGCGAGGAACGGAGAGGTGTATGATCAGTCTCCAGCTATCGCTTTTCTTTGGAACGACGCCTACGCCAGAGCACTGGAGAGTTGGTAAGGGGGGAGTTCCTTGTAAGGGCCCGCCATGTGACCGCGTTCACATTCTAAGTCGAGCCCTTGCTGAACAATGACCTTGTGCTCCAGTGCGGACTTCAGATTGGACGATGAACGAAAGTAGCGTGCACCACTGTAGCCAAGATATTGAAACCGTGACGTGGCGACTAAAGCAGTGATTCAGCAAACGTGGGATCAGCGTGATTATGTAGTGACATTGCAAAAACCTCAGGCTAAAGTGCTTGTTTATTGGTGCCCATGCGGGAACATGTGGCCTCTGGGTTGTCGCCGTGGCAGGTAAAACATTTGTGTCGGTATTTTGCACAGGCTTGGTGACGCTTGGTTCTTGCATCGATCAGCTCTGAAGAGACGGCAGATTTCGGGTTTGCCAGAAGTGGGGTTGGAGATGTTACCGGGAAGGTGCGGTTGCTCGTCTGGGGGGACGAAAGTACTGGTCGGTGTGAGTAGTCTGTTACCACATGGCCCGGCTGACCACATGTATAGCAGGTGACAGAGGTTGCTGCGCGACCTGTGAAACACTGAGCCCATAGGTGGTGGTAGATCGTGTCCCATCTTACGCCCGTGGACCTGCTGACGAAATAGAGAAAGGCTCTATCGTATTTTAACCACGCTGAAGTTTGGTATTCCGAGCTAGCTTCGGCGACTATAGACTGATAGCCGATGAGTTCGTAACCTCGAGCCGGATCCGCTAGTAAGACTGTCGCCGCGTATGCAGACCAAACCTGAAGCCACGAACCGATGTCGCGGACAGTTCTGCGGTTTGGACCGGAGACCGAGGCTTTTGTTGCCATGGGGACCCCGCCAGAGTTGGTTGTTACTTCAGTAAGTATTACGTCAAAGTCATTATAATCACCTGCTAATATCTTCCTCTTTGTTCTCCTAGGAAGCATCCAAGATGCCGGTTGCCGTCCATCCGTAGCTGTCGTTGTTCCGGTTCCCACGATTGCGACTCCGCATCCGGGTACGGCCCTCCCTTGTGGCGTGGTGGACAGAGCCTGATCTGGAACTTAAACGACTCAGGACAGGACGGATGGCTTCGGACGTGGCAGCTGCCGATGCTTGTTCCGCTGAGTGGATCACAGTTTCTGTCGATCTGCGTGACCATGGTAGACGTTTTCATCACCGCTGGCGTGGATGAAGGTGCTGCCGGCTCTGCGGTGGTTGTAGTAGCTCCGTCTGTAGGAAAAGGAACAGCGGACATCGCTTGATTTGTTCCGGCCTAGAACCGGTGGGAACAAGATGGTATTGCTTCAGAAACAGGCAATTGAAACGTCCAGAAGCGAAGCGATTTCTTCCGGGGACTGAGGAAGAGTGAGGGATGCTTCACGTCGGGCCGAACGACTACTGCGCTTACTCATTGAGAAGCTACCGGCTATACAATGCTAACCGAACAATGCAACGTTCTCACAGTTATTTGTATTAATACGTCAAAATTCCACCTCTAGCTATTATTAACATTACAAAGCTTCTGCAATCCTCTGCTACTCCTGATGTTAAACTACGTTTACTACGTTTATCAAAAACCCGCTAGGAAACTATTGCTAGTTGCGCAACTGGTCATGTGGTTCTCGGATCAAATATCGACGATCCCGGATCAGCAGTCGATTTGGTAACGGATATAGTCCATTTAATATAGAATTTGGCCTTCCACAATGGCATTAATCAGCAAGTCTTCTAACCCAGCTGTAAGGAACTCAATTAAGAATTCTAACCTTTCTTTCCGATTCCTTCTAGATATACGTTCTCGCGCGGCAATTGACAAAGTAGCTGTGGTCCTTAGTCAAATGTCAGGAGAGACCAGTTGCGTTACTTGCTCAAAGTGGCTTCCTCGCTTAACTAAATGGCTTCTTGTTTTCTCTTGTTGTTGCAAGTCTCTTTTGTGTGTGACCTTGATTGTTCACTTTCTTACCCTTATCGTTGTAGTTATTTTGGATTTGCCGTCTGTGCTGCCATTCTAGCAGTACTCCCCAGTATGACATATGCTGCATAGGCGTAGGAAGTTTTCGAGTGTTGGGGGGCAAAACATGACAATCTTGTTCAGCATAGCTATGCTTTATTGCGTTTTGGAGTAATGCAGTAAGGCAGGATAGTTACACTCATGGTTGCCTTTGGGAAGCATGGCTCCTTTGGCTACGACGGGTCTTATGCCTATGTATACTGCTGCACAGCTGCTGAGCTTTCTTACAACGGCAACTTTCTGTAGTACTGCCTGATTTACTAATGCAACGAGTCGTTCTTCTCCTTATTGCTTTTCGACAAGACGAGTGACCACATACCAGAGATGCATCGTTGTGGTTTTGATAAGTTTAATTGTCGTTCCCGTTTCATTCTAGATCATGTGACTGGCAGATCGAAATCCGATTCTTTTCACATTTTCCCATCCATCGACTGTAGCTTTTCTGGAAAAGTAAAATGGTATTGTGTGAGATCATCCTTCTAAGCGTTAAGCCGGTGACGCCATTCTGACATCCACTTTTATGTGTACTTAATGCGTTTGGCTCCAAACTTGAGCTACTTTACAAGACAACCGCGGGAGATCAATCGAGCCCTTGAACGTCATTCGTTCACGTGTACAGTTTTAACACTACTATACTTACTAACGAGACTGTAGTCTATCTGAATTCTATGTCATTTTAACTTTAAGCTGTTGAGTAGATGGGGTTCTTTGTCTTTCTTGATGGACGCAGCTCTCTTAGTCTCCGTTAGGTGTTGGTATTGTGCGTGTGCCGTTAAACAAGTGGAATGAAGAAATTTGTGGCGTTATCTGCAGTAGATTAGAGAGACAGGTTTCATAGCAACATAATCCGGGGTAGAGCAGTGCTCCTGGATGCGGCAGATTAGTGGCGCGAGCACTAGAAATATATGTTGAGTTGTGTTCACTACATTATCAAGCAACGTAGAATTTAGACGCACGTTGTGAATACAAATACTGGTAATTTTGGGTACTTTGTGTCGGTCTTTTAACTATATGAGTGCGTAGATGAGGATGAGATGCGACACGTGTAGACGAATATTTAGACGAAATCATCTTTGTCTGGTCTTTTTACGTTTCTTTTTATGCGTTGAATGTTCTGGTTGTTCCACACAATAGGAGTTCTTCCAACAATTTTCAGCTCACGACCATACAGGCATTTGAACTGTTGTGCTGTAGCAATGGCGTATCGTGAAAATTGCTTTGTCATTCTGATGCATTTTCATTTGCTTCATGACGCAGTAAAATTTCACTTACTGCGGGAACAGCCGTTGCTCGTTGGTTGCTCAGCGGTTGCTCAGTGGTTGCTCAGTCAAGCTGCATTTTTCTTTGCTTCGTGACGCAGTAGAATTTCACTCACTGCAGGAACAGTCAGACTGCATTCCCTTTGCTTCGTGTCGCAGTAAGATTTCACTTACTGCAACTGCCTTTGCTTCATGACGCAGTAAACTTTCAGTCACTGCAGGAACAGCCGTTGCTCAGTGCCTGCTCAGTCAAGGTGCATTTCCCTTTGCTTCCTGATGTAGTAAAATTTTAGTCACTGCAGGAACAGCCGTTGCTCAGTGACTGCTCAGTCAAGGTGCATTTCCCTTTGCTTCCTAACTTAGTAAAATTTTAGTCACTGCAAGAACAGCTGTTGCTCAGTGGCTGCTCAGTCAAGCTGTATTTCCCTTAGCTTTATGAGGCAGTAAAATTTCATTTACTGGAGGTACAGCGGTTGCTCAGCGGTTGCTCAGCGAAGCTGGCTGGGACATTTACAGTATAAGGAGTGTATGTACATTTTATAATAGTAGATACGTAAAGGCTCGTTGCGCTATACGGTATATGTGTAACAAAATTTAGGTTTCTTATCTTGTTGAAGAAGGCCATGCAGATTTTCGGCCATTTGTATGCTTTGTACAAATAATGTAAACGATTGCCTATTAGGTCCAAGATGTCGACAGGAATTGAGCAATACTGTCTGGCATTTTAAATTGTATTCCGAATTTACTTACTTTTGGGCCTCTTCAAGGGGATCTCTTGCAGAATTCTGTTGTGCAGACCGGTCTGTTTGTCAGCTAGTTACACTCAAGACGAGAGAAATCTCAACTTTACATTGCTTGAACTGAAGTTCTAGTTTATGAAACACAACAATTGTTTTCGTCATAATTGTACTAGAACTTTTTTTTATTTGATATAAGAGTCCAGAAGTAGTCTTTTCCTTACTTGATCGCAGGAATAGTGTAGTTATATGGTGCGATGTTGTTTTCGCGGAAATAGGTTTTCTTGAGACATCGTTACCTTCTCTGTGTTGTTATAATAAACGTGATGAAAAAGTCTCGATGACTTTTTAGGGAATCCTCAACAGTGGATGGTTTTATGGTATTTTGCTTGATTGTTCAGAGGTAGCAAATCTTAGCTCCCAAAACAGTAAGACGTATACTATAGATGTGAGTAGGTTAGAATTTCTGCTGTTCAATATGGATTATGTTCTGGTAAAATATCACACTTCGCAAAGAATGCGTTGATGTTTGGAGGAGAGACGCGTAATATGACCTTGCATATGAAAGTACATAATATTTTTACAAATCAATAATGGCACGAGTGTTACCATATTAGCTACAGTCCAATGGCGTGTAATGGTTTTAGCGTCAGGATTATTCGGATAAAGCAATGAGACGTCACTGAATTTTAGTGTTTTCAGATCGCTAGATCGCGACAATACTTTACTTCATTGTCCATATGTTCTGATTGAGATTCAGTATTGTTGAACTTACTCTCGTTTATGGCGTTGTTGTTATGGTAGTTGGTGATGTTGACGTCGAGGTTTTGTCTGTGTTGAGATCGTCTTTTCTTGTTTGAGACTACTCAAAAACAGTTGTAGGCCCACTTGTCCATGCATGGAGATTTTGGTGCTACTATTCTTTTACAAACAGTTCGGCGTCCGTGATCTGTTTGTCGCATTATCGATCAATGAGTTGACACTATACTTGCCACAAAAACCTGGAATCATTCCTGCCATCACAGACAACTACAAGCTTCTTTCCAATACTAGCACTCGTTTTCTGGTATATCATTCCATGGCTCCGATATCGATGGAGATATGTAGAGCTGCTGCAGCGGGTAAAGAATTAATTAAGAAATAAACTGGAAGCTGAAATGTTCTGTAAATCTTCAGAGTAATTATTGCCAGACAGCAACATGCAATGATGGAAGCCAACATAAGTCTATTTAGAGCATTTAGGTGAGTCATTCTTTCCATGTAGTAGACTTTTTGACATCTCAACGTTTTGAGAAATTTAAGGCATGCTTGAGTGAAATATAAGGCAACAGATGATGTTATGCGTACAAGGGTTTTGCTTCATCTCTGTGGATTTTGTGCACTACGTCCACCGTTTACGTAATCAAGGCTTTGTACACACATACGCAAATACTTGTCGATGAATCAATTAAAAATTGCACTGCAAGAAAATTGTTCTTTTGACACTGATGTTTCTCTAGAAAATACAGACCTGACTCAATATGGAAACTGCTGCAGTTGTGCACAGGTTGCAGCGAGATTCCAGTGATGAGATTTCATCAACCAGACACAATCACGGTGTCCAGCACAGGATCCGTGTTCCCCAATTCCCTTTATCTGCCTTTATTATTATATCACTCCGTTTCTGTAATTTAGCGAGTGCCTGTCTCTCAGAAGGCGATGGGTTATCCCTCTTTGGTCTTGTAGGATTTAATTGATGAAGTTGAATTTTTGTATTGTTGATATATGTTTCTAAGATTGTATTTCCACTGTTAAGGTAAGGACGCGGGAGACAGTAAGTCTCCGTGTAAATTAAAAAGTTAAAATTGTGTGTGTGTGTGTGTGTGTGTGTGTGTGTGTGTGTGTGTGTGTGTGTGTGTGTGTGTGTGTGTGTGTGTGTGTGTGTGTGTGTGTGTGTGTGTGTGTTACTGTGTGTGTGTGTGTGTGTGTGTGTGTGTGTGTGTGTGTGTGTGTGTGTGTGTGTGTGTGTGAATGTGTAGCTTACTAGATTGAGCAGATTTCTTTTGACCTCCCTGACCAGAGTGAGCCTCTGACTTCCCTGGAAATTCAAGCGTTTCAGACGTGTACGAAAAAGTGTCATCTGGATCAGAATACGAACACAGTAATCGGAAAGCTACGTAATACCAAACGTGAAGAGAACGTCTTTCGTACCCACACTTTCCTGGAGGGTGTTGCTGAGCAAGCCCATGAGAATGTCTTATGCAAGAGTTGTTGTAATGGGTGTATCGATATAACTGTAGTCACTGATATTAATCATAGTTATAGATATTTTACCTGAAGAGGAGCATCACTGTGAAATCTTCTTTGATCCCTCGAAGAATCAGGAAATAGGAGTTCGACGTCTATTTCACTATACGATTCATTGGGTTCGGAAGGGATCTATCTCTTAGCTGCTGGCCAAAAGTATGAGCATATAATGCCTCGGACAAGACAGGGAAGCTAACAGAGTCTGAGACGACTGATTGCGCGTTGGTCATAGCCAACCAGCTGACAGCAGTCAGTGGCAACCACGTACAATTCTTTCCAGTTCCTCTTGTTGCGTAGCTCTTCCTTAAAATACAGTAAGAATTTTAACACATATTTAGCTATGTAGCAGTAGATCATAAAGAATACAATCGAGGTACATTCTTCTGATCACAAGCAAGCATCATTCCTATTAGCTGCTTTGCTCCATTCGTGTCCTTGTTTGTCAAGTTAGTTAATACAATGTACACATAATCTTTGTTGAATGGGACAACAGTACTACCTCGTTACTCTTCTTTCGTGAGCAGTACCAATCATATGCACTTTGCTGGTGTGGTTTGAAATAGGCATTGACTGAAATATGATATCCAAGAGTGATTTTACGTTATCGACTCATGCAACATAGTCTAATTGGAAATGTAAGGGCAACTTGTTTAGCTTTGGTAACACTTCTCTAGAGGTTCGTCTTTACTGTGTTGTTTGTCTAAGAACAATAATATGTTAGTGAGTGCGTGCGACAAGATTGTGTCTCTCAATAATTGCCTTGGGCATTTTCAACGATCTTGATATTGGACGAATAAATGTTCGTTCTGTTCCCATCATTGTGCTCAAAGGAGTGGTGTTGGTGTATATTCCTCTGATGGCGGATGACTATTTCAAGGGTTCGACTGTTGGGAGGTAACCTCATGAACATATCCTCCCCGTTGGCTAGTTTGGGATGCTCGTGATAAAGTTTGTCTCTAAACTTAGAACTGTCCATGTTGTTGACGTCTTCGAACTCGATGGTTCGCTCTCCCACCCAGTCCAGCCAGTGTACTTGTAGCTCTGATCTGTATCCACTTATCCATTTTTCGACTGTGTTTGATCTCAGGCAGATGAAACGGTGTGACCCATTTCTGGACGTTTACGTGATTGTTCAGAACGTTTGCAATCTCCTCTACTGAAGCTTTATTCTGCAATCAGTGTGACGACGGAAAAGGCGGTTGTGTTCAGCTTGTAAACACCTGAAGTCACAGAAGATCGAATGGCTTGAACAGCACTTGAGCAGTCTTTCTCAGTTTTTCTACGATGTTAATTAATAAATATTGGTAGCAGGTGGACGACAGAGCATTTAAAGGAAAGCAGTTGCTTACCACATACTGAATCTGTTTTTCAGTAGATATATCGCGAGACAATGGGAGCTAAAGCGAGAAAGGAGGGCAGTGGTCCCAAAAGCGTGGTTGTCCAGTCCCGTACGCAGAATCTGTCCCGGGGGTTCGCTTGATATAGAGTGGACTCGTTAAAAGTTGGCTTTCCAGCCTACGAGTTTTTTCTCTTTCTACTGCCATTAAAGCAATAATTGACAGCCTTTCTTCAGTCATGCTGCCTCGATACCCAAGTTTTCGATCTTAAAGCAGAGAGATCGCTCTGAAGATGCCGACGAGACAAGAATGACAATCCGGTCGCGACTCGCGTGGCCGCGGTGGCGTGCGGATGTTTCCCATTTATGCCAATCTGATTGCACGGCGTCACGTGTAAAGATTTACGATTAGATAGAACTCTTTACTTAATTAACAATTACGAGAATTTTGCAGAAGAGAAGCACTTGCAACTGGCTCTACGCTTTGCCATTCGATAGAATCAACCTAACTACTAATTTGGATGAATGAGAAACTCGTTGCAAGTCGTTGGCAAGCTGGTAATCTGAATTCTGATTGTCTACACATTCTTGTAAAACTGGAGATGCCATGGTTCCCTCTGACCCCTATTACGGTAGGCCTCTACCTAACACAAACATACGACGACCTGTTCCTTATTTGAAGAATCTAACTTGGTCTGCTTCTAATGCAATGTAGCCTGTTCGGTGTATTATTTTGGCAGTGGAATGGTGAAAATTACAGTAAGTCTCCGTGTAAATTAAAAAGTTAAAATTGTGTGTGTGTGTGTGTGTGTGTGTGTGTGTGTGTGTGTGTGTGTGTGTGTGTGTGTTTGTGTGTGTGTATTACTGTGTGTGTGTGTGTGTATTACTGTGTGTGTGTGTGTGTGTGTGTGTGTGTGTGTGTGTGTGTGTGTGTGTGTGTGTGTGTTACTGTGTGTGTGTGTGTGTGTGTGTGTGTGTGTGAATGTGTTTGTAGCTTATCAGATTGAGTAGATTTCTTACCAGAGTGAGTAGATTTCTTTAAAAATTAAAGAATTTAAAAGTAAATTAAAGTAATAATTCGAGCGTAAAGAAGGACACCACAATGAGGGGTGGACTGCTTCGCGAGAAGCTCACTCTAAACGGGCTGAATTGACTTCCGGTCTGTCTGTCGGTATGTTTGTACCTATGTTTGTTTGTAACTATGTTTGTTTGTAAGCGTGTGTCACGCTCGGGGAGTTTGTCGAGCCACTATCTATTACAACCATAGAAATTCATAGAAATATTATATCATTGATTTTATATAGCGGAACGAAAGATGGCGACGGTTCATTAATAGTATGATATTTACACACACATAAGAATTAATTAATAGTATGAATTTAATGTGGGAGCTCTGTCTGCTTGTCTTGTAGTTCAAAATGTGTTTTACTTGGCAAGACTTTGGGAAACTTAAAACGGCACTGTAGCTCGTTTTCACTGCCATGATCGTTGTCCCCTGCTAGGGCAGAGGTCCTCTTACGTTTAGCACGGCGAAGACAGTAAGCCGTTGAGCATTTCGTATGCCTCTGCACATTGGCTATTAGTTCAGCATAATCCTGCTCTTCGTCGATCACATCTCTATGTCGTTTGTGACAGGGGTGCATTTCTGCTCGAGGCATGTGACCCTCCCCCTTTTCATTCAACGTGGGATTCCACGTAGTTACCAGGGCATCAGCAAAGTCATACACCTCCTGTGCAATGTCCTCTGCCCTTCTCATTTGTTCGGTAGTGGCTTCGGCTTCGCCCGACTCGGATGCTCTGTGCATGCATGCCCACTCTGAACTTATAGACACACCTCTGTTGCCGACGCCGTTTTGCTGGCTGTGCATCTGCACTAGCCGTCTCAGTCTCCTTAGCCTCTCTAGCCGTCTCTTTCACTAAACCTGCCTCATTCTCCCTATCCGTCTCTTGCATACCTGTCTCATTCTCCTTAGTCGTCTCTTCCTCCGTAACCGTCTCTACATCTTTCTCCTTAGAATTAGCCGTCTCTTTCACCGTCTGTTTCTTGCAGTCCTTCCCTTTCTTTCTACCCCTTTGTTTGTCTTGATCCACATCCATGGCATCCATGAGTCTACAATTACCAAACCAAGATCCAATCTCTAGTACGTACCTAGGCGTACACCACACACGTAGATAGAAAAAGTGCACGTACCTCTCGATGAAGAATGATTCAACCGTCTGATGCACCGTAGTTATATAAGCATCATTTCCCGCACTTTTGAATTCATTCAAAAATCAGCTGACACATTCACTCATAATATTTAGAAAATGCATCGAATGAAAACATCGCGTTGAACTTATCTTGCTAGGAACATGTAGCACTTTGTTTGCAAATCTCTAGATGTGTGTTCACTACCAACGCATAGCTACTAAGATCAATTAGGCAATCATGTTCGTTGGTCAGCTCCGCTGCTAGTGCTACTCAGCTGCAGCGCGTAGAAGACGGATCGGATCGAAATGCTACAGTAGTGCGAACCTGAACGGACGCCGTGCCTGCTAGGTGACCAATAGGATGTAGTCACATGTGATACGCTTGCACTTCGTATCCGGGGTGTTGTGACGGGATCTTGTAACCATATTGATGTCTGAAAGCGTGGCGATCGTTTCCGTTTCTGTTTCTACAGTATTGTGCTAATTATTTTTTTGCCAAGCGAACTCTCTAAAAATAGTTTTTTTGAAAAACCATACTTACGCGAACCATTTCTGGTCTAGTGTGGACACGTAAGCTAGGATCTGCGAAAGATTACCAGCCGAGGTAGATGTCATTTAATTAATTAATTAATTAAAACCGTTCCCATGCATCTATTGAGTTTCCACCCGTCTCGTGAACTGTTTGTACTGTTATGGTCGTCGACTGCTCCTTCCACCGACCGTAGACAGGATAAAAGCCGGCGCTACCGCCCCAACGAATTTGTCTCAGCTCCTCTTGTCAAGGGTGGTGTAGTCTCGCATAGCCAGACATTCTCCACCTACATCCTTCCGGCGAGATATAGTCTGGGGAAATGCTCAGACAATTCTTGTTCTACACTCTCCACCAATCATGGAGGATACAGACCTCTTTATAGATAGCAGGAGGTATAAGTAGGTGTCACGCAATCGCATTCCGCTCATTTCGCTTGTGTTATGCATGTGAACATACACTAATTAGATATCCTTCACCAATCGACGTTATATCTATTGTCGTGATCTTGTGAGTCTGATGTAAGAAGCATGGGACGTGCTTTTGTTTATACTCATGACGCTCTTTCGCCGTCCGTTAGTCTTATTCAGTTGCTGCTCGTTTTAGCGTGTTGACGGGTCGAGGGACTAAAAACGCCTCTCGATCAAGCAGCATGATTATCATGGCTGTGGGAATTCACGCTTTTTTCTGTCTCATTATTGCGCTGCTGTGTTCAACACGCTATTCAAAGTCCACAAGACTGCAAACTATCTATAGTAAAAAGTGTACGGTACTTTCTACGGAACTCATTGAATCATGTGAACCAGATCCCTAGTGCTGTCTATAGTTGACCAATTCTAGACTTTCAACTGGTACATCCATACAAAACTGAAAGGAAAACTGAGGTTCATGCATACGCCATTCCCACTCTTAGCCTGCCCATTAGAAAACGTGTATTAGTAAGCCAAAGTACAGTAGATGGCAGCTGCCATCTAATCCCTGCATCTGTTACGTGTTCATTGTAATCAACATACTTGAATAGCATAGCACAATACTTCAATCCTCAGTCAACATTTGAGCATCATCACTGCCGGCCTGCCTCATAACTTCGGTCAGCACTACCGACTCCGTAAATTCTGTGTACATGGATCTACCTAAATTCGACAAAATACCCTTCGAATCTGCGACATAGAGTGGAGTGTCTCCCACCGGAGGCAACTGTCCAAAGTCTCCGACCAGTACCAAGGACATACCACCGAAAGGCTCAGTAGCATGGTCAGGACGTGCCTGGCACAACCTCTGATGTATCATGCCTAGCTGACGTCGACCAATCATTGAAATTTCGTCTATAATTACATAACGACATTGCTTTAACTGTTCCTGCAGATTCTGTAGTGCAGGACCACGCAATTCATTACTTGCCGTAAAGTTGAGAGGCAGTTTTAACAAAGAGTGCAATGTTCTACCATTCACATTAAATGCTGCTACCCCTGTCGGAGCAGCGACACAACATGCACCTCTGAGTAGAGAACGGAAGCATCCGATAAGATACGACTTACCGGTACCAGCCGTTCCACATATGACACATCGAAGTGGATCCGGCGGCGACAGACCCTGGTTAAGTTTTTCGAAATGGCATTTGACAATGTCATATGCAACTCGCTGATTGCCTAGTAAGAAATCAGGATTATAGTCGCACAGGTCAACGTTCCGATCAACTACACCGTGTTCAGATTTATTACGAGCAATAAATGTTATGGCTTCCTGGGCATCAGGAAAATTCACAGCAGATGCTGTCCAATCGGTATTACTATCAGAACCCTGTTCGTTCTCTGGAGATTCTGAAAAGTCAGCATCTAACTGACACAATACCATCCAGTCTTCTACTGCGTGCCATCTATTATTGCACGTACCATTTTCATCAACATCGCAGGGTGCTAGATTGTCACCGTCGATTTCTACTTCGCCGCGATCTGTTGCCCTTTCAACGTCCCGAGCAAAACAAATCCGACGAGTCAGGTCGTCAGAACAATAGCCCTGCCATTCTTCCCACGAAGCAACTGCACTACCACCAAAATCAGCGGTCAGTTCTTCTGGGCACCGAAAAGGTTTATATTTTACCAGCTGACTAGAGCAGTAAGTTTCATACTTTTCCAAATCATTTGGAAGTGCAGCCTTTACTTCAGGAGCGTAACGAATGACAGCCTTTTTGTTGCGTTTGACAAGACGCCCCCCCCCCCCCGTCCTTTTGAAATCGTACTGCGTGACAAAGTCATCAAAGCAGAGATTTTCAAATTCGTTACTTTTTGGCCTGTTTACGTAGTGGTCCATGGCACTTGAAATTGTAGCCTGTTTATCTTGTGCCACATCGACTTCACGCTGACCATCAACGTTTACACGTAAAATCGTTCTACTGCACACTACTAACGTCTCACCCGTAAGGTGATGGCACGTTTCCTGTGCCGAGTAGTCATGCTCTACTACAGACCTTGTCATTAGCTTTTGGACGGCTTTCTTTGGATGATCATCGTCTTTCAATTCCTCTACTATAACTTCGAAAGTCTTTTTTAGAGGTTCAGACATGCCTTCACTCTTGCTGGCATATTTGGTCATGTACTTAGACACCATTTCTGCATTGACACACACCTGCATGTCAACATTAGCCCGCCAGCCTGTCAATTGAGCCCGGTTATGCCCATTAATGCGAGAATCATTTCGCCGCGTAACAAGCTCTGGCTGCTTGTCTTGTAGTTCAAAATGTGTTCTACTTGACAAGACTTTGGGAAACTTAAAACGGCACTGTAGCTCGTTTTCACTGCCATGATCGTTGTCCCCTGCTAGGGCAGAGGTCCTCTTACGTTTAGCACGGCGAAGACAGTAAGCCGTTGAGCATTTCGTATGCCTCTGCACATTGGCTATTAGTTCAGCATAATCCTGCTCTTCGTCGGTCACATCTTTATGTCGTTTGTGACAGGGGTGCATTTCTGCTCGAGGCATGTGACCCTCCCCCGTTTCATTCAACGTGGGATTCCACGTAGTTACCAGGGCATCAGCAAAGTCATACACCTCCTGTGCAATGTCCTCTGCCCTTCTCATTTGTTCGGTAGTGGCTTCGGCTTCGCCCGACTCGGATGCTCTGTGCATGCATGCCCACTCTGAACTTATCTTATCAGAATGTGGAGCATCGGCCAGCCATGCCACACCATGCAAATGAGAACTACCTCTGTGCTGATACTCAATGCGTGCCCAGAAATCTACAGCACCAAGCCTGTTTTGCAAAAAGTATCGCATAAATTATTCTGCTCTGTGCAAAAAGAACCAATCGGTCAAATGAGGATTTTCAATGACCGCCTTTATTCTCTCACTGGCCCTGTCTTGGTTAGCGTTTGGCCGATAGTGACGCATCAAGTCCTGAAGCTCTGGCCATTGAGTATCAGCAGCACTAAGCGTAAAGAATATAGACGGCATGCCTAGTGCCTCTTGCATGGCCGCTAGGTTTAGTCTTTGAGTACACCAGTACTGTCTAGTTCCATGCAAAGAACTACTAAACCTCATTACTCGAGATGCAAACGAAGTCTCACCTCGATTAACCATCTCCTTCAGTTCTTCCACGCTCAGATGGTTTTCACCAATTCTCTGTTTGACAAACACACGGCCTGTCTCGAGAGCTCGCCATCTCATCATGGTGTTCAGTGCAAAGTAACGAAATCTGGGATGCTGCGCAAACCGTCCGTCACGATAGCGAATGAGATTCTTCGAGTACTGACCGAGTGTTAACCGTCGCTGTCTCGGCGCCAGATACTCACCAGCACCCGTCGGAAACAGAGTAGGAAACGCTCTGCTCCAGTAACCTTCCGAATTAAACTTGTCGATCAACTGATTGGTAATAGCGGGCCAATCGACGACAGTAGCCATCGCCTGATCATTATTTACAATCTGATCAGATACGGATGACTGCGCATGCGCGACACGTGCACTACACGTACGGGCACCTTCATTCACCGAATCGCGAATGATATCGTTCTTACACTTACCCGTACCTAGCCGAGGAAGCACTGTTCGCTGCAGTGGCAAGTCCTCATCATCAGACGAGCCTTCTTGCTGAGATTGCTCGTCTACGTTAGCGTCATCGTTAGGGTCTAGTCTGGCTAGGTCATCGTCCTCAATCACTTGCAAGTCGGACAACGTACCGTCTTCTGGCAACGCGTCTACGACGTCGTAGTCTATCGTTACGTTAGAATAGTAACGGTTATTGCGTATGAGCCAACGAAGAGCTTCCAATACTACAGCACGTCTGACGCGGAAATCTCGATGACCACCAGACTTACCCTTTCGCCTGATGACGACCACACCTACCGACCGTCCAGTACGTGGCAACGCGGTAGCTACAGACTGAACGTCTTGCGGTAGACAGGTAACGTGCCCTTTGTATCCGTACTGACCGTACGGTAAAATGTAGGTCTGCATCATCGGCATGATCTGAGCGATGAGCATTTCTTCAACAACCGACAACCGAGCGAGACATTCTGGTACCGGCCCCGGTATCGCGTTGTTCTCGATAGAGAACAATTTAGGAAGGCCCTTGTCTCTCTGGCAACGATTACATATAGACAACTCACCTTGTACGCAAACTTTCATCGAAGGCCACGCCTCACGACAAACGTCACATTCCGAGAAATGCAACGTAGAAATTTCGCGATGAAAGCGAACCAAATTTGCTTGTACCTTCTGCTTGAAGGCGTTCGTGTTCCAACTACGCCAAGAACAGTCTGCTTTTGTACCGATACCGGCGATATCATCAGTAGACGGTACCGCGGCTGTGCTATCGCGTCTGCGCTTGCGATTGTGACGTGCAATGTCACGACTTCGACGCACTTCCGTTTGCTCGTGCGATTCACAAACGCGATTGTTTGCCTTGCTAGCGGCATCTTGCTCTAGTCTCGCTGAGCGTTCAATATCAGTCTCTACTGATCGTCGCCTAGCTTTTTGGTGAGACATGTATGCTTTACGTTCGCTAGTTTTTTCTACTGTCTCATGGGCTCGTCTAGTAGAGACCTGTTCAGCGTCTAATCGGAGCGTAGCGGCACGCTCCTCGTCAGTTTCACGAGCTCGCCTGTCAGAAACACGTGCAGACATCGCTTGAAGCCTGACAGTGCGCTCCTCGTCAGTTTCACGAGCTCGTCTATAGGAATCACGTGTAGCCATGGCTTGTAGTCTGACAACACGCTCTTCGTCAGTTTCACAAGCTCGTCTATCAGAAACATGTGAAGACACGGCTTGAAGCCTGACAGCACGCTCTTCGTCAGTTTCACGAGCTCGTCTATCGGACTCACGTGTAGCCATTTGTTGAAGCCTGACTACACGCTCCTCGTCAGTTTCACGAGCTCGTCTATCGGAATCACGTGTAGCCATCTGTTGAAGCCTGACTACACGCTCGTCGTCAGTTTCACGAGCTCGTCTATCGGAATCACGTGTAGCCATCTGTTGAAGCCTGACTACACGCTCGTCGTCAGTTTCACGAGCTCGCTTAGCGGCACTACGCGCAGACACCGTTTGAAGCCTGACAACACGCTCCTCGTCAGTTTCACGAGCTCGTCTTCTAGCGACCTGTCTAGCAACCGCTTCAAGCCTAGTGGAGCGCTTCTCCTCACTCTCACGAGCCCGGCTATTGGCGACATGCAGTGCCAATGTTTGAAGCTTCAAACGGAGTTGACGATCGTCAACAGTTTCTACTTTGCGCGCTTTCGTCGTGTGCGACTTCATGCCACTTTCTCGCGAACGACGACGACGCTGATTCTCGGCATTGCAATCTAGACGATTAGATCTTTCGAGTTTACTCTCACTCGCACGACGACGTCGTTGGCGTTCACGATCAAGACGTCGCCGTTTAGATTTTGGTGACTCACCGTGATGCAAAGACATACACGTATCACGACATGTACACGTACCACTTTTACATGTCAAACACTCTGAAAGTGCTATGCTTTCAGATACATCATGCATCTGTACGCGCGCAAGTACACTGGTACACGTAGATTGCACGGTACTTTCAACTGTATAGATATCACGCGTCACTGTCGCACCATCATCAATCGACTGCCAGCGACTTGCACTGGCAGGACTAAGAGGTTTGCCGATGTCAGCACCCGCCAGACTGACCGGTACATCAAAGACCTCGACGTCAGTCCGGCTACTACAGCTATCATTCAAAGCCATAGCTGCGACCTCTAGGCAATGCCCAACATCGTCCGAATCAACGGCCAACGGAGCTGACAGCGATCTACAGGGCGAAGCTTGGCATGCATTCGCCACTTCTATACAGCTTTGCGATGCATGCGTTTCTGCCGACCGCGTACTTACCGCCAGTTCAGCTGATTCTTTCGTGCAGCTGCAAAACACGAAATCTCTTTCGTAGGACCTTTCTAAACATGCAGTCACGTTGAGCTAGAAAACCTTGTAAAGCCTGCTGTCTCCTGTTTTTCTGCGGTTCTTGCAGCTGCAAAACATAACAAAAAAATTAATTTTCTTCGCAACATCGTGTACAAAGTGAAAAGTCGAGTCATTCAACTGCAAGTACCTTGTAAAGTCTTCAGAACGTTCTGTTCTAGTCGCTTGTCTCAAATGCTTCCTCATCTTCGTAAAGTTGGGACGCTAATGAATGCTCACCGGCGATTGGTCACTGGTCATTATGCGCGGGATTGTTACGTCAGGTTACATGTAGCATACATCTCACCAGTATTTGATAAGCCAGCAGTAACAGTATGAAAGAGGAAAGAATTGAGAAGATAAAAATTCCATAAGATAAGTTGATCGGATTCATAATAAAAACAATGCATTTCCCTTTGCTTCCTAACTTAGTAAAATTTTAGTCACTGCAAGAACAGCTGTTGCTCAGTGGCTGGTCAGTCAAGGTGCATTCCCTTTGCTTCCTGACGTAGTAAAATTTCAGTCACTGCAGGAACGGCCGTTGCTCAGTGGTTGCACAGACAAGCTGTATTTCCCTTAGCTTTATGAGGCAGTAAAATTTCACTTACTGGAGGTACAGCGGTTGCTCAGCGGTTGCTCAGCGAAGCTGGCTGGGACATTTACAGTATAAGGAGTGTATGTACATTTTATAATAGTAGATACGTAAGGGCTCGTTGCGCTATACGGTATATGTGTAACAAAATTTAGGTTTCTTATCTTGTTGAAGAAGGCCATGCAGATTTTCGGCCATTTGTATGCTTTGTACAAATAATGTAAACGATTGCCTATTAGGTCCAAGATGTCGACAGGAATTGAGCAATACTGTCTGGCATTTTAAATTGTATTCCGAATTTACTTACTTTTGGGCCTCTTCAAGGGGATCTCTTGCAGAATTCTGTTGTGCAGACCGGTCTGTTTGTCAGCTAGTTACACTCAAGACGAGAGAAATCTCAACTTTACATTGCTTGAACTCAGGGGCGTAACTAGCATTAAAATTTTACCGAGGCAAGTTTTATATCAATAAGGCAATATATTTAGCCTCAAACTACTAGTAGTCTACTACATATATACTTTAATTAATTAATCAAAGTGAACATGGAGCCTCTATAACGACAATTGCCCCAATCGGCGGTGTCCTGTACAATCAAATCTTTGTAAGACATTCTCTCTGCTTACAGCCACGTCTCTATGAATATATAAAAGAGCTAAGCCACACAGTCTTTCTTGCGTCACTGTTGATCTCGACCACTCCTTCAATCTCCGGAGAGCCGAAAACGATCTTTCGCACGGCACGGAACCAACAGGAGATGTTAGAATAAGTTTGAAAATCTCATGAATATTGGGGAAATATTGACTGTCTGCCATCTTTGCGGCATCCGTTAATGTTACTCTCCTGTCTTTCTCAGGAAGTTGAAAACATTTGGTTTTCCAAACTTCTACTTCAGGCTCGAATGTAGCTCCATTTGGTAAGTCTGGACCATAGAAGAGCTTAATTGAATTCACCTCAGATCTTGTTATACTGCTAACACTGCTAGGAAGAAGTCTATACCCAATGAGCATTGATTCAGATGTATCAGGGAAGCGATTGTTGAGCTCTGTCACAGCGTGATCAATGAAAGGGTAGTACACGTTTCTTCTGAAGTATGCCACAGCGCTGTCCTGTTCCGCAGTCTGCATGCCAGCATTGCTTCTGTAGGTGCTTCTTATTGCGGTTCTAGGTTTATCAATTTGGGCATCCACCTCGCCTGCAACTGTTTGAACTCTTTCCCATAATTCTTTAAACTTGTCTTCACGTCGTTGCGCAGAAATCGTTGTGCGAAGCAGCTTGGCTGTTTGATAAGCCTTCAGAACGTCACAGTTTGGAGATTGCAAAGACTTCGTCAGAGGATCACAAAAGCTCAGAATGTACTGACTAACGACCAAGCAAACAATAAAACTAGAGGACTGTAAAAGTCTGAGGTAAGATGAAGCTTTCGCCCTCGAATCAGTGCCAGAGCTCTCTGCAACAATATCTTGCAGTGCAAGGTATATGGCTTTGTATTTGGCCAAGACACTGGACAGTGTTGCCAATCGAGCCGACCACCTTGTCTCACACAGTACTGGGACTTGCCTTGATGACGATTTACGAATAAGCGTATCACTTAGTTTCGAAGTTTCCTCCTGTTCTAAGTTTTCTTCTAGTTCTTCTTCTGGTTCTTCTTCTTCCTTGTCTTCTGCTGTAATCAATTCAGCCATGTCTCCTGCTATCAAATGCCTACAAAGGATAACTTTTCTTTTTGGACTGCCTCCTAGAAACCACGTCAGTGTTCCTAACGAGTTAAACAAGTCCTGAATTAAAGGGACTTGCCTACAAGAAGATGCAATAACCAAATTCAGTCTATGTGACCGACAATGCTGGTATATAGCCTTTGGTTGTAACCGAAGAATTCGAGCAGAGACACCGGAAACTTTTCCTGACATAACTGCAGCACCGTCGTAGCCCTGGCCACGAAGATAACGAATATCCAAATTGCACTCTTTCATAAAATTGACAATAGCATTGAAAATAGACAGAGCATCTGCACAATCCAATTTGACGAATCCTAAGAACTCTTCTCTCACTTGAACCTGACCGGGTACAGAGTCGTCAACAAACCTGATACAGACTGACATCTGCTCTACGTTAGCTGTATCTGTGCACTCATCCGCCATCAACGAAAACCATTTAGCGGCATGAGCATCTTCCAGTATTTTGTCTCTCACCTCAACACCGGCTAACTCTATCAGCTCATTTTGTATTTTCGGGCTCTTGTAACAGGCGTTCTTCTTTCCGTGCTCTAGATGACTTTTCAGAGTAGGATTGAACTGAGACTGCCAATGGAGGAAGTATTCAAAGTTACTGGATTCTTTTCTCAGAACTTTGTCCCAACTGTGACCTCGAAAGGGAACATTTCGCTGACCGAGAGCAATAACGACATCTATTACAGCTAGAATAATTGCTCGATTACGTTTGACTCTCTCTTCATATTCTTTAGATCTGCTGGTACAAATATCATTTTTCTTTCCTTCGACCACATTCTTGAAAGATAATGCTTTTATGCAAGCATTCTTGTGAATTTCACTTTTCTCATGACAAAGCAGTACACCACGCTTTACTCCAACTGCGTTCTTCCAGTCACAAAAGCCAGTTGTCTTGAAAGCAGTAGCAGACAGTGACTCATCACCAAACAGCACACAGTAGCAACAAAAGCAGGCGTCAGTACTAGGAGAATATCTCAGCCATCTGTATTGACTCTCCCACTCTGGATTGTAACGACGGCCGCCCGTGCTCTGAAATTTACAACCGGTGGGTGGACACCATTTATTTTGCAGCAGGCATATCTTGTCAACGTCGGAAACGACTCTGCCTACGTAGTAGATCGGATCATTCACTGACACTTCTTTGTCATGAGCAGTATCTACAAAGAAAGTGTTTACAAGCGCTACGGTATTACCACCTGTTTCAGTAGAATATGTATAATATTATATGAACCTTATTACATATTCTTAGCATCTATGACGATAACACATTGTTCGATATCGCTCAGTAATTCGCGTCTACTAGGATCACATTTAGCATTGGTACTATACCTTCTGCAGAATTCACTACAGTCTCAAACGGGGACGCAGAATGTACAGTTTCAGGCAGATCGCTTAAATCACCGGAAGATGTCCTGATGAGAAGAACAAGTCACGTACCCCAAAGGGGACCCCATACTTCTGCAGAACAACTTTCTTACCCAAGACATTGCAAAAGAGATAGTTGCTTCTTTTTCTTTCTCTTAGATGGTGGCTCCATCTTACTTGGCAGTCAGCTGTAGGTTTCTCGAGCCACGTGTCTTGCAAGTGCTTCACGTGCCAAGAACGTGCGCTAAAGTTGAGTATCAGAGAGTTTACGCACGCGGTTTCAAATTTGAAAAGAACACGATAGCAGATTTTGTTAGTGCAGAATGTCATATCTTCTGCTCCTAACCTACATGCAGCAAAATTTTTGCAACGCCACACCCTTTTTTTTTACCGAGGCAACTGCCTCGGTTGCCTCATGCCTAGTTACGCCTCTGAACTGAAGTTCTAGTTTATGAAACACAACAATTGTTTTCGTCATAATTGTACTAGAACTTTTTTTTATTTGATATAAGAGTCCAGAAGTAGTCTTTTCCTTACTTGATCGCAGGAATAGTGTAGTTATATGGTGCGATGTTGTTTTCGCGGAAATAGGTTTTCTTGAGACATCGTTACCTTCTCTGTGTTGTTATAATAAACGTGATGAAAAATTCTCGATGACTTTTTAGGGAATCCTCAACAGTGGATGGTTTTATGGTATTTTGCTTGATTGTTCAGAGGTAGCAAATCTTAGCTCCCAAAACAGTAAGATGTATACTATAGATGTGAGTAGGTTAGAATTTCTGCTGTTCAATATGGATTATGTTCTGGTAAAATATCACACTTCGCAAAGAATGCGTTGATGTTTGGAGGAGAGACGCGTAATATGACCTTGCATATGAAAGTACATAATATTTTTACAAATCAATAATGGCACGAATGTTACCATATTAGCTACAGTCCAATGGCGTGTAATGGTTTTAGCGTCAGGATTATTCGGATAAAGCAATGAGACGTCACTGAATTTTAGTGTTTTCAGATCGCTAGATCGCGACAATACTTTACTTCATTGTCCATATGTTCTGATTGAGATTCAGTATTGTTGAACTTACTCTCGTTTATGGCGTTGTTGTTATGGTAGTTGGTGATGTTGACGTCGAGGTTTTGTCTGTGTTGAGACCGTCTTTTCTTGTTTGAGACTACTCAAAAACAGTTGTAGGCCCACTTGTCCATGCATGGAGATTTTGGTGCTACTGTTCTTTTACAAACAGTTCGGCGTCCGTGATCTTTTTGTCGCATTATCGATCAATGAGTTGACACAATACTTGCCACAAAAACCTGGAATCATTCCTGCCATCACAGACAACTACAAGCTTCTTTCCAATACTAGCACTCGTTTTCTGGTATATCATTCCATGGCTCCGATATCGATGGAGATATGTAGAGCTGCTGCAGCGGGTAAAGAATTAATTAAGAAATAAACTGGAAGCTGAAATGTTCTGTAAATCTTCAGAGTAATTATTGCCAGACAGAAACATGCAATGATGGAAGCCAACATAAGTCTATTTAGAGCATTTAGGTGAGTCATTCTTTCCATGTAGTAGACTTTTTGACATCTCAACGTTTTGAGAAATGTTCGTTCTGTTCCCATCATTGTGCTCAAAGGAGTGGTGTTGGTGTATATTCCTCTGATGGCGGATGACTATTTCAAGGGTTCAACTGTTGGGAGGTAACCTCATGAGCTCATGCATATCCTCCCCGTTGGCTAGTTTGGGATGCTCGTGATAAAGTTTGTCTCTAAACTTAGAACTGTCCATGTTGTTGACGTCTTCGAACTCGATGGTTCGCTCTCCCACCCAGTCCAGCCAGTGTACTTGTAGCTCTGATCTGTATCCACTTATCCATTTTTCGACTGTGTTTGATGTCAGGCAGATGAAACGGTGTGACCCATTTCTGGACGTTTACGTGATTGTTCAGAACGTTTGCAATCTCCTCTACTGAAGCTTTATTCTGCAGACGACGGAAAAGGCGGTTGTGTTCAGCTTGTAAACACCTGAAGTCACAGAAGATCGAATGGCTTGAACAGCACTTGAGCAGTCTTTCTCAGTTTTTCTACGATGTTAATTAATAAATATTGGTAGCAGGTGGACGACAGAGCATTTAAAGGAAAGCAGTTGCTTACCACATACTGAATCTGTTTTTCAGTAGATATATCGCGAGACAATGGGAGCTAAAGCGAGAAAGAAGGACAGTGGTCCCAAAAGCGTGGTTGTCCAGTCCCGTTCGCAGAATCTGTCCCGGGGGTTCGCTTGATATAAAGTGGACTCGTTAAAAGTTGGCTTTCCAGCCTACGAGTTTTTTCTCTTTCTACTGCCATTAAAGCAATAATTGACAGCCTTTCTTCAGTCATGCTGCCTCGATACCCAAGTTTTCGATCTTAAAGCAGAGAGATCGCTCTGAAGATGCCGACGAGACAGGAATGACAATCCGGTCGCGACTCGCGTGGCCGCGGTGGCGTGCGGATGTTTCCCATTTATGCCAATCTGATTGCACGGCGTCACGTGTAAAGATTTACGATTAGATAGAACTCTTAATTAACAATTACGAGAATTTTGCAGAAGAGAAGCACTTGCAACTGGCTGTACGCTTTGCCATTCGATAGAATCAACCTAACTACTAAATTTGGATGAATGAGAAACTCGTTGCAAGTCGTTGGCAAGCTGGTAATCTGAATTCTGATTGTCTACACATTCTTGTAAAACTGGAGATGCCATGGTTCCCTCTGACCCCTATTACGGTAGGCCTCTACCTAACACAAACATACGACGACCTGTTCCTTATTTGAAGAATCTAACTTCGTCTGCTTTTAATGCAATGTAGCCTGTTCGGTGTATTTGCAGCAATTTGACGCAAGTGACGTGAAGCCATCTCCTTTAGCAACTCGCTTTGAATGTGGTGGACTGTATAGTTTCTTGTTTTACGGCCCGTGATATCAACACTGCTGTAAGGTCATCTTTTGCACGCAGAGGCGCCTTATTAGGGGCGGGACCCGTCATGCCGCCTCCTTAATGTGTGTTTCCAACCGTGGCGTCTCCGCTGTTTGAGCGCTTCGTATGGCTTTTTCCAAGGTTAATCCGCCTCTGCCCAAATCTTCTGTTGTACTGTTTCCTGAAACAGTCCACAGACTAACTGATCACGCAGGGCAGTACTTAATTGCTCACCAAATTGGCTATTCTTGGATATCCGGCGTAATTCTGAGACATACACTGCGATGGACTCTCCGTCTCGTTGTTGCCTTTTGTAGAAACGAAGGCATTTCGCGATCACGTTCAATTTCGGTTCGTAATGGTCTTTCAGGAGCTGACAGAGTTCGTCTATTGACTTCTCTTGCAGTTTGGCTGGCCGGTGTAGGTTCTTCAGTAGCGTATGTGGATGAACCCACAGACGTTAATAGGACAGCTTTTCGTGTTTCCGTTGCGTCGTCTCCCGCTAGCTTGATAGTCCTCTACCTGATCTATACCTGGTTGAAACTCTCCTAATTTTCCGTGTCTGGGCGCCATCCTCGTCGCCAATTGTTGCGTATTACACAGCGTACTTGCACTAGCCGCTTATTGTGTACTACCAACATCAAACTACAACAACGAGTGACCTTCGCAAACTCTAATCTTACCACAAACATGCAACTAATTATCTATCAAGTACACCACAATTGGCTTTTCATTTCAAGCAAGAAAGGGGTAAGAAGAATTGTAATAATACTAACCCAACTCTTCAGTCTGCGATGCTAGGAGATTTTCCACTGCTTCTTGCGCTGTCATGTCAACCAAAGCTCAAACTCACTCTACAGTACTAAAATAGACCCAGCAGCAAATGTAGTTCACGGTGTCTTGTATTTGACGTGGGGAGGTGGATCGTCCAAGAAGACGCGTGGACTCTTGCTTCGCCGTGGAAAGGATCGTTGTCAGTAGCGTGGTCCATCATTGAACTGGCAGCCATTGAATCACTATAAAACCGTCGTGGCAAGGCCATCGTACACAAACAAACCGGAAATGAAAGAACAAGCACGAAATACCCATAACAGTCAAAACGCAAATGATAGATGACCTCTATGGGGATTCCATGTCTCAGCAAGCTTAGGGAATTTGCCATAGCTGCTGTGGATATACACATAAAAGTGACTGCAACTAAGTTCAAAATCCTTCTGCATCATGAAATCGAGGTATCCAGAAAAGCTGAGTTAGATCACTAGCTGTCGGTTTTGGCCCTCTAATGGATCTTGTCAGACAGCATCCTCACAAAATAAGACCTCTGCTTACTGAAGCAGTAAGCACGCCGTTAACTTAACAAGTGGACTATTTATTCCTGATCTAGTGACCTATGAGTCAACTCTCCCGCCAAAATTAAAAGACTTTTGTGCACTACGTCCACCATTCACGTAATCAAGGCTTTATACACGCATACGCAAATACTTGTCGATGAATCAATTAAAAATTGCACTACAAGAAAATTGTTCTTTTGACACTGATGTTTCTCTAGAAAATACAGACCTGACTCAATATGGAAACTGCTGCAGTTGTGCACAGGTTGCAGCGAGATTCCAGTGATGGGATTTCATCAACCAGACACAATCACGGTGTCCAGTACAGGATCCGTGTTCCCCAATTCAGCAACATGTGCTATGATTTTAGAGCTGCCAAGACAAGCTGCCAACCAAGAAGAGTTTACGGCGAATATGAATGCTGTTTTATAGCTATGCAGTCAACTGGCTTTGGAGTAGTACTGTATAAAAAAATTGCATTTTTCTGTTACTTTCTTTGAACTGTTGTTTCCATTGCATGCTCGTTTAAAACATATACACAAGTTATAACGAGAAGGTTGGACTTTGTTAATGTAAGATTCGAAATTGTGAAAGCACGTTACGTTACAAATTTGGTAACGCACGCTATATCTTTGATGTTCATTGGTAACAATCCGCACCTATGGGTCGCATTGATATTAAAGAATACAAAATTCCATAAATTTGGTAACGCGCGCTACTTTTTGGTCTTGTTTATATCAACGCGCACCTAAAGCTTCCGTAGTAATCAGCTATATCCTCAAGTCAGAATATGATGATCTTGCGATACACATCATCCTTTTAGGTGTTTGTTTCAATGTTGGTATGGTGTATGATGGTGTCCAGCATGAAGGGTGATCTTTTCTCTAGCTCTGACTTCGGAGTCCGTAGAAGTTTCTCTAACTTCCTTCCATAGCGCCTGAAAAACTGCATAGTTTTTTAGCACACTTGTGAGCGAGGAAGCGCGGACAGTCTAGCTCAAAAGGAGTGTGTATATTCCTCTGATGGTGGTAGAATAATTTCAGGAGTTCGACAGTTACAGGGAGGTAACCTCAACACTCATAAACTTCCCCCCCTTCGGCTTATTTGGGATACTCTTGATAAAGTTTGTCTCTAAACTTAGATGATAGAAAAGCTGAGCGGCATTAATTTTAAATGTGTGTTGTGCTACATAGCTAACATACAAATATATTTTGCAGATCAGTGAAATGATTGACAACAACAGCCCTGAGTTTTAAAGCCTTGTTGCAAGCTTAGGGAATTTGCCATAGCTGCTGTGGATATACACATAGTGACTGCAACTAAGTTCAAAATCCTTCTGCATCATGAAATCGTGATATCCAGAAAAGCTGAGTTAGATCACTAGCTGTCGGTTTTGGCCCTCTAATGGATCTTGTCAGACAGCATCCTCACAAAATGAGACCTCTGCTTACTGAAGCAGTAAGCACGCCATTAACTTAACAAGTAGACTATTTATTTCTGAATCTAGTGACCTATGAGTCAACTCTCCCACCAAAATTAAAAGACTTTTGTGCACTACGTCCACCGTTTACGTAATCAAGGCTTTGTACACACATACGCAAATACTTGTCGATGAATCAATTAAAAATTGCACTACAAGAAAATTGTTCTTTTGACACTGATGTTTCTCTAGAAAATACAGACCTGACTTAATATGGAAACTGCTGCAGTTGTGCACAGGTTGCAGCGAGATTCCAGTGATGGGATTTCATCAACCAGACACAATCACGGTGTCCAGCACAGGATCCGTGTTCCCCAATTCCCTTTATCTGCCTTTATTATTATATCACTCCGTTTCTGTAATTTAGCGAGTGCCTGTCTCTCAGAAGGCGATGGGTTATCCCTCTTGGGTCTTGTAGGATTTAATTGATGAAGTTGAATTTTTGTATTGTTGATATATGTTTCTAAGATTGTATTTCCACTGATAAGGTAAGGACGCGGGAGACAGTAAGTCTCCGTGTAAATTAAAAAGTTAAAATAGTGAGTGTGTGTGTGTGTGTGTGTGTGTTACTGTGTGTGTTACTGTATGAACATGTTGCTTATCAGAGCGAATAGATTTCTTTACACCACAATGAGTGGTGGACTGCTTCGCGCAATTCCCTTTATCTGCCTTTATTATTATATCACTCCGTTTCTGTAATTTAGCGAGTGCCTGTCTCTCAGAAGGCGATGGGTTATCCCTCTTGGGTCTTGTAGGATTTAATTGATGAAGTTGAATTTTTGTATTGTTGATATATGTTTCTAAGATTGTATTTCCACTGATAAGGTAAGGACGCGGGAGACAGTAAGTCTCCGTGTAAATTAAAAAGTTAAAATAGTGAGTGTGTGTGTTACTGTGTGTGTTACTGTGTGTGTTACTGTGTGTGTTACTGTGTGTGTTACTGTGTGTGTTACTGTGTGTGTTACTGTGTGTGTTACTGTATGAACATGTTGCTTATCAGAGCGAATAGATTTCTTTACACCACAATGAGTGGTGGACTGCTTCGCGAGAAGCTCACTCTAAACGGGCTGAATTGACTTCCGGTCTGTCTGTCGGTATGTTTGTACCTATGTTTGTTTGTAACTATGTTTGTTTGTAAGCGTGTGTCACGCTCGGGGAGTTTGTCGAGCCACTATCTATTACAACCATAGAAATTCATAGAAATATTATATCATTGATTTTGTATAGCGGAACGAAAGATGGCGACGGTTCATTAATAGTATGATATTTACACACACATCAAAATTAATTAATAGTATGAATTTAATGTGGAAGCTCTGGCTGCTTGTCTTGTAGTTCAAAATGTGTTCTACTTGACAAGACTTTGGGAAACTTAAAACGGCACTGTAGCTCGTTTTCACTGCCCTGATCGTTGTCCCCTGCTAGGGCAGAGGTCCTCTTACGTTTAGCACGGCGAAGACAGTAAGCCGTTGAGCATTTCGTATGATGCCTCTGCACATTGGCTATTAGTTCAGCATAATCCTGCTCTTCGTCGATCACATCTCTGTCGTTTGTGACAGGGGTGCATTTCTGCTCGAGGCATGTGACCCTCCCCCGTTTCATTCAACGTGGGATTCCACGTAGTTACCAGGGCATCAGCAAAGTCATACACCTCCTGTGCAATGTCCTCTGCCCTTCTCATTTGTTCGGTAGTGGCTTCGGCTTCGCCCGACTCGGATGCTCTGTGCATGCATGCCCACTCTGAACTTATCTTATCAGAATGTGGAGCATCGGCCAGCCATGCCACACCATGCAAATGAGAACTACCTCTGTGCTGATACTCAATGCGTGCCCAGAAATCTACAGCACCAAGACTGTTTTGCAAAAAGTATCGCATAAATTATTCTGCTCTGTGCAAAAAGAACCAATCGGTCAAATGAGAATCCATACTAGCTGTGATGAGTGCCAAGCCTCAAGAAATTGTATACAATACACAAGGACATCTATATTCAGAAATTTGCTGAACAGCTTATACATGTGTAGAACGAAACCTTGTCAAAAGCTTTAGATAAGTCTACGGACACGCAATCACAGCATCATGCATTTTACTTTTGACAGATAAGAGTCCACAGTTTTTCTTAGAACATAAGAACAGTCAGAGTAACTATGACCTTTTTTAAACCGTCCCAAATTGCTGATCACAAGATTCGAAAACATTCCTGAGTTTATTCAGAAGAATCAATTCTAAGGCCTTAGACATAGTGGAAGAGATTGCAATTCCTCTATAATTGTCTGGATCTATTGCGTTTCCCTTTCTATCCTTGAGAATGGGAACAACAAAAGACTTCTTAAACTGCTCAGGGACGAAAGAGTGCCTGAGGATACCTGTGAACGCAACACTTATGCTGGCAGTCCTTGCCGGGCAAACGTTGATTTTTTATTCATCCGCTCCACTAGTCCATTACATCGAAGATGATAAGAGGTGGTTCTAGGCTTCTTCATCCCAAGTAGCTTGCAGACTTCCTGCATCACTCTTCAAAATCTGTTTCTCTGTCACTGTGGATGACTGCGGGCACTCCATAACGGCAAATAACCTCTTGGTTGTTGCTTGTTGGTAGTGGCCGAACAAAATCCATGGCAGACATTTCCATTGGACCTTCTACAGGAATCGATTGCAGGTCGGCTTGAATCGGATTTTTGGGCTGCTTCTTCCTGGCACACTGTTGACACGTGTGAATATAGGGCTGGACGTCCTTAGTGTATTCTGGCCACCAGCAAATCTCCGAGACCTCTTCTATTATCTTGTCGACTCCACAGTGTCTACCTTGGTCTTGCAGACTGTGCAACACTTTGGGAATCAACCATCTTAAGACCACCAGTCTTGGAGTGTCTCCACCTCCCTGAATTGCGGCTTGTGGTCGGTGAGCTGGTTCTACACTTTGCGAAAAGAACTGCTGACTAGTACGCCAAGGTCCGGTCCTCGTACGGGTGGATGGTCAGGAAAATACTTGAGAAATGGCTGGGTTGTAGTCTTGCATCTCAGCCAATTCGGATTTTGTCCACGTGGGGCATAGTCCAACAGCATTGGCTGATACAACGGCGGGTGTCGAGTGTCTTTGAATCGATCATCGAGCTTTGTTCCTTCTTGGACTTCTTCCTTCTGTGCAACTGGTGCATGACGAGACAATTCATCTGCATTTGTAATCTGTCGAACTGGTCTATGTTGGATGGGCCAGTCAGACTCACTCAGATACAGTAGCCATCTTGCTAAACGTCCTCGTGGTTCTTTCATGGCCTTGAACCACGTTAACGGATGGTGGTGTGTGATCAACGCGAACGATCTTCCAAACAAGTATGGCCGGAAGTGTTCCACCGCGCACACCAAAGCAAGGGCTTCTTTATCTATAGTAGAGTAGTTAAGCTCTGTTGTGTGCAGTACTCTACTACTGACATACACAACTACAATTCCCCCCCCCCCCCCCCGTACTTCTGAGAAAGTATTGCAAGACCATGGTTACTTGCATCCGTCGTCAGAGTGAATTGAACATCGAACTTGGGGAACGCAAGAATGAGCAGTAGTTAGCTTTGTTTTCAGCTCATTGAAGGCTGCCTCACAGTCTTCACCCCAGTAAAATTGAGTCGCACGTCGCTCTAGGTTAAACAGGGCTTGCAATTGTTGAAACCCCTTTATAAACCGTCTGTACTAGCGTACTAACCCTAAAAAGCTGCGCACCTCAGTTGCATTTGTAGGTCTTAAATAGTCACGAACTGCTTGCACCTTTTTTTCTCAGCTTCTAACCCTCTTCTAGACATGATGTATCTTAGGTAATGACACTTGACTTAACAAAAACCGCGTTTCTTAGGCTTCAGTTAGAGACCTGCATTGCGTAACCGATCCTAAACTCTTGACCGCCTAGTGATATGTTTATCGAATGTTGCTGAAAAACAATTATGTCATCTAGGTAAACCAAGCAATGTTCCCACTGTAGTTCAGCTAAAACGTATTCCATTAGCCGTTGGAAGGTCACAGGGGCATTACACAACCCAAACGACATTACCGTAGATTCGAAATGGCCCTGTGGTGTGCAAAAAGCAGTTTTTGGTTTGTCACTCGGGTCAACCTCAATCTACCAATTGCCGCTGGCCAAATCTAATGTTGAGAAGTATTACGCTCCTCCTAGGGAATCTAGCGTCTCATCCACTTGAGGTAGTGGATAGGCATCCTTGATGGTGATACCGTTTAAGGCACGGTAATCAACACAAAATCCATATCTGCCATCCTTTTCGCACTAAAATTACAGGACTGGCTGATGGGGTGATAATCTCATTTAGTAACATGCCTTGAACTTATTGCACCAATGACTTTAGTGATTGCTGTAATCGATATTGTCGGCTTGACAGGACTATGTTCTTGGGTTGGTATGGCATGTTGAACGATGTTGGATCTCCCTACATCTCCTCTTTGTGAGAATAGTTCTCTGCTATTTAACACAAGCTTGTCCAGTAGGCCTCTCTCGCCTGGGTTCAAACGAGTTGCTGATCAATCAAATTGCTTGAGGAATTCAAAGTCGTTCTCTTTCTCATTTGAGGTTGGGTTGTCACGGTATCACTAGAGTAGATTCCCGTATCTAGTTTCAGATAACGGCTAGATTCGTACGCGAGATCTTGGTTCAACGCAATTGTCTTGAGTATTAAATATAGGGCGACGTATAGACATTGAGTAACTATTTCAGATCTGTGACAATCAGTGAATTTTGCGCTTTCTAGCGAGATTGAGACTTGACGAAACGTCCACCCCGCTCTACCTCTAGACCCGGACAAACACCTAGTTTCGGATGGCGCCTCGTGTAGAGCTACGAAAGCACAGATACAAATCAAATCTATTTGTAGCAGTAGACTAACTTCTTATCTTTCAAACAATCGTATCGGCAACATCGTCGTCTTTTGTGCCTACATTCATCCGCATCACAATAGCATGAAGTCACGCCCTCTGGTTTCGGATGCACGAAACAAGCTGGATCGTCATTTTTCGAGCAGTTTCTTACCCTCTGAACATTTTAAGCGTAAAATCGTAAAGTCTAGTGTTGCAATCAACTTTGAACGTGTCTATTCTATCTCTAGTCATTCTATGAACTTACTGTCTGCAGCGTTACGATTGTACAATGTCCTATGAACATGAAAACAGCATATTTTTCCTATTTTGTGGTATCTTTCTAGCTTGCTATGCAATCTAGAATAGAGAGGTCGAATTCCAAAGTCAAAAGAAGGGAATTCCCCTTCACCTACCAGATATCTATTGCCGCTTCTCATGGGACTATACCACTAACTTGTTCTACTTCTCATGCGTGACTGCCTCTGCAACGAACTCTCCAAACCTTCCTTTACGTCAGAAACATACAAAGGAAATAAAAGGGGGCAGATCAAGGGTCTTGCGTTCTCTCACGCTCTTCTGACTATAAGATTGTGTCAAATGCGTAGCTTGCATAGGTAAAGAAGGTCAAATCTCGGCAGTTCAGCTAGTGGCTATTTATAGTGGTCCGTTTCTGTAAGCCCCTTTAGACATTCTGTTCGGTCGCGAGTAGAGAAATGCAAAGAAACGGAGACTCGGAGTGAAGTTTGCCACCGAGCAGGCGGATTATTCATGTGAGGAGAAGGTTTGTATCACCTGCTACTTTTCCTCGACTCGTGGCAAGACGTCCTCCGGCGTACAAATGTTGGAGTTTAGATCAACTCATGATATCCCTTCTTGATCTAGACGTGACGGGAAGGCATTCGGCCATCCTACCAACAGTTGGCTAATGAAAGGGGAATTCTCAAGTCAACCCTGTAATAATATGAAGTAAGGAAGGAGAGGTGACAGCCAACGCTACCTTAGCGACGTTGAAGATGAGCTGACTAGTTTTGTTGTCCAGTCTGCGGAAATAGGCTACGGAAGAACACTACGCCATGTAAATATAGATATTACATCTAATTCTACTGGAAATTCGTGCATGTTTTATCATGTGCAGGTACTAGCACTTGGTCAAGAGATGGTTGAAGCAAAAGGGCGGCAAGCTACTTTGTGGCAGGGGTGGCTAGGAAATATCGAAAGAGACTAACGTTACTACGTTGGAGACCTGTACGCAAGCTCTGCGTGTTTCGTAGATCTATTAATCAACAAATGCTGAGTCAAGACAGAGAAAGCAGTACATGTGTAGTGGGCTACGTAATGTAACGCGCGGTAACAAGTCCAATAGTAGAGGTGTGGCTCTTTGTTTCAGTCTTTCTTTTGCTAGGTTGGAGAAGTCGCTTTGGTTTTGTTCGTTTACAAATACGTGACGTGGTACTAGAATAAGAATGACCTAATTTCATTTTCTCTACGATAACATTAGTCTTTTATAAAACCAAAATTTACCCTAGTAGCTTCTGCAATCTTCTCGTTTCCAAAGTTTTTCACCATTCCACTGCCAATTATCTATTAACAACAAATGTAACTGCTCTCAAAGTAGCTAGACTGATAAGATGTTGCGTGGTTAGCCAAACCCTTTTTGTACCAAACGGCATGCTTTGGTTCTTCTGTAACCAAAAACTCAACCGTACATTAGTAGAACATATGCTTCTCTTAAAAACTAATACTAATGACTGATACCCATTGTGTGTGTATATATAGATTGAAGCCCATGCAGGGTTATAGGTTGGAGACAGAATTAATATACGCTATAACAATCTAATTGGGTCGTAATAGCTTACTGGTTTTACGTCGTGTTGTTTGTGACTCGGTTCATTCCTTAAAGCATGCCGCCGCTTTCTTTCTGCTTGCCTGCCTATAAGTGTCGTTTCAGTTAATAAACATATATTTATAATTGTTCGTTAATGTACGTACGTTAGTATCAGTTGAAACTGTTCTGACGTGTGTTGAAGAAAGGATATGAAACAAAGTAAATCAGTTACTTTACACGTATATAAAGACAGAATAGAATACAAAAACATTAATGCATACAAATTAGCGTACTTGAAGGAGAGAAATTCATGTGCATTAAAAATATGTAGACACCTACACATATAGAAATAGAGTAAAAGTATGTACTATTGCAAAGAAATATAATATTACTGTAAGTGATACATCCTCTTCAGGCTTTGGAGTTGAAGAACAATTACAGACTTTCTTTCTAGCAATCTGCTAAGATAATGCAGTCAAGGAACTAGTACATTTACAGGAGTGATGACAAAATTCTAACCCGACTCTGGTTTTCATTCAATTGGTTGCTACGAAATTACAGAATAATAGCACAATACAAAGTGCATTTGAGTTGCTTATTATATTATACATACCTTTGATAAACAGGCTGTTGATGTAATACGTAGTTTGCATCACGTCTTGCAAACTCGTGCGACTTGACGTTGTTTCAAAAGTTGTTATTTCTGTATATGAAAACTTCCTCGCTTTGCTATCAGTCTTTTTAAGTGTCAGAGACTTCTGTTTTTTCGGCAAGCTGTGATCAACAAGATATCGTGAGTTTAGAGGGGGTTTGAGTGTAGATGTATCAATATCAAATCAATGTTGAATACCTTGACAGTGACGTTATATGTATTTCTTGAGCAAGGCTAGAGTCGTCTTCCATTTTCTTTCCAGTTTCCTGATCACATGCAACACGGCTTAATTCTATGCATATTGCAAGACTACACTGTAAAAAATAGTGTGTTACAGTAACACACAACACATGTGTTGAATCAACCACAAGCTGGTTGTTTTAACACGAGTGTGTTGAAATAACATACATCAGCTGTGTAGTATCGAACAGTGTGGTTTGAATCAACACATGGTGTGTTGAATCAACACACGCTTGCCGTGTTGAACGTAACATACTGTGTGAAAACAACACACGTTGTGATAACAAACGTGTTGAATCAAACACATGTGGTCAATTTAGCCCACAGTGTGTTAAAACAAGTCGCAAAAGTGTGTTGACTGAATCAGGCTCTGTATATATGATATAGACTGCGTGTGTTAATTAGCAGCATTATTTTGCTCAGCAGCACTCATCGAATCATTGATTTTCTCTAATTTGATCCATCACAACTGGTGATCTAAGTTAGTATTCTGTAAGAATATAGGCACACTGATTGATATATTCAACTGATCAAAAATTGTAATATCTTTAATTAGAAAGTCCAGGCACATGAAACACTGTACTCACTTTGTCAGTGACCAACAACCTTCCAGCCACTTTTCTCAAACAAAGAGCACACTGTTGCACTAAACCACTACACTGAATAATACCTATGGCCGGAGACTGTTGAACTTCATAAGAGTAAAAGTGATCATTAAAATCACATATAGAAAGTCGTCTATATACAAAAAAATTCTGGTCATTGACTACAATAATTAAGTCAATACATGCCAAGGAGAAATCAGAGTCAGGATCAATAGCAGGGATCTTGATGACCGATCCTATCTTGTACACTACACCACACATAGATAGACTTGAGGCACTATATAATACACAAGTTGAATAATCATTGAATGAAAAGTGTTCGATTTTCTTTATACCAACCTGAACACCCAAACTGGCAATTGCTGAGGCTGATTGAGAAGTTCAAGTAGTCTATCAGTTAATGGATGGTAAGAAAAATCCACAGCTTTACCTTCATAAATTAAAACACAACCCTTTAGGTGGACACGTAAGTAGAAACAAAAGACAACGTGACACACCATTCTGAACAACAGTTTGATTACTGAGATAAGAAGTGGAAGACAGTAGTCGATGACAAATATATAGTTGATTTTGATGTGCAAGAGAAAATGGGATGTTCTTAAAGTTCCCTTTCACAAGACGCTTGAAGTGCCCATTCTTGGCCTCAAATCTCATGCACCACATAGTTCTGAGAGGCCCGAATCTACAAAAAAGGATAAACAAAATCCAATATACATCATGTAAAGAGACAAGCAAGCACAGAGACAAACAGTTCAAAGACCTGTAACTAGATGTATTAATATTAGAGTAATATTTAGTAGAATTGATAATCCAAATACAGGGTTCAGAGACAGACAGACACAGACAGACAGACAGACAGACAGACAGACAGACAGAAAAATAGTTTGGCAACTCTTTGATGCTGTGGGCCCACGATGAGACAAACGCACATTGAGAGAGCGATACTAGTGGTGTCATGCCAAATCCACCTACTCTGATTGGCAGGGAAGCCTGAGCCCAAGGTTTATCTCCAATATTTTCGTAGCCCATCAAAAGAGTGAATGTCTTCCTGGTTAGTGAGTCGTGGATTCTGGCCGCTGGAAGTAATAATGCAGGCGACACTGTTCGAGCAAGATGGTTGAGTCGAGGTACATGGCAATATCGCAGCAACAACATCGCACTCTGAACATCCCCTAGATCTACTAGCTTATCACATAGCTGGCTGCCTGATTTAGCAGTGTCATCACAAGAAGCAAAAATGAAATCATCCCTGCCTATTGGGGTCCCAAGAATCACTGTGCCATCAGATGTGACTGGGATAGACGAGGCTGTGTTACTTGACAGGCATGGTGAGTCTAAACCAGAATAGATCTTGCATTTATGATTGGCAATTGAAAGGCCAATGGCTTCAAATGCAGGTCGTAGATCATCTAAAGCAGATAGGACATCTTGGGGCAAACCAACCATGAAGACATCATCAAGGTAAGCCAAAACTCTGATAGAGGGGTTTGAATTCTGCAGATCACTCAAGATTGGATGTATTGCTGTCGAGAAAAGTGCGGGGCCCAGGGGATCACAATGTGCGTTTGTCTCATCGTGGGCCCACAGCATCAAAGAGTTGCCAAACTATTTTTCAAGTCTGAATCAAATTCTTGATAATGTTGTCCACGGTGACCACGGTGATCCCCAGAGAGGTTCTATAGCTCAAGCTCTTCGTGAGGCAGTGCCTTCTGACAAACAACTGGAAGATATGCTACGGAATAAAAGTAAACTACAAAGAAAACTGACACAGGATTTAGCCAGCACTGCCATCACTGACATGATTATGATAAGCTCATGCGATAGAGAGGCAGCAAGACTTCGGTCTTTGCAAGGCAAAGGGGCAGGGGCATGGATAAATACGATACCAACTTCGCAGAAGCTCGCACTAGAATCCCGCGATTTTCGCTTGGCGGCCTGCATGAGGTTGGGATTGTCTATGCCCTTCAAAGGATATATCCAAAGATGTGATTGCGGTGTCTCCCTTGATGGATCTGGCTATCATTTCTTGACATGTAAATGGGGTGGTGGGCCTGTCTGGTCCCACGAGTCCATAGCTGCAGTGTGGGCAGATTGTTTGAGAGATCTCCATATACACCACCGACGGGAACCTAGAAACAGGTACTCAAACTCAAATGACCGCCCGGATATCTCTGTTTTTGACTGTGGCTCTGGGTCTAATGTGGACCTGGACATCTCACTGGCGCACCCATGGAGCTCTGAAATCGTCAGCAGTGCAGCACACACAGATGGAGCTGCAGCACTAAAGAGAGAAGAGAAGAAGCTGACCAAATATTACAAACAACTCCTTCCTGGGGGAGAATCGTTCACCATTGTCCCTTTAGTCCTGGAGCATTTTGGAAGATGGGGCAAGGAATCAGAATGTTATCTACAACAATTGTCCCTCAGATCTACAGACGACTTGGGAAGACTGAACAGGGCGGAGTTTTTGCTGCAGTGGAGACAACGCATTTCAGTTCAGTTGCAAAAATGCAATGCGAAAGTTATCTATCGCAAGGTAGAGGGGGTGCTGAGAAGTGGCAAATAAGAAGTGTTATCTGTAATAATAGAGAAGAAACGTGGACCAATACGGTCCATATATCATATATGTTTTTTCAAGTGTAGTTTATGCAGAGAACAAAACTTTCAAATATTTTACTTTAGACGTGGCTGTACTAGCTCCTCTAGCCTGTAATAGTTTCGTTGTTTGAAATTATACTACCATTGACAGACAGACAGACAGACAGACAGACAGAATCAAGTTTATTGTCAACAATCTTCACTACTACAAACAGTTATTGTTAAAATGAAATGTTCTACTTGTAGTCCGAGACTATTGCTAATGAGTAAAACACTGAATGTCTCTATCTACTCCCAAAACACTGTCATCTCCTAATGAGCGCACAGAAAGCCTTGACAGCTTCCGCAAAATCACTCTGCTGTTGCATTTTTGAAGAGTAATAGACAGTCTTTTCCTCCAGAAGGTTTTAAACTCTACCGCAATTCTTCTTCCATCAAAGCCTCTCGCCTTCTTCCCCAGTTCATTCATCAGCTCGTCAGCCTTTAAGCCCCACCTGCCGAAGTGTTCAAAGACGAGTGGGACAACTATAGGCTTCGATCCATCCGCAAGCGATTCCTCTGAGTATTTTTTTGACTTTGCTGCCTCTCGTTTAGCTGCTGCATGGCCACCTTCTCTGGCTGCACCTTTAATAATGTCTTTGCTCCAAGGGTGAGCTATCGAAACATCACATTCTTTTGTGATCCCAGTGTCAGTGTCGTAAAGCGTGATGTCAGGCCGGTTTTCGTTGTCTACAAATCGCTGTCTCGGTTCTATTTGATGGGGAATGAGTAAATCGCTTAGGCAATCACTCCATGCAGACACTATGGAGTTATGCGTCCACACAGGTCCACCTCCATATTTACATGTCAAAAGGTGATAGCCCTCGCGATCCAGCTCAGTTCCACAGTCACACGTCTTAAGCAGCCGGCTGAAAGGCAAACCAGCACCCAACCTCATACAAGACGCTACACGAAATTCATTCGGCTTCAGTGCGTTCTTGTCTGAAGTTGGTATTACCTCTAGCCATGCTCCAGCTCCTTTTCCGTGTAAGGACCTGATCCTTGCAACATGTCTCTCTGAGTTCATGCTTTTGATAACTTCTTCTGATCGTTTATGAGAAGCGTCTACCGTCAGGCGATGTTGCAATTTTCTAGGGTATTCTGTCATCTGCTCTAAGGTGTGAAACTGCTCGTCATCATCTGCACCCAACTTGGGTGGTAGTTTTGCCACCAATGTACGAATAAGTTGTCCTGTATTGCTACCTTCAATAAACCGTTCTAAACGATCTTTCAGAGGTGGAAATCTCAATGGCAGTTCTTTCAAAGAGTGTGCCCATGACGCCAGAAATGCTAGGTGAGCCATCTTCTGAGTTGATGATAAGCCAAATCCGCCGAACCCGACCTTCAGAGTGGCCTGGCTCCATCCGGTGTCATCCAATTCGTTCAAACCAACCATGTCAGTGAAAGTAGCCCTTGTAAGGTGGTCATGACAAACAGCTGCATGCAGTAACCTGTCAGGTGGCACAGTCCTAGCCAAAAAATTCAGCCTGGGGACATGACAATGTCTGAGCAAAAGGAGGCCACACTGAGGGTCGTCAAGTTCAAGTAGCTTTGAACACAACGAGCTGCCCATGTTAGCCACAGCCAGGCACCTAGACTGAACATAATCATGATTGCCTACAGGTGACCCCAACACGTCGATTCCATCTTTGCTAACTGGGACACCAGCGCTGAAATTATCAGGAGCAGTGGGAAAATACAATTTGCATTTTTCATCTTTGATTTCTAGACCGATCTCAGAAAGGGATGCCTTCAAATCCAAAAGGACTGCTAAAGCATCTTTTGGTGGTCCCAGAACATAGACATCATCCAGATATGCCAAAAGCGTAATGCCCGGGTGGTTATTCTGAATAACTGTTACAATGGGGTGTAATGCTGCCGAGAACAAAACTGGTCCAAGGGGGTCACCCTGATGGACACCTTCTTCTGACTGCAATTTCACCGTCCCCTGACCGTTGACATATATCAAAGTACTTGGTCTATCATACATTTGTCTCACATGGGCATAGATTTCAGGAAAGTTCTTCTTTGATTCTTTGAGTATGCTATCCCTTGATACCGAGTTAAAGGCGTTTTTTACATCCGTAGAGAGAACTGAACAGTCGGGATTGCTCTCCATGAGAAACGAAATGTGGTGTATCAATAACTCTGCCCCACCACGTGTAGCAATGCCATGTTGTATGGGGGAAAAGTAGGAGCAGAAAGATTCATTCAGCTGAATACACAGAGCCTTAGCTGTAATTCTCCTGATAGCTTCACCGATGGCAATGGGTCTTACATCAGAATTTGCTTTTGGTAAGGCAATGAGTCGAGATGCTGTCAGAAGTGGCAGAACTGAATCCGGAACTTTACCATCTGCAATGAGCGAGCACACTCCATAGAACAAGTTACAAGTCAAATCATTCTCCAGGAGCCCACGAAGATGTTCATATCGCCAACCAGAAGGCCCTGCTCCACTTCCTCTGGGTGCCTTCCTTATGGCCTCAAAATAAGCTTCCTTCTTTAAAGAAAAAGGATGCTCTGATTTCTCTTGCTCGTGAAAATCATCGTGAGACAACTGAGATGTCCTTCGCTTAGGATGTTTGCTTGAGAGCTTGCTTACAGTGTCATCAGTAGTAGGAGCAAGACCCTGACTAGTCAAAATTTGTGAAGCTCGAGACATCTCACCACACTGAATCAGACGCATAGCAGCCTTCTTTCTCTGATCTGGGCCTGAGGTAGAGCGAGATCTATTCGATCCTCCACGTAGATGAATCAGTTCATGCCAGTGAAACTGCAAAAAGCGATTGTAGATGGCCTTGACTTCTCTTGTACCTACTTTGCCACCTCTAGCATGTGGTTGGAGAAGCATTCTAGGAAGCAGAAGAAGGAGTTTCCATCCTCTATCACTGGTAGGGTCATCTTCAATCTTCCTCAAAGGAACAAGACAGCAGTCATGAAACAAACCTCGAAGACCAGGTGTTACATTCTGCACAGTTCGTGGTGGCATCCAATCCAATATGGCTTCCGTGGTCAGAGAGTCAATCAGCCTCCATGCCTCAGCCTCCCTGTCAGATTGGAAGTTTGCCTCCAATTCAACACCAGCAGAAGACTTATCAGGATGTGTAGACGCCTTAGCAGGTTCTTGTGATGAAGTTTGGGTGTGGTCAACGCATATGGAAGACGAACAACATCTGGATGTGTGTTGATGGATCTTGAGGAACCACTGAGAACACTTAGGACATTTAGATAACCCATGTTCTTGAATGAAAGCTTCTGGACAATCGTCAGGCCTGTGGAAACTCCTAATGTGTGCAAGAACCCGTTTGAACGTGTTCTCCCAGTTGCAACCAGCAATAGGGCAACGTATGCTGGCCATTACAGCATTAGAAGGCAAGATAAATGCTGCTAAACTGAATAGAAGCCAACACAAATCCGTCAGCGGGCGCATTCAAAACGACAGGAGCGCCATAGTCAACATCCGGGACAGACAGACAGACAGACAGACAGATTCATTTATTATCATCAAAACTCTACGTATGTACAGGAAACTTTCAAATATCTACCAGTCCTTCATAACTAAGCAAATTATAACACATTAATGGACTTGGCCTACAACATTGCAGTCAAACATTATGCCACTGTCGTTTGTACTGCATGAAAATCTCGACAGCTTCCTCGAAATCACTCCGGCGTTGCATCTCTGAAGAATGATGGAAAATTGCTTTCTCCAGAATGCCTTAAAACGTTGAGCGCTGTTAAAAGGATGTGCATGAGTGGTATTGTAGCTTTGCCTAGATATATGAGACAAAAACTTGTGTGCGTGCGAGCCCCACAAACCAAAATGTTCAAAGACTAGTGGAACACACTTGGATGATAAACCACCATGCAGGACCTCTCCTGAGTATTTCTTTAGTTTCTTCTCCTCTCTTACTTTTGCAGCATACCCTTCTTCTCTGTGTGCGTGGTTGAGAGCATCCTTACTCCATGGGTGTGCTAATGAAACATCCACGTCAAGATTCTGTCCTGTTTCAGAATCAAAGAGTGTCATATCAGGACGGTTTTCGCTACTAACAAAACGATGCCGGGGTTCGGTTTGATGGGGAATGTGCAAATCACTCAAACATTCACTCCAACCCTTCAAGATAGTATTGTGGGTCCAGACAGGACCTCCTCCATATTTACATGTTAGTCGGTGGTATCCTTGTTGATCCAGTTGTTGTCCACAGTCACACACTTTCACCCACTTGGTAAACGGTAAAGCCAATCCCAACCTCAAATAGGACGCTATAGAAAAGTCGTTTGTTTTAAGTGCGTGCCTATCAGAAGTAGGAATGGCATCTAACCAATCTCCGGCTCCACGACCTTGCAATGACCGCAGCCTTGCCGCATCTTTATCAGAAGGAGCCTGAGCAATGAGTTCAGACACATTAATTTCGTTTATCTCAGTACAAAGACGGTGCTGCAGTTTCTTAGGATAAGCGATGATGTCATCAAGTGTTTGAAAATCTTCATCATTGTCAGCTGACTTGGACAATGGTGGCAAGTCGGAAAAGCTAGAAATTACTTCTGAGCCAATCGACCCCGACTTTTCTTTAGAAGAAGTAAGATAATCAACCAAGTCAGTCATACACAAGAAACGAGATGGCAATTCTTTCATTGATTGACACCAAGAAGACACAAAAGCAGCATGAGAAATTTGTCCAATCTGTGTTAAACCAAAGCCTCCATTCTTCAGCTTTAGAGTTGCTTGTTTCCAGGCTGTATCATTCAAATGATTGAAACCAATGATGTCCACAAATGAAGATCTAGTCATTTTGTCATGGATGACTGCTGCCAGTTCTAGATCACGAGGAAATACTTGCCTTGCCAAGTAGTTCAATCTAGGCACATGACAGTGTCGTAGAATCAGCATGGAGATTTGCCGATTATTCAGCAGGGCCAATTCACGGCAAAGTTCCTTCCCACCCTTGGCAATGTCAGCACATTGAGAACGAACAAATTCAGGTTTTCCTACTGGTGTGCCTAGTATAATAGTGCCATCAGAGGTAACTGGAGTTGGAAAATTACAGACATTACCAGAGGGACAAAACAACTCACACTTTCTGTCTAAAATTTCCAAATGCAACGTGGACAGGGAAGACTTCAAATCATCCAAAATATTTCGAAGACTATTGACTGGACCTACCACATAGATGTCATCTAGATATGCCAGCATAGTAACACCCTCATGTCTCTTGATCACCTCACATAAAATAGGATGGATAGTAGCTGAGAAAAGAGCAGGTCCCAAAGGGTCTCCTTGATGAACTCCTTCACTTGATGTTAATAACTCAACTCCCTTGTCAGTGACGTATATCAGCTTGCTTGATTCCCCGTACAACTGCTTGACATGAGGATAGATATCAGGAAAGTCTTTAGCAATTTGCTGAAGAAGTCGTTCCCTTGAAACAGAATTGAAGGCATTCCTGACATCTGTTTTAAGGATTGACCAATCAGGATTTTGCTCCAATAAGATCTGAATATGGTGTGTAAGCAGCTCAGCTCCTCCAGGTGTCGCAATGCCGTGCTGTATAGGGGAGAAATATGAAGCAAACTCAGGTGACTTCTGTTGACAAATAGTCTTGGCAGTAAGTCGTCGAAAAACTTCCCCTACAGCGATTGGCCTCACATCATTCCCATGTTTAGGTATTGCTATGAGTTTAGAGGCTGAAAGCAAAGGAACTACGTTGGGTGGCACATCTCCTGAAAATATGTGATTACAAGTCTGAAACAATAGATCTGTGGTGATGTCATTATCCAGGAGAATTCGAACATGTTCGTATCTCCATCCAGAGGGTCCACACCCAGAAGCTTTTGGAGCATTTTTGATAGCGTTGATGAAAACAGATCTGTCAAGAAATGTTGGACTCGAAGAAGACAATACATCAGGAATCTCGTTAGGATTGATGAGTCCCTCAGGGTGTTTAGATTTCAATTTTTGAAGAACCTCACTTGTTTCTGGGGCCAAACCATTGCTTGTAAGAAACTTAGCTGCTTTGGAAATCTCACCTACTTGGGCCAACTTTACAGCTACTTTTCTCTTGTTCTCATCAGTCATTGATTTATTTTCTGACTTCCTGTTTGTTGGTGTGTTCAACTCAATTAGCTCATCCCAGCGAAAATTCAGAAAACTTTGATAACGGGCCTTCACTTCCTTGTATCCTACCTTGCCGCCTCTCACGTGAGGTTGTAGTAAGATTCTAGGTAACAAAAACAAGAGTTTCCAGCCCACATCACTAGAGGGGTCTTCATCAATCTTCTGTAGCGAAATGTTGCAACACTCTTGAAACATTGGTCGTAAAGATCGTGGAATATTCAGGATAGTCTGTGGTGGCAAAGAATTGAGGATATCCGCAACGGGGAGAGACTCAACCACAAACCACGCCTCGCGCTCAATATCATGTAGATTCCGGCTTCTGTCATCAGACATGACACTAGAAGCCAAACGTAGCTCAGACAATAGTTCCGAAACGTTGCCTTTACCTGTAACTCTGCCTACTTCACCATCACCTGTTACATCGTCATTCCCAACATTTCCTGTTACGTCATCTAGATCTTTCCCAACGGTTGAACACGTGGAACTTGAGAGATGCTGTTGTAGCTTCAAATACCACTTACGACATCTTGGACATTGTTGCAGGTCATACTCCCGAATAAACTCCTGGACACTGATCGACATCATGAAAACTGCGAATGTGCGCCAGAACTCGCTTTAGGGAGTTCTCCCAGGCGCAACCGGGAACGGGACAGCGTACAGCAGACATAAAGGTTCTTTACTATATATTTGAACAACTGAGCCAATGTTAGACGTCTGTTTCCACCAACAAGAGCTTTCGCTGTCGCACTCATGCCACATCCGGGACAGACAGACAGACAGACAGAAAGACAGACAGACAGATGCTGTAGGTACATTTCTGCTTGTTGTCCCCATCGACCAAAATGTTCCAAGACTAGTGGGACTGCTGTCACTGTTTCCTTACCAAGAAGTCGTTCTCTGCTATATTTTTCCGTTTTCTTCTGCTCTCTCCTGGATGCTGCAGCACCTTCCGTAGATGCTGATGCTGAAATTACTTCACTGCTCCAGGGATGTGCTAGCGAAATGTCTAAATCTGTGTTGGACCCTGATCCAACATCGAAAACTGTTATGTCAGGGCGGTTGTCAGATGTAATGTATCGATGACGTGGCTCTCTGTGATGGTGCATTTGTAAGCTGCGCAGACAGTCTGACCATACATTGGCAATACACTCATGGGTCCAGACTGGACCACCGCCCCACTTACATGTTAGGAGATGGTATCCACAACTGTCCAGAAAAGAACCACAGTCACACTGACGAATACAGCCATCGAAGGGCATGGCTAACCCCAATCTCAAGCAAGCCCCCAAACGAAAATCGCGGGAAACTAGTGCGAGCTTATTTGAGGTGGGCATAGCATTCAGCCAGGCTCCAGCGCCCTTGCCTTGAATCGATCTTAGCCTAGCTGCATCTCGCTGGGAAGGGGCCTTCTCGATCATTGCTGACATCTTTTCTTTAGCGTGTTGCCGTGTCAGCCTCTGTTGTAGTTTAGTTGGAACTTGAATCATTTCAGTAATATCTGTCCCATCACTGCCAGCCTGCATCAGCGAAAATGCTATCGATTCCTCGACACCATTTGAGTTGACTAGAAGATCAAGTGCGGATTTGAGGTCTGGATAACGAATAGGCAGATGAACCAGAGTGTGAACCCAGGACGAAAGAAAAGCAAATCGAGAAGTGCTGAGGCATGGTGACATGCTGAAACCACCAAACCTGACCGGCAGCGTAGCTTGCATCCAGGAAGAGTCAGTGAGGTGACTATATCCCAATAAGTGAGTGAAGGTCTCACGAGAAATCTTATCATGGACCTCGGCAGCTGCCTGGAACATTTTGGTCGATGGGGACAACAAGCAGAAATGTACCTACAGCATTTGTCAAGTAGATCAACGGATGCCTATGGAACAACAAATGCCTCCTCATTCAAGACACATTGGAGGGAGCGCATGTCCATTCAGCTACAAAAAGCCAATGCTCGAGTCATCTACAGGAAAGTGGAGAGACTTTTAGATGATGCTAGTTAATTTGTGTTTTTCCAAGGCCATTTGGCCTTTCCTTTTTTTTTTAGTAAAGAAGCAAGCACGTGTGTAGTTAATTGGACTGATGAGGACATTGTGTTGTAGAGGATTTAGCCTCCATCTGTACGTACTTTGTTCTATTGAATAAAATACCTTTGACAGACAGACAGACAAGTAAGCACACAAGCACACACACACACACACACACACACACACACACACACACACACACACACACGTTAGACACCAATGTATAAATTTAGGCCTGCTTACAAATCAGTCTGGCATAGTTGAAGCTTGCCTTTCCAATTTCTAGCCAGCTGGTCAGCTTAAAGTTTATCTAAAGTGATAAGTTTAGCTTGAGGAGTAATTATAGAATTTCTGATTTATACAGGATTAGATACACATAATGGAGGTTTAACACTTCAGGCAAGTAATAACCTAAAAGTAAAATGATTTTAGCCACGTAGTTGCCAATTCCCAAGTAAACAGAGAGTAACCATATATCTGTCCAGTATATTTCAAAACCGCCTAGACAATTTTAGAGCCATTGATCCAAGTTTGTAAGCGATCTTTCACATAAATATCACTACATCAAATGGCTTTACCTTAGAAGCTGTTGTGGAAGATGCACCATGTAGTGCAGTTTAGGTGTAAATGACTGATGTTCATACAATAGAATGAAACGACGATGATTACCATTTCAGCATGTTGTTACATAGTTTAATTGTCTGACTGTCTCATGTAGCAGCCTGTGTAGTCAAATGCTGATCAGGTAAACATATAGAAACGATTTCTATCGTGAGGTAGTAGCAGATTTCAAAACAAAAAGTATTATGTGCTGGTCTATTTTCAGCAGATTGACAATAAGCTAACATATTCATTTAGCGGTTTAAGTAGTTGTGTGTTTTTCCTTTTCTGTACGCATTTGCACCAGGTTTCTGTGTGCGAAACAACAACAATACAATATATATATATATATATATATATATATATATATATATATATATATATATATATATATATATATATACTGGTATAGTTTATTCAAATATAAATAATAGCTACCCCTCCACTAGAGGGGCCTCACAACGAAGAACAAACAGAGTAGTCTCTGTCTAAACCTAACAAAGACAAACGGTCCAAAATCATCCTAGCGTTAAATTGCCAAAGGCGGAGAGAGAGCTGCCCGTGAAAATTAACGATAGCCCTGCTGACAGTAATACTACTACGGAGAGATGTCCTTCTAGCAATTGTTTTTAAAGTTTGTAAGCTACTGGAGGTCCACGTTCCGTAGGACTCAACTACCAGCGGGTAGAAAACACCTCCTGTCGCCTCTACGTTGTCTTTATGACGATCGTCTTTCTCCATCTCTCCAGCTGCTGCAGCGGCACCAGCACAATAAGCGGAGTGGACAATGTGAGACTGCTGGAAGGAATTCCTTACTGTGATATCAAAATATCCTGGACGACCAAGTAGAAAATCTGGGTGGTAGACGTCACCTGGGCGAGAATTATTATATCCGCCACAGTGCTGTTCTCTCCGAGTGCCAGAGTGATCCTCAAGTAGTGTGTGAAAGATGACATCACATAACGCATCATGGCGTTTAATTCTCAGGTTACCATAGCCGCAACCTAACACATGATCTCCGTAGGCATCTATTATTGAACCACATGGACATCTAGTAGAGAGAGAAGGAAAAATTGGAATTCCTAGCCGTAAACGTAAAGCAATCACATATTCCTCTGCAGACATGACGAGGCCCAAATTTCTGTTAGGGATTGCCCGCAGCCATGCGCCTGCATGAGGAGTTGATACTGGTATATATATATATATATATATACTGGTATATATATGTATGTATTAGAATAAATACAGTGCATGGTATGAAATTACTAGATAAATTAAGATAATTTTGCTGTGCATTATTAACAAATGAATGGTTAATTAAAGAGATTATATTGACAACAAAGAGTGCAATTCCTTACAATTTGAAGTACATACCACAAAGTGAAACTTTTCTTGAAAAAAAGTCTCTTGCTTGTATCTTGTACCTAGGTTGGAAAAAACATCATCCTTACAGCAATATTCCAACAAGTCCATAACTTGATCTTGGTCCTGTAGGTTCTCAACGGTTTCCAATTTTTGACGAAATTGATGCTTGAGAGTTGAAAGGACAGAAGCAATCAAACTGCTCGTCGCATCCATTACTTTGTCAACCGCAGTTTGAGTTAGCTGACTTTCTGCTTTTAAAGCAAGCAAATACTCAGCCGTTTGCGAGAGTCTCACGTCTGATGGGTCACACGTGTCCAACCTTGCTCTCTGCCCGGAAGTATCGAAGTCATCTGACTCCGTGCCCTCCACTGCTGCGTCAATTCCGAGCATTTCACAGTGTTCTGTCTGAAATGAAATATTGCGTGATTCAAGATCTTGCAGTGCACCATGTGATCTGCGTAGATGTTGACTGAAGCTCTTCCACTTCTTGAAAGTCTGACCACAGCCTTCATGGCGACAGTGAACAACAAAATTGGGATGATGCTGATGAACTGTGCGAGCGTGATTCAGTAAACCAAAGCTTGACCGTGCCCTGTAGTTGCACATGGAACACGAAGCCATAACTATCGGTTTCCACTTCCGGAACAAACGAGATCCCGGAAGACACGCCTTGTTGCGCAGCTGAACAAAAAAGCGCGCGCTGCTGACCTCGTGAAAGACCACAACGAAAGGACAGTTTCTGTGAGCTAACGTACACGGCAATGGATCTCGATGATATGTCTGTGGCAGGCGTGTCGGCTTGGCTAGCGAGGAGGTCGTTTAGTGAAAGAGTTCGAGCCTTTTTTGCAGGTGCGTGATGCAGACTTCTCTGTATCTAGAGGTAGTGAAGCTTGTTTAGTTACTGAGTGTCGCCGGGCTTGTTTGTTTCTGCTGCAGAGAATGAAATCGATGGAACGGCCCTTAGAAGCCTACTTCAAGACCAAGCAGAATTGAAGACAGCTCTGCCTATTATGGGAGACAGACTTCGATTGAAACGAGCGGTTTTGGACGATTTCTGCATTGTAAGTGTCGTGTATTCACTCAATGTACTATTCAACACACGTTAACGGCCGCTACTCTCACACTGACTCAAACACCGGTTCAGTCATCCTCTATCTACCGCAAAACCCCAGTTCCCGTATGCTAGCAAGCATCTACAAACACAACATTTTCTCCCCCTTCTAATCGAGTTGCATATTCCACCTCAAAATCTTCGAGGCGTTTGGGCCTTGTCCTCACTCGTTTTGGCCTTGTTGTTTCTGTCTCATTTTCATGATCATGGGCAGTGCCTGCATCACTTGCTGCCTCTCCTTCGACTTCGACATTTCCCCCATCGTGTTGATTTCCTGTCATGTCTTCTGAGATTTCCTCTTCCCCATCAGTCCAGCTGAGTACTGCAGCTGTATTTGCAACACCAGCTGGCTTCGCCACAGCAATTAATTGGTCAGCATGCCACAGACGTCCATCTTGTAGCAGGTAAGTGTCCTTCCCTACCCTTGACCAGACTTCTACTGGATCGGACAATTGCGACTTCAACTTATGGCCTCTTAGCGGACGCTTTACTCTTACCCAACTTCCGGGAGAAAAGGACGAAGCTCTAGCTCTCCTTTTATGATCTACATATGCCTTCATCGCTGCCTGTTTCCTTGCCACGACCTCGTCCGCATTCTTCAGCTGAAGTGATCCCTTCTTATCTTGCCTAGGAATCATCTGGGATAAGGGCTGCCGAAGCTTTCGGCCCAACATAACTTCTGCTGGTGATTTCCTCGTAAGTGAATGCGCCGTAGACCGATAATTAAACAATGTGCTTTGCACTGAACTCTCCACTGAACGTCCTTCCAACAACCCTGTCTTCAGGCCTTGTTTAAGCACTTGATTGAATCTTTCGACTCCTCCATTTGCTTTTGGATGATACAGTGGTGTGAGAATATGGCGAATACCCCGTTCTCGTAACCACTGCTGAAACTCATACGACCGGAACTGAGGTCCATTGTCCGTTGTTATCGACTCAGGAAACCCCCACCCAACAATAAGGTCTTCCAAAAACTGCACAACCTCTTGCGTCCGCACTTGTGAGCACAGTCTTACTTCTGGCCACTTTGATCCCAGATCATGAACTACAATAGCGTATCGCTGGTGAGCCATTGCTATTTGAATTTCTCCAAAGATATCTACCTGAAGTCGTTGCCACGGTACCGCTGTCCAAGGAGTAGGTTGTAATGGAGCATGTACAGGTTGGCGAGACTTCCCGCTGACAAGGCAGGGCTCACAATCTCTCACCATTTGCTCAATTTGGCGGTCAATCCCAGGCCACCAGGCAAACTCTCGGCATCTCTGTTTCATACGAACAACCCCCAAGTGACCCTCATGAGCTAGCTGTAGCACCCGTTTCTGCAGCAACCTTGGTACGACTATTCGATTCCCTCTCATCAGACAACTCGACTTTCCACCCACAGGTGCCAACTCGTGTCGAACATTCCAAAAAGGACGGAACTCTCCTTTGACATTGTGCCATCCTTCCCGGATGCACCTTAAAACCGTTTGGATTTCTGCATCTGCACCTGACTCCCTTTCCATTTCATCCAAGGGTACCCCCGGGCTCCATGTGCTCAACAATAATATACATTCTTCCACATCATCAGAGTCCCATGCTGAATTCTCAGCTGGAGCTGGTGACCTCGACAGTAGATCAGCAACTTGATTGGAATGACCAGGTCGATATTCCACGCGGAATGTATACTTGTACAGCCGTTCTGTCCACCGGTGTAATCGCAATGGCCTTTGACCTGTTCCTGACGCAGATAGCAGTGATACCAAGGCTTGGTGATCGGTACGAAGTACAAACGGTCGTCCAAACAAAAATACATGCCACTTCTCACACGCCCACACACAGGCCAATGCCTCCCGTTCTCCCACAGCATATTTCTGCTCTGCTGGTGACAACGCACGGGACGCATATGCCACAGGACGTTCCTGTTCATCTTGTATTTGAGACAATACTGCCCCAATAGCTACTCCAGAAGCGTCACACGACACAAAGGTGTCCGCTGTGGATGAAAAGTGGGCAAGAACTGGTGCTGATGTGACAAGCTGTTTCAATTTGTCAAATGCCGTTTGACATTCAGTGGACCATTCCCAACGGGCATCCTTCCGTAATAAGCACCGCAAAGGAGAAGAGATATCAGCATAGCCCTGCACGAACCGGAGGTAGTAATTTGTCATACCGAGGAATGAATTTAGTTCTGTCACTGATGTCGGTTCTTTCAGTCTTTCAACTGCTTCTATGTTAGATGTTAGAGGACGAATACCACTCGCCGAAATACTGTGTCCCACAAATGATATTTCCTTAACTGCAAAAGTGCACTTGTCCACATTTAGTGTCAAATTGTGATGTTGTAGTCGTTGAAACACATCATTCAGTCTCTTATTGTGACTTGGTCGATCTGGCCCATGAACGACAATATCGTCCATGTAGACAGCAACTCCTGGTATTCCGGCTACGACCGTAACCATGACTTTCTGGAAGGCGCTTGGGGCCGATGCCAAACCGAATGGCATTCTCTTGAACTGGTAAGTCCCCTTATGTGTTACAAATGCTGTAATAAAGCGACTTTCCTCTGCCAAAGGTATTTGCAAGTACCCCTGGTTTAAGTCCAGCTTCGAAAATACTGTAGATCCATAAAACTCTGCCGCTATGTCTTCCATTGTTGGAAGTGGATGCTTGCCAGGTATGATTGCCTGATTGGCTCTTCGAAGGTCTACGCAGAGTCTAATTGCCCCTGATTTCTTCCATACCACTACTAAATTTGAGATCCATGGGGATGAATCCACTTTTTCAATGATATCCAAACTCTCCCAACGATCCAACTCCTCTGCCACCCTCTCTCGTAGAGCCAGTGGCAATCTCCTAAGTGGCTGCATAATCGGTGGTACGGTGGTGTTCACTAACGGGCAATGAACAAAGTGATTGGCTTTCCCCAATCCACTGAACACCCTAGGCCATCTCCGACTCCAACCTCCCTTAGTAACTCCATCGTTGAGCAAGTCAACCGCTTGTACACTATGACTGCCTAGTTCTTCTGGATCCCAACAAATTTGAAATCCCAGGGCATCAAACAAGTCGAGACCTAGTATGTCTGTCCCCTTGTCTGTAATATAGAATGGAAACTCTGCTAATTGACATCTCCGGTATCGGACTGGTAGCTTTGCCTTTCCCAACACCTTTATTGGCGATCCTGCATAACCAACTAGCTTTCGATTTGCTGGTTCCAGCTTACTCCAAGAAAACCATCGATCATATGACCTTTTTGACAGCACTGAAACCTTCGCCCCCAAGTCAATAACAAGTGACAAACTGACACCAGCTAACTCGCAAACGCATTGGCGATACTCGAGTGTACTGGACTGACCACCAACAACATTGATTCGAACGGTCTCCAACTCTACCCCTTGCTCATTGCCACAATCAACTTCCTGGATCTGTGACTGTTTCTTTGACCTACAGCAACGTGCGTAGTGTCCTATTCTCCCACATTTTCTACAGGTCTGTGTTGATGCTGGGCATGTTGAACCCTTGTGAACCGAGAACCCACAGTTACCACATTTGCCGTCTCCTCTGCTACTCCAGCCGCTTTTACCTGGCCGTGTCTGTACTTGACGAATCCCACGTGACTCCTGTGCCAATTGACCCGAAGCTGTATTAGTTAAACCTCCTGGCACTGCATCCATTACGCTACCTGACACTGTCGCAATAGCTGCTGAATCCCTAGCCGCCTCTTCCATCCGTGATGCCAGTACAATTGCTTTGTCTAGAGTAAGATCTTCATCTTCTTCCAACAAGCGGTCTCTCACTTTACCACAAACCGTCTTTTCTATAAGTTGATCCCTAATCATTTCGTCATGCAACGGTCCAAACTTGCAAGTGGCTGCTAGCTGTCTCAGAGCAAACACATATTGCTTCACGGACTCTCCTTGATGTTGCTTTCTTTGTCGGAATTTGAATCTCTCGACCATAGAATTGAGTCTCGGTCCGAACAACGTCGCACACACATCACGTAACTGAACGTATGATTCCGTCTCTGTCTCCGTCGAAAGTATCCGCTGCCCTTCCAGTCCTAAGCAATGAGTCAAAAGGGCGCGTAGTCGAGGCTTGTTGTCTGCTTCGTCTTTGATTGCCGCGGCTGCCACGTAGGTGTCGAAAGCGGACAACCAATGCTTCCATGGCACCGCCGGTTCCCCCGGGTGTGGAAGGAAGGGAGGAGGCGGGTGAATGCCTGAAGTCGCCATCCTCGTCGCCAATATTGTCGTGTATTCACTCAATGTACTATTCAACACACGTTAACGGCCGCTACTCTCACACTGACTCAAACACCGGTTCAGTCATCCTCTATCTACCGCAAAACCCCAGTTCCCGTATGCTAGCAAGCATCTACAAACACAACAGTAAGTGCATTGATTTTGCTAGATGCTCTACTACGAAAGAACTGTGTAGATGTGATGGAGTCACGTGATTACGGATAATACGTGAGGATGTGGGTGTGCTAGCCTCGCGTTCCAGTATATCCATATAGCGATATTTAACCAACCGATTACTGAAATGATTGCAATTATAACTGCATGCATATTAACGTTACATGAGCATTTCATTTCCTAGAATATATCATCCTCTACTCTTGTGTGTGTGTGGCTATACAGGGTTGGATTGAAGGTTCATCCTCATCAACGACTTTGTCTACTAGTAGTACTGTTGGAACACCAAACGAAGAGAGTTCAGATGTCTATGAAATGTTAGATGTGCCTGGTTGTTTGGAGACGGAAACAGCTGCTGATTCTGATAAAGAAGAAAGAGAAGTTCAAGAGGATACGCCACCTCCCAAGAAAATGAAGATTTCAGCATCTATTCCTGATCCATTTGTGTTTCCCAAAATTTATCCGGCAAGAATACAGCAAGCTGTTGTTTCTGGTAAAATCTATGGGACGGATCGCTTAGCATTCATTAGATATATAAGTGACTTCATGGCGGGATATAGTAGCTTCCCATCACCATCTGAGTACCAACGTGTGGCATGCGATATTGTTGAAAAATATCCATGTCTGGCAGACAAGTTGCAAGGACAGCCAGTATGGGTCAGTTCTTGTTGGTTGCTAGCTATAGTATGCAATTATGATTGTAGCATGTATGAAATATTTAGACAACTGTCAAGGTTCAGCTGTCACAGCGATTTAGAAACATACGGAGCTATTCCAGAAAGTCTTTTCAGAGCACTGGCCAGGGCAGAAGGAAAGCAAGGGCAGGGACTACTTCATCGGCTCGTCTTGATGATTGTCTAGTGGCAAATGATGCTGACACGAGCAACGAATCTATGTCATCTGACATTGTCGCGTATGATAGAAATGTTGCAAAGATGAAAGCAGAATGCATGTCCAAAACACCAAATAGACAAGCACTGACCACTCTATAATACTTTTGATCGACTGAGCTTCCTTTTCTATCCACTGCCTTCGAGGTAAGAAAGTTATCTCCATTATAATGGAGATAACTTTCTTACCTCGAAGGCAGTGGATAGAAAAGGAAGCTCAGTCGATCAAAAGTATTATGCAAATGTTTCCATGTCTCAAATCAAAGCCAATGGTTAGGAACACGACTTATTACTTCAAGTTCTGTATAACCTGACACGTGTTTTATGATACAGCTTATGAGTGAATTTGAACGAATCACTGGAGAAGGGATGGTCCTAGTTGCTATGGGCAGATGGGACTTATTGATGAAAGTGCTGGGATGCGAGCCCAACAACATAGGTGAAGAAGTCGAAGCTGTTCACACGATGGAGAAAGAAGTCATGTCTCTGAAAATGAAGAAGAAGGGAATCAATTCAATAATGAAGAAAATCACGGTGAGCAGAATATTGTAGTATGTCCATGGTCTTCCTCATGTTATAACATGACACCTATTCAGTCACAATTAACATATTTGTAAACAATCCACTTTTCTGAATGTAATACCCTACAACTCACTGATAACTAGAGGAATCTGTAGTTTTGAGAGTTTGTAGAATATTTTAATTAAAATTTACATAGCTGTCTGCATTTCTGAATAAGCCTGCCTGTACAGTATCTATCATTCCTTGTTTGGCTGCCTGTCTGTCTGTCTGTCAATAAATACATTTGATACATGAAGGTGAAACCTGCATGCATGTAAGATATTTAAACCAGCTAGAACTAATAGCCCTCCTGACTTCCATATACTACCTTTGCACGTGTCTGTCTGTCTATATCCTTGCTTGCCTGGCTGCCTTTATGCCAGTTTGTGTCTATGTTTTGTGCATTTTGCATGTCTAGCAGCTTACACATTTGCTTGTTTGTCTGGTCGCATTCTTGCTTACCCTGCTGTTTACTTGCATGTGTCTCTGTCTGTTTGCCTGTGTCCTTGTGTGCATGTGTGTAGCTGCTTGCTTCTATGTCTGTTTGTTTTCTTGTCTGCTTGTCTGTCAAAACCATATACATGTAATATTTGAATACATGAAATCTAACACAGAGCAGGCTACACAAGTAACTACTGTTCTTTTTGCAAAGGTAGATTACAGCAGGTCTGTTTGCATCTCTGGCTGTCTGGCTGCTTGAGTGCTCCACACATTGATATGTTTGAACTTGATTTATGAAGCACTTTCTTTTAATTACAAATTGTGGATACTAATAATCATTTGTAGAGATGTTGTATTGTAATAATACTACTTGTCTGCCTGCCTGAATGCTTTCTGTCTCAAAGGTGTAACTATTTAAAAGCACTCATATTTACATCACTATTTTAGTACAGAACAATTGACTATATATGCTTGAGTCTAAGGACTGTTCAATGTCCATCAACTAGATATAAAAGCATTGTCTATTAATGAACTATATCTTTGTTCTATTGATTTCTTTCTTCTATTGATTTCTAAACTGTTCCTTGTTTGTTTGTTTCTCCACTCTTTATTCATTCTTCTGGTTTTTAGTAGCATTTTGCCTGCACTGAGGTAAGATAACAGAAAATTAACTGAAATTCAGAATCAATTGGCAACAATATGATGTGGCCTTGATCAGTTAAGTTTCTGTTCTGTGATATACCTCAACAGGCAGAATGCTATAAAACCAAAGGGACGAGTGAAGCATTGTTGGTGTTTTTACTGAGTGTGTCTAGAACAAATCTAGCTTAATCTGTAAGTGGGTGGTGTGTATGAGTCTGGGTGGGTGTGTGGTGTGTGTGTGTGTGTGTGTGTGTGTGTGTGTGTGTGTGTGTGCGTGCGTGCATGTGTGTGTGTGTGTGTGTGTACCGTCATGTACACTGTATATCTGTCTGTCTGTTCACATTGTTCCCTGCCTGGTTGCTTGTTTGTTTGTCTCCTTGTCTGGCTGCTTGTCTGTCAGTTTACTAATGTCATTCTAATTTATAGTAACAAATAAAAGATTGAAATAATACTCATAGCTGAGATATATGTTCTTTAGTTTTGGGGACTTATACAATCACATTCACACCTTCCTTTGTTTTTGCATACCTGCATAACATTGTGTATATGCCTGCTCTATTTCTTGTCTGTGTCTCGAGTAAATCAGACACTAATTTCTGAATTTATTTATAGTCATCTGGAGATGGAGAAGAAGACATTTTTACAGTTTCTCCAACAGTGACTGTTTTGGAACAAGTTGAAAGGGCAGCGAGAATCATCACACTGATCGGTGCTGAAAAGACCCTTGTCGCTAAATTGTCAGAGCCAGAACAACTTATGGCAAAGACACTGACAACGTTATTGGCTATCTACTATGTCTATGACGTGAGCTACCCAGAAGAACATTACTCTTTCTTGTGCCTGATGCAAGATGTCCTTTTGAGGGTCGCTGACAAAAGTTCAAGACCAACACGAACGAGGTCTTACGCTGCTTACCTGATCAACGAAATGGATGAGCTTGCGAGTCAACAAGGACACTATAGTAGCTGACTCTGTAACAGTTTGTTTTGCTTTAAATAGAAGGTTGTGTTATAGTCAGTTGGCTATCAATAGCAAATTTGTGAAAGAATTTTTAGTAGATTGGAAGTGTAGAAATAACACAGTTGGGCGTGTTGAACAACACACCTTCAGCAAATAACACATGTGTAGTGTGTTATTTTGGGCTTTAAGGAAATAACACGCCTTTGTGTGTTAAAATAACACATTTGGAAGTGTAGAAATAGCACAGTTGGGCGTGTTGAAACAACACACTCAGCAAACAACACATGTGTAGTGTGTTATTTTGGGCTTCAAGGAAATAACACGCCTTTGTGTGTTAAAACAACACACTTGTTTTTACAGTGTAACGGTGTCTTTCATACAGAAATTACTACTGACTTTAAACTATCGTCGCTGGATTTCTACAGCAACAAATAATAAAATGATCTAGCAGAGAAGAAAAGTAGAGAAACCGTAATGACATAGTGTACGTTTTGGTCGAAGTTGCTGTCTTATGTTCTTTCTGTTTCCCGACATCGATTGTTGCACTTGCGAATTGTTACTGCAACTAGGAAAAGATATATGACAATGCACTGAGTAGTTCCATTTTGTATAACTCCTAACTCAGGAGATCTTGTTGCTTACAATAAATGATCAGAAAGAATTATACGGTTAAAAAATTGCGTACTGGAAATATGCACGAAAAGAGTATTCTAACGCTTGACCTCACGCCTTTCAACTTTCTACGGTAGCTGAACTGTCTCGTGTTCGAGGTACAAGAGGGTAAAAATGTTGAAATGAAAAACGAAAGAGATCCAAGAATAATTGTAAACGTGCTAAGCACATTCACAAACTGCAGTTGACACTATGTTTGTTGTGGTTCTTCTTGTTGTTTTGAAACAGTTGACAACTTATTATAACCTCGCTATACAAGTATTATTATATAATGTACCTTTGAAACCAATTTGTGCGTTGTCCATAAAGACAGACTGAGTGTTGCTTTCGTTTTGTTTTCGTATTCGTCGGACAACCATGACCTGTCAAATTCTTAAATGCAACAACGTTATTGCTAAACAGAACGTTGAGCCAATTTACAATATAGATGCAACGGCTGCACTGTGACCGTTGCCATAGGAATCTATGACGTTGTCTACCCGTCTTCCAAAGTCTAAAATCTAATTGTAAAACCTGTACAGTTATCTATAGAATTACTTTTGCAAGTTGCACAAACCACTGAAATCCAATGATTGCCAAGATGCACTGGAATTGCAATAATTTCGTACTCGAATACACTTGCCTACATTGCATCAGTTTTATACATTACACTAGGTGCTAAACAAAAAGTTATACAAACAATTTAACTGACGTACATGCTGACAAGCTCTTTGAACACCTTCATAACCTCGGTTTGTGTAGCACGGAATAACAAAAGAGCTCACAACAATGACTCTTTTGTCATGCTTTACATTGAAACAAAATGAAAATGAATACCTAAGCTATTCTTTAGCAACACAGTCAGATATCTTTAATACCTTAGAGTTGATCTCTTCCGCAAATATTTTGTGTGCTGCTTTGACGACCTTCATGAAAAGCGAAACACAAATTGTAAGTTAATTTAAAACAAATCATGCCTACTTCTATAAATGCATGCATAAATCCTAGGGTGTGTTCAAATCGCGTGAACAAAATAGTCCCCAATGAACAGAATAGGAGCAAATATGAACAGAATAGGAGCAGATATGAACAGAATAGTCCACGTGAACAGGATTGTCCCCGTGAACAGAATAGTCCCTATACAACAGTGCAACAGTAGACATCTTATTTCTCAGCATGCGCATGCGCAAAAACCAGTGGCCCTCAAAACACGGCGCGCTGAGTACATCGTCCACTCTATTATGTACTCATGCACGTACTCAACTCTACGACTAAGTACACGATTTGCCGCTCTGACACTGACCCGTATGTCTGCCCCTTATGTTCATATATAGCACTATTGAATACACTACATCCGTCTCCCCTTAGATAAAACTACAGCTGCATAGGCACAGTCACAAACAAGATTACAAGTCTAAACGCTGTGGTGGTCTCCTTGTTCTGTTAGATCGTCTGAGTCCTGTGGTTGATTCAGCTTAGGGTACTTCTGTTTGAGGTACTTTTGTTTGTAGGCACTCGTCCACATTGGGTGCTTCGTCATCGTCCTGTATCACTTCTTCCTCTGGGCTTGGTAAGTCTGGAAAGGTCAGCTCTTGTTCTGGTAAGTCGTCCTCTCCTGGCGTGGATCCAGCTTCGTCTCCATTATTCCTGCGACTGACGGAATGTCTCTGCCTTAGATGGTCAACGTGTCGCTTAACCCTTCGATCGTTCCTTAGAGTGCACAAATAGGACAATGGTCCAAGAACTTGTGCTATCACTGCAGGAAGCCAAAGTGGTCCTGTTGCAAAATTTCGGAGGTAACCTGTCTGTCCTACTTGCAGGTTCCTGTTGCTGTGTCTTTGATCATGATAATGCTTCTGTTCTTGCTTCTTGAGTACTTTTCTCGTCAGATTCGGCCGTGACAAATCTAGAACGACCTTTGGTTTCCTTCCAAACAACAGCTCCGCGGGAGATATCTCTGTTGTAGAATGAGGCGTATTTCGATATGACATCAAAAATGTTTGCAATTTCTCCTGGATTGTGCCTTTGTCAATCTTTTTGAGACCTTGTTTGAGCGTTTGCACTGCTCTTTCTGCTAGCCCATTTGATGAATGGTAATAAGGAGAGGATGTTACGTGAACAATTCCTCTCGCCGCACCAAACTGGGCAAATTCACTACTTGTAAAGCAACTGCCATTGTCGGACACTACCACATCTGGCAACCCATGCACTGCAAAAGACACTTGCAGTGTCTCCGCAGTGACCTGCGTTGTAGCCGTTTGTACTACGTACGCATCTATCCACTTAGAATATGCCTCGACAACAACTAGGAACATCTTCCCCATGAAATGTTCTGCGTAATCCATGTGTATTCTAGCCCACGGCTTACCGGGCCATTCCCACAGGTGGAGAGGAGCATGAGATGGAGCCTTCGCATGCTGTTGGCAACAGTGTTGCACCGATAAGAGAATTTCGCCGATATACCGATAACCGATATGCAAGCACACAATGAACCGATACCGATAGCCGATACCGATATCTGATAAATTTATACTATTTTGTAGATACTAGATAAAGAGTGATGTTCATTTTTTACATATGTCAAAGTTCTTCTTAATAAATAACAATGTTTCTGTTCGCTCGGGTGCTAGCCTGTTACGTTTATCATTACAGATGTTGCCAGCATCAGAGAAAACCCTTTCTGAGGGAACAGATGTTGCAGGGGCACTTAAGTAGCGTTGTGCAAGCTCTGACAGAAGTGGAAATCTTCTGTTGTTTTCCATCCACCAGCTGTCACAGCTGGCCTGGTGAAAATCTATTACTGGTTCTGACAGATAATGGTCAATGTTCGATGGAGTCTTAGAACTTGCTGAACAGGAGCCCGTTTCTTTTAAAATATCTGAGAAACTTCTCCAAAGTAAACTTTGAGGTCTCTTAGGAGAGGGTGGGCAAGTGTCCTCTGCACATGAGTCAGGATCTGATTTTGTTTCTAGCAGTAGTTCATGACATTTCTCCTGAAGAAGACCTCTAGCAAAACTTCTTTCTGATGTGTCACTGAAAAACTTGTCCTTGAATCTAGGGTCCAACAGTGTTGCTAAGACTAAAGAGTAGTTATCAGTTATGTCCGAAAATCTCTTTTGCAATGACTTTAGAATCTCATCCTTCATTGACTGAATTCCTTTGTCATTATGTTGCTCTTTCAGCGTCCTATGAAGCATTCGAACAAACGGAATGACTAATGATATGGTCGATGCATTAGATGAGACTGCTTTTGTGATTTCCTCGAAAGGTTCAAGTACCTCAATAACTTTTGCAGCTATTTCCAGCTGTGTTGCTGTCAGTTGGGGAATCCTATACTCTGAGGAATAAGCAGCTATGGCCATCTTTTGTTCTATGATTGCTTGGAGCATGTAGAGGGAGGAATTCCATCTGGTTGATACATCTTGTGGTAGGCGGTGCTGAGGTAATCCGAGACTAACTTGAATCTTTTGCAGACGTGAATGGGCAAGTGATGAATGTTTAAAGTGACTAACAATTCTGTGGCAGACGGCAAGCAGATCTTTAACTCCTTTTTGAAACAACAGTCCATCCCCAATGACTAACTGTAGTGTATGGGCAAAGCAGCCATAAGATGGAACACATGCTTCTCTCATTCCCTTGACCATGTTAGCAGCATTGTCTCGCAGCACCAAGTGGACTTGGTTCTTCTTTATGTTCCAACCGTCCAACATTTGCAGGAAAGTATGACACAGGTATTCACCAGTGTGAGCCTCTTCCAGTGGAAGGACATGAAGGATAGCAGATTTTCTTTCAAAATCATCAGTTAACCAGTGAGCAGTAAGACTAAGGAAGTTTGCAATACCATCATCAGAAGTCCATCCATCTGTGGTAAAACTGAAGAAAGACACTCCATCCACCTGTTTCCTGACTCCACTCCTCACTTCTTCATAGACCTTAGGCAGAACTGTCTCAGTTATGTATCTTCTACTAGGAAGAGAATACCTCGGCTCAAGCTCACGTAGCAGACGAGTAAACCCGACATCATTCACTATTGACAGGGGCTGTGAGTCAAGGGCAATCATTTCAGCGATTAATTGATGCACTCGTTGTGCGCGTGAATTATTGATGTCCCATTTCCGTACGTCCAGCAACGACTGCTGGAGAAAGCACGCAGATGCCTTGGTTTGCTTTCGGTCTTTAGCCTTCACCTTCTCCTCCTCTATGGCCCTTTCGTATGCCGCACTCCTATCTTGGTGTCGAGTTCTCAAGTGATGCTGGAGATTTGTGGTGTTGAAGGTTTTTGTCGTCTGTCCACCGCGTGATATCTTCATCTTGCAAGCCTTGCAGCGAGCGAATCTTGCGTCCTCAGTTACCTCAAAGTACTCCCAAATGGGAGACTTCCGTCTCGTCTCCGCCGACATGCAGGCTACTCACGTGGTTCTACAGTACCGTTCTGCATACGCATGCGCAATCTATCGGCGAGCACCTACGCGCAATTTACCGATTCCCATACGGTACCGATATGCCTATATCTGCCGATAACCGATAGCCGAATCTTGTGTCCTCAGCTACCTCAAAGTGCTCCCAAATGGGAGACTTCCGGCTCATCTCCGCGCCTACTCACGTGGTCCTACGTTCTGCATACGCATGCGCAATCTATCGGCGAGCACCTACGCGCAATTTACCGATTCCGATACAGTACCGATATGCCTATATCGGCCGATAACCGATAGCCGATCCGATTATCGGTGCAACACTGGTTGGCCTGTTGGTGCAACGGTAATCTGTTGAACTCAAACGATCCTTTTGGCGTGTTGATTGTTGTCAATCTCTTCGATTCTTTGTCTAGAGGGATTTGGTTGTACTCTTATGACAAATCCAACTTGGTAAACGATTCTCCTCCTGTCAATGACGCAAAAAGATCTTCAGTCTTTGGATTCGGGTACTATTCCACTTCTGTTGCTCGATTGACTGTTTGTTTATAGTCACCACAAATTCTAACGCTTGTGCCCCCGTCTTTCAGTACGGGCACAATAATTCTAAAAGCTAAAAATTAACATGTATGTGACGTCATTGGTCCATTTTGGTGTATTACGCACCGCCCACTTCTGAAGCCAGGCTACGGGCCTGCTGGGTGCACCAAATCGCGAAGCAGCGAGTACGTTTCAGCTCCAATCACTGTTAGAAATGCCGCTACTTTTTTCGCATTGTCGTCTCCGTTTCCTGTTGCCAACATAAACTGGTCCATTCTCTCTTCGTATGATATCCAATCCGTTGTTTAGTCATACGGCTCTATTCGACCCAAGAGACCTATACTTGCGTTCGCTGCCATCCTCGTCGCCAGATATTATGCACTTAGACACGTACTCAACTCTACGACTAAGTACACGATTTGCCGCTCTGATACTAACCCATATGTCTACCCCGTATGATCATATATGGCACTATTGAATACACTACAAATGTCAGGTCTAGTTCTGCTAGGACCTTCTGCTGTGGCCTTCATGTTGAAGACCGCACACCAATTGATCGCGTAACGCTGTATTCAGGCTGTCCGCGAACTCGCAATCTTTTGCTAGGCGGCGCAATTCCGCAAGGTAATTTGCAATTGATTCGCCCTCTTTCTGCTGTCTCTTATAAAATATGAACCTTTCTGCAATGACTATCTTCCTCGGTTTGTAATGATTCTTCAGCAATGTGATGAGTGCGTCGAGGGTCTTAGCTGGTGGTTTAGCTGGACTGACGATTCGATTAATAGTGAGTACGCTGTCTCTCCGACTGTCGTGAAGAATATTGCTTTCAATTTGTCCGCGTCGCTAATGTTGTTGGCGGTACAATAGAGCAGAAAGCGTTGGTGATATTAATCAATCTTGTCTCCTGGTTGGAGTGGTTCCAAATGTTCATACTTTGTGTGGCTCTGCGCCATCCTCGCCGCCAATTTTGTGTTTGATCGGTAGACACAGGCTCGATTTGTTAGAGACTCACTTGTTATTACACACTCTACAACGCTCACTAACGTACTACCAGAGCGTCTACTTCGATAGTTAATCGTTAGGGCTGCACCTTGATTTTTTATGACACGTCCAAAAAATCACTCCTGCCTCACCCTGGCTACGGCGGATTGGTGCCAGCGCGCGTGGTCAGACAGACAACTAAGTTATTGATATTTATTACTGATTCCAGTTCCCGGATTACTTACTCTACACGGGTATGCCAACGGAAAACACATTTGAATAAAAAAACTCAGCGGCCCTCGACCTCCAAACACAGGTGGGCGGGTTACCCCAATCAGACAATTTTTTCGGTGGGACCTAATGTTACTCTAGAGTAGCTATGCGTACTTCCGTTATAATTATGAGACTATTACAGGAAAAGATGTCAAAATTCCATTTATGTGAATGTTAAGGGAAAGTAAAGCATATTCCGTGGATAAATACCATCAGTGGAATCTCTAAACACATACCATTCATGGGAAATGGAATCACCATAACGGTTTTCCATTCGTGAATTCTATAAAATGGAATATGCATTTCCATTACCTAATTTCCATGGATGGATGCTTGGTATATGCATTTTCCAGTAACAGTATTTGTATGAATTACATTAATGGTTGAGAGACTTATGTTTATGGACACAGAATACAATTCAGTAAAATTGATGTGTTCTTCAAACTGACAGTTACAGATACATTGTTTATTTACAACTAGTGAATGACTAAATGACACCTTCAGCCAGAGGTGTGCATGTGTCATATAATGGTAGACTAAATAGTCTGTTAGCGGAAAGGAAGTTCATCTGATGCCTCAATCTCTGCATGCAGTTCTTGCAGGTTGGGATCCTTGTCCAACTTCATTTCAGATCTTTGTAAAAACTTCCTCAGCCATTGCTGCGACAAAGCTTCGCATATCCCAGGCTAATTGGAATGTTGAAGTCTTCTTTGTTTTTTAGCTTTCGTGAAGGTATCTTACAAGTTACTCTGTTTCTCGTAGAGTTACCACCATCTGTTTTATGTCCTGCAGTACTTCAGTTCTCGTATGTCGCTTCGAACGAAAAGGAGATTGGACTTGTTTGTCATAGAGTCCTGCACAGTCCTGTAACATCTGAGCTGGCAGACTCACCACTTTTTGGTGGTGCTTATGCAGTTATGTTGCTGCCTGAGAGTCTCAGTGCATTTTTATAATGAGATTATGATGTTCAACTGCCTGATCAATCGGTTTCCCATGGCCTGGTATTCCCGTGGAATTGATGGTACGATTGTAGGTTGCAATATGTGCCATCCATTTTGAAAAATCAGCTTTCAGGTTTGCTAGTAAGTTTGCTGCTTCAACACTGTAGTTTCGTCGTCTGCTTGCAAGAAAGAACAGGAGCCAGATTCGCCATTGCCGAATTATTCCTGGTTCATCCTCATACTTGATGGCATCTCGTAGGTCATGGTAGAAGAGTGCAGCATGTACAAATGAGCTGTGAAAATTATGGTCATGATCTGCTTCTGGCTGTTGTTCATCTGTAGGAACAGCGATAGCTGTGTCAACGAACTGGTTTACTAATTGGTTAATCCTTGTTTCAGTGAGTGGAAGTTCATCTGGTGGTAGTGTATGGGACTCATCATCAAGCTTCAAGAAGTCGACAAGAGATGCAATCAAGTGGGCATCAAGTGCGTTTTGTAGAAATTCATCTCCTTGTTGGAATACCTTGGCATCACTTGTAACAGTTCTCCTCTTTACATTGTCTCTAAGTTGAGCAAGTGGCCCTGGCTGATCTGAGGATCCCCAAGAAAGCAGAAAGATGACCTTGAGACACTCCCATTGAAAATGAAAGTCACCAGGGTTTTCTTTAGCCCAAGTCAATTTGTCTCTAGGATTAAACTCTGCCACTTTTCTGCGCTTAGCTTCTCTTATGGTGGAACATGTCGCCTGATCTCCTACAACACACTGGTGAGTCATGCCATCAATGTTGAGTCTTCTTTGAAAGTTATCCAAAATTGTAACATTGTTGTCAATTTAGCTGCTGTCAATGTCCATGAGAGGCATGGAATAAAGAACTGATTTGTTGGTCTTCTATCCATGTCTAGGATTGCTGCATTTGAGGAGGCCATTGCAACTTCTGAAGTAATGTACAAGCAGATTTTTCACATAACGTCTACCTGCATGAATAAAGTACTCATCGTCTTCATCAGTCGGCAGCAGGTCGTGGTGGTTTAGAGATGATCTACGACATTGTGGTATACCAGCTGTACTCAATAATTCCTCAGAAGGGACATTCATCACTTTAGTTGCCAGACGAATTGTGAAGTTCCAAGATTCATGGTGCCTGCCCTGTCTCTCATGCAGTACGTGTTTGTAAAAATTTATGTTCGCGTAGGCAACTATTCATGTTCCATGTTGGATGGCATTGCTTGACGCAATTGCGTCAGCTGTTTGTTCTACCAAACGCAGAATTTCATAATATGATAATGACACATCTATGTGATTCAAGCCTGTAATGACCTGCTTGCTAATTCCTCGAGCAAGCAACATGAGGCCCACAAGAGTTTGAAATCCATTTACATGAGGGCTGTCCTTCTTTGGCAAAACAATAAGAGCAAAAAGGCTATGAACGTCTTTGACTGTCATAAATGGGAAAGTAGTGTGTTCTGGATCTGTGATATATTGACCAATAGAAAATAACAGTGTCGTTAGGTGAGGAGCTGTCTCCATGAGTAGGTCTTTTACTGTTCAAATTTAAATTGGTGAACTGATCTTCGGTTTGATGGATTGCGTGGACCAGTTGACAATATTCCTTTAGTCTGTCGAAGTGTCACAAGTTCAGCATCTATTGTATCCCGCACTCCATCTCAATTCACAGATTGTGCTTGTTCAAGATGCCTTTGTAATTGACATAGTTCTTGCTGCTTCATCTGAGCTACAAGGTTGCCCTCATCTAGATCTTTCCGTAGTGATGGCACTTGAAGGCAGCTCAGATGCAACTGACTCTGTAAATCCAAGATCTCCTCAGGCTGTAGTCTAGCTTCATGTAACTGTTGTTTTAGCAAACTTTGCTCTTCTTGTGTGTTTTTGATCATTTTTGCACGTGTATCTGATGGTCTGTAAACTGCATTTCGTTTTGCGAAGCTAATTCACGAAGTTGTCTCTCCAGGTTCAGTCGCTGTTGCCTCTCACTCTCCAGCTCGTCCGTTTGCTGCTGTATTTTCTTCAAGAGGTCGACTACATTTATGTTTGTGCTAGGAAGGCCAGAAGAACACGGTCTCCTAGAAGAGTCATGTGCTATATCGTTGTTCACACGCTTCCTTTTCAGGCCGAAATATTTGTAGATACTGTTTCCTTGGTGCTTTGTCTTCTTTCTTTGTACTCTTCGTCCAAAGACATCTCTGACCACCTTTCCGACGTCAGCTTGAAGCCTTCGAGAAGAGGAGGCTTCTGGTGTGACTGCCATAGTAAATATACTTACTTCTGCCTGGACGTCGTTTGTCAACAAACGCAGGCTTTGTTGGAACACACGTTAAGACAGATCAATGCGTAGCTTACCTATAAGCATAGGCATAGAAACTTGCAGAGGCGCCGGAGGGACACATGCCACTTCACTACTTGATTTTGGTTTTTGATTTCGAAGTTTGATTTTGGCCAAGTGTAGCTAATAAGTCAACAAAAAGTATACTGTGTGGCAGTGCCCCCTCAGTTGTAACAATGTTTGATGCTTTCAGTCCTACGCCCCTATTAAGTACTAGCGGTCTGCTGAGTCTGTCACTGTTTAGATCACTAGTTCTACGAGAAAACCATCCGCGAGTGTAACGAGTCCTACGCATCTTTTGAACAAAGTAGGTATCATGACAAGCTGCAATGCCGGAGTCACGGATTCTGTAGATACAGGCTGAAGAAAACTGCGCATGAGTAGTAAGCTGGGCACGTGAATCTGCAGTCACAGACTGATGATACCAACTACACTCTCTTCTGTACGTAGGAGCAAATTTAAAATAAGTACCATTATTTCTAAACTTACCCAACAAAAGATATGATTTATTATTCAAATATTGAGAAAGAAAGGTGGTCTTAGCCTGCCATCGCAAAGAATAGCTTCGGAATCCTAGACTGCATAGCGCAAGCCGAACTCCAAGGCTAACAAAAGGGGGGTTGCAACACCCACAACCCCTACCCTAGATCCGCCACTGCTAAGCCATACATTGTCTAGTCTACTGCAAACAACAGGTTTTCAAGAAAACGGGGCGTCAGAACATTCTGTTCTTTACTAGGTAGCTAACGACCACGCATGCTAGTTGTTAGTTCAGTCGAGCAGCCTAGAGATTTCTCCACTCTACTGTACAGTGTTCAGTCGGTGATCATTCCCAGTGTAGGGTACAATTGACCATGCAGACCAAAGAGCAGTCCGTTGGTGTCACTACAGCTTAACTTCACGAATAGTAATTATTATTCTAGACGCACTGATGGAATCCGTCACTAGGCATTGAGATCTCAAACGTACAACTTACGCAGGTTTGAAAATCATGATGAGATCGGCACGCAGTCTGAAGCGTATGTACCTGGTCAGAGTAAGACTCAGTCACAGTGAGTCTGACTCAGTGGTTATAAGCTGTGTTACACTGTAATGCTGTCGTGCAGTTCACTCTCTGAATAGCGCGCCAACAATTTAAGAATTTGTATGACAATATCTTATAATATCCTGTGTTAATCAATAATGGTCCAGCTGTGTTTAACTGGTAAGAGTTCTTGAGAGGTAAGACAAGGATAGTTTGCCTGCAAAATTGCAATGTTTGAATCAGGAGGATGCAGACAAGGACCATCCGTCAGAGTCAAGCCTTCTGTCTTGCATCCAAGCCGCAAGAAGGTTTTCAGCGGGTGTGTCGAGCAACGTAGATGTCGCTGCTCCTTCTAGTGATACGGAGGGGAATCTCATTGATCTAGGATTCCTTGTAGAGGCCTCAAGTGGTTCTATGCTTCACTTGAGAAAGCTAACTGAAGAATTGCCTGCCAGCAAGAAGATGCAGTTTCTTCACTTACATTGGAAACCCTCTCCTTCTTTCTGCCTTCGCTCTCATCAAGTGACAAAGAATAAGAATAGTTGGACCGTCAGTTTTCAGCACTCATGGCTGGAGAAGTTTCCCTGGCTGGTGTACAGCAAACTCCTTGATGGAGGAATCTGTAAGTTCTGCATACTGTTTCCTGACGCATCACCATATGGAATAGGAGCCTGTTTGAGTCACGAGTTTGAGGATGGATCGGAGAGGCCAGTAGCATTTGCTTCACGGACACTGTCATCAGCAGAAAAGGGCTATGCCCAAATAGAGCGTGAATCACTGGCAATAATTACTCATTGGCCGAAGATTTACACTGGTGACAGATCACAAGCCTTTGGTCAAAATTCTGGGACCTAAACAGGGTATCCTGGCGTTAGCAGCAGCAAGGCTGCAGAGGTGGGCGCTAATTTTAAGTGCATACGAGTACAATCTGGAGTATATGGCTGGAGAGGAGAATTAGGAAGCTGATATGCTGTCCCGACTGCCAATGGAAGTGAATGTCATAGACCCTAACCAGGAATTGTACCATGTGGATTGATGTGAAAATCTATCTGTAACAGCAGCAGAAGTAGCACAAGAGACTAAAGCAGATCCAATTTTGAGACGGGCATACCAGTATACATTGTCTGGATGGAACTGGAAAAGTCACATGGATCCAAGGTTACAACCCTAGTCACGACGGTCAGATGAACTTAGCGTTGAAGAGAACTGTTTACTCTGGGGAACACGTGTGATAATTCCGCAAAAATTAAAGTCAAGAGTTCTAGCAGATCTTCATGAAAATCACCTAGGTTCGAATGAAAGCATTCGCTAAATCGTATATCTGGTGTCCGAGTTTGGACATGACGTTGGAAGAATTGTGCAAGAAATGTGAAATTTGCCAAAGTCAGAGGAATAAACCGCCTGCTGGTATTCCTCATCCATGAATGTATCCCACAGCACCTTGGGAGAAAGTTAACGCAGATTTCGCGGAGTTGGAAGGTCAACATTATCTTATTATGATTGACACTTATTCGAAATGGTTGGAGGTGCATGAAATGGGCACTAGTACAACCGCTAGTAGGACAATTGCTGCAGTATATGTCGACTCCAAATACCTCAACAAGAAAAACGCCATCCGAATTGCTAATGAAGAGAGTCTTACGAACAAGACTAAGCCTTGTTAAACCTACAGTTGGAGGAGAGATTCGAGACAGACAGGAGAGCCAAACAGAAGCTGCATCCAGAAATCGTGAGATGTTGCCTGGAGAATCAGTGGCAGTATGGAACCCAAGACAAGATAGTCGGGGACGGTGGCTCTCTGGAACAGTAGTTCAGAAACTGGGACCGAGCAACTATCTTGTAAACGTGAATGGTCAGGCTAGGTATGTTCATGTAGACCATATATTACATCGTGATATCAGAAGTTTTTCACAGGATGTACATCAGGAGCAAGCTTCCAATACTCATGATATTACAGCGACTATGATTCCACCACAAGCTGGGAGCTATTCCGAAGTCAGTGCTGAGAAGACAATCTCATCAACAGACTCTACCAGGGAAGACTCAGTACCAACTACTCCTAGCCACCCTGAGTTAACAGACACGGTCGGAACAGACTGATAACATGCCAACAAAGAAACCAATTGAGAAGTCAACAGAGAGAGAAAATCGACGGTATCCCACAAGGAACAATAGAAGACCCCCAGGAGATATTGAGAGATTTAGTGGAAGGGAGTATAGTAGAGTAAGGGACTATGGGACTACCCCTAGTACTCATTAGCATACTGATAGAACATGACACTATATACTACTGTGGCATGTGGTTAGCCAGCTTTGTGTAGTCTGGTGTAGTCTGGTGTAGTATTGCGTAGACACTGTAAGCGAGCTGCAATAGAACCAATATATAGTCGGTAACGACACTATTATGATACAAGCAGCGACCACTAAACGGATCCCGGGATCCGTTTATGTAACCCTGTCTGTTAGAAGGTATGACCTTTCAAAGCTAATTGCACCGGAAGAAGGCTGTTTGAAACCAGTCTCTCCCCGGCGAGGATTGACAATCCAGAGAATGACGAAGGCGGGGAGAGACTGGCTCGAGTCTAGTCTACACCAATTAGGTGATCTGTTAGGCTGGATGCATCAAGTATCATGGATGTATGGATACTGTCTCAGGGTGTGCATATGTTCTAACTAATAAAATTGTGAGCTTGCATCACTAGGCAGACCTACGGCACATGCACATTCTATTTCACGTTCCGTTCTGCGTTCCATCCATTCCACGTTCCTTGTTTTATATGCCCAAGTTGTCGTCAAATGTGGCGACTTGGACACAGGCGACAGAATCACGGGACACCATAGGAACATCCGGGACGTCTTACTTTAACCACGTGATTTGCTGGAGACTGCTGGAGAGAACGCGTCTTGTCAGGTACGGCACTGTACGAGTCGATTGTTATAATACTTGCATATAGTGTTTATTGTGGTAATTAGGCCACATTTTAGGAACAGCCTATGGTAGCTAGCGACCTCTGTTAGTCTACGCGTTTTCGTGTACAGCTTTGGTAGTCAATATTGATGGCAAGGTGTACAGTTAGGTAGATGACTGTATGGTACGTAAAATTTCGGTTTCTACTGTCTGCAAATTAAGCCGTGTAACTGCAGTATCTCGGATATTCCCAACTCCCGGATATTCGCAACTCCCGGATATTTGCCCTACAACCAAACCACTAACTATTAAAAATATATTGCATGGTATATATTTGTATACTAGAAAGTGGTAACGGTTTCCTATTTTACCTGTTTTGCATTTTAAGCAAAGTTGCCTGTGATGACAACAGTACATGTACTAGATTTGGTTGTCGTGGCTTTCTTTTGAAACCGAAATTGTTGCTGTTTGTCTTACTTCAACAGGGACTTGTTAATTACTCAATTGAGAGGTATTGCCATCGCAACAGATATATGTCTACAAGAAACTAATCAGGGCCTAGAGCCCCTATGTCACACTACGATTTAGCTAAACCCAAAAAACCGTCCAGCTGGAATGTTAACAGTTTCCTGGCCAATTGACGTCTTGCCCACAATGCTGAGGATCTTGTTGTGGAGTATCTCTGCGTTTTTGTTCTTGAGAGGATGACAGTGGTGACATCAATGTTGCCGTACTGAAGACAGTACGTACAGTATGTACAGTAACCATGTATTTATTTATACAGGGGAAACCTTCAGCCCTAGGGCTAATCCTCCAGGCACCCTGTGAGGACAACTGTATTGTTTCAACTTTGTATGTACTGCACGAGTACTAACTAGCTAAAAACTACAGAATGTACTGTATTCCTGCACCTTTTGCTGCATGCTGGTATAAGCTGCAAAATACCAGAGTGCCAGTACACCCCGGGGACTCCGGCATGCCGCAAATAATGGGGGTAAAAACCCTCATGCTGTGAATATTTGATGAATGATTACAGTACCTGAAGAGAGACCAACAATTACGTTAACCATGATGAAGTGCAACACAACAGAACAAACTACGTAATCTTCAACAACTAACAGCTAGACATGCTAGACTGTACGATGTTTGTTCATTCCATTTCTTGGAATTCTTCATCTTCATCATCTTCACGTTCAGACAGAGCATTCTCCTCATACTCTTCTTCTAGCACATCCCACGCTTCCTCTTCACATGATGTTGCTGTCCTGCTGCCATTTTAAAGCATGCACAATACTTGCCCTTGCGTACCAAGTGCGGCTCGCTCTACACCGGCACTGTGCACTTTATACCGGTATGCCGGTTTAGGTACCAGTTATGGACAAACTAGTTTTGGTAATTTTTACTTATACCGTCATGCAGGCAAAGGTGCAGGAATACAGCATTTGTCCAAAACTTTCAAATAAAATAGGGATAACAGCAGGTTTATATTCATCAATTAATGTTTGTTTGGAGTATTTGTTTTCCTTGAAAGCCTTTCTTTTGGTTGCTGCACAACTAAATTCTCTTGCTATACTATTGATGGTGTTCTTTCTCCAAGGCTGCACCATTGAATCGTCTTTTTCCTTTGCTATATCTTTGGACCATGAACGTAAATGTCTGGCCTGTTGTCATTGTCAATGTATCTTTGTCTAGTTGATGATGGATGAGTAAGCTATTTGAACACGTGTGCACATGTACTTAAGCAATTTTGAGTAAAACGTATTGACTGTGTTTGAAATTCATTAGTGATTGTTTGGAATCAGGTTATTTTGGATTATGACTACCAGTCTCGTAACTCCTCTTCATTCGTTGAGAAAACGCAAGCAATTAGTACCAAAGAAATTTTTATTGGCAGAAAATGGTAGTGTGAACTTGGAGCTTTGTGCCAGAAAGTATGACTCACACTGTGCATTGAGCAATTCAGCAATCACGGCTGATATCTGTTGTGGTGGTAATGAAAAGGTTTGTAAAAGTGACACTCCTACTCTACTGGATGGTGTTCAAGAAAGTGAAACAGAGAGTTCAGATAATGTTTCTAATTTTACTGATGCAAAACCTAAGTACAGGTTGATTATCATTCATAGACTTAATCGCTCGCAGACCGGTGAGAGAGATGGACAATTTCAATGCAGTAAATGTACGAAATGTTTTCGTACAAAAAAGCAGTTGACGAGTCACATGCAAATACATAAGAAAATGTTTCGATGCTATGAGTGTGAGGAATGTTTCAAGCATCAGATTGAATTGCGAAAACATTTAAAGTCAATACATAATATTGATTATGTATTTCGTTGCAAAACGTGTGGGAAGAGATTCAAGCAGTGTAGTGCGCTAAACAGACATAAACGAACCCATTCGGGTGAGAAACCATTGGAATGTGAGGTGTGTGGAAAGAAATTCTCGGATAAAAGACATTTGCACAGGCATTCCTTAATTCATACAGGAAACAAGGAATATTATTGCGATGTATGTGACAAGGGTTTCTTTCAGAGATCTAACTTGGGCATACACATGAGAAGTCACACTGGAGAAAAGCCCTTTGAATGTGATAATTGTGGAAGACGGTTTACAACTGGTGCTAGCTTAGACGGTCATCTGGGAATCAAGAATGCTCCAGCTTGCATAGCAATGTCTTTGAAGCATCATGAGGAAGATACACAAGAAAATGATTGTATGGGTAGCAGCAGTGGAACGTCTCAGGCTCAGGATGGTTATGAGGAGGCAAACGAGTTTGAAGGCGTCAACGTAGAAATCGAGTCTCAAGAAGGCAATACAGAAGTAAATGGATTTCCAGATAGTATGGAGACAGCAAGCGGACTTCAGGATGATATAGAGTAAGAGTCACTGATGTAAGTGTATTCTCAACAGAGGTAAAATAATAGCATAATTTTTTTGTGATAACTAATACAATTGCACTGTAAATTTATAATCTCTGCTTCTTGCCTTGAATAGTCTGTTGGTAACTTTAATATAAATAAACTTGTGACCAGTGGCTGCAATAAAATGTGTGTATCCTTGTTAAGTGTTGCTTTATGTTCCACGTGTAACTTTGCCTTGTGATGCCTCTTCACTGTGCACTAGGAATGAAAATGATGCCCTGCATGCACAATGCTCCTTTCATGCATGCATGACCAGTATGGAATAATTTTGGGTGTGTTCGATTTGCAGTTCTAGAACTGAAAATGAGGGCGTGTCGGAACTGTTGGAACTGACAGAACCAGAACTAAAAATTGAACAAAAAATTTTTGTAGACCGGAACTGCTGACTGAAACAATGTCAACGCCTACTACGGCTTCATCAGCTAAAGATCCATCGACTACCAGAGCGACTTCAGCTAACAGCGCCTCTTGTTGACCTTTTGATGGATGCCAATCTTCCTCAAACGGAGCGATAGAGCGCAAGAAACTATCAGTATTGCTGTCTGCCAATAGTGCACTGTCACTCTTCTGGGACTTTTGCAGAAAAGAGGCGTGTCAGTCTTAGCCTCAAACTTCCAGACCAGAGAGCACGCTGTCAGTTCTAGCAGTTCTAGAACTGGCGGAACTGCAAATCGATCATGCTCTTTGTGTACTGCTGTAGACATTTGGTAATGATTATGTTTCACACTGGTGTTAATTTTGCTTATGCCCCTGATGAGGGATGGCTTTTGTTGCACCTTCTGCAACCTTTTATGTATAGTTAGTTGCATCATACTCTGAGATCTGCATGCAGTGGACAGTAACAGTCACATATTGACAATCAGTACAGACGTTGATCACCACAACATACCAGTGCCATACACAAATCAATGAGTCATACAAAGCTCCATAAGCAAAAATCCAAAAATCAACATCAACATCCAACTGTGCTATTATTGTATGTCACTCTGTTCAAGGGCGTGACAAACGAACTTCATCTCCTGTTGCAACTGAGTTAGTCTATTGATCTCAATCTTACTGACGATGAGTGATAGCAAGCCAAAACAAATAGCTACTGTCAGTGAAATAGAAAGTAGAAGACCAAAGAATGGGGTTGAAAATGCCACTGTGTCCACAGAATCGATCAAGAATATAGTCAGGAGGGACGGAAATAGAGCAATTACTGTCAGACTCAGCCACAGGAAAAAGAAAAACAAGGAGACAATGATCTGTTGATGGCATCGTGCCGAAGCTGTGGTGAGAGCAAATGCTGTTAGTTGTTCTGCCACAATCACACTATCAACAGAGGCTGCAAGACAACAGAATTTTAATAGCACTGTTACAGTTTACAATCATTCCATGATTCAGGATATATTAAGACATCAAAATATAATCATTATTAATGATTATTTATTTATAATTGCTATTCATATTATTTAAGTTTGTCTATGTGAAGTTTGCTCTACCAAAAAGAGGCAACAACCAATAAATAATGCAACTTAGAAGAGTCCAGAGTAGTACATGCACAAGTGTGTTCGTTGCTTGGGAGGCCAAATACAACTGATGTAGCAACAGCTGTAAGTGTCTACAAATCTACCAATTACTAGTCAATAAACTGCTGTTACAGCCGTGCAGACCTTGTCTGTCTGTCTGTCTGTCTGTCTGTCTGTCTGTCCGTCTGTCTGTCTGTCCGTCTGTCTGTCTGTCAATAAATATATTTTCTATTTAAATCAAGCCTTTACATCATGAACAACTAAAAGAGAAATGTCCACAGCAACACTAACACAACAGGACCATTACGCTAATAAGTTTGTCCGAGATGACTTTTGCATTGCATCGTTGAAGTGTGACTGAAATGATTGATCGTCACTTGGTCTTGAACTCGAGCTCATTTTGTCTTCCTTCATCATACGTTGCGTTCTTTGCCAGCTTGTTCAAGTACTTACTGCTTGTTCGCCCCAACAGCCAAATGTTCGAAAACAAGAGGAATGACCAATGGCAGGCCGTTCTAGCAGCAGCTCAGAGTTATACTTGGCCTCCTTCTTTCCTCCTGTTCATTGCTGCTACTCCTTCTCTGGAGGCTGCCTTCACTAAGTCCAAACACCATGGATGACCCAATGACACATCTAATTCAATGTCTGCACCTGACTCTGGGTCAAAGACGAGGATCTCCGACCTCTTCTCACTGTTGACATACCTGTATTATGGCTCTAGTTTGTATAGCAAGTTGAGTTGAGACAGGCAGTTAGACCATGCTGACACAATTGAGTTGTGAGTGTGCACTGGACCACCCCCAGTCGTAAAAGAGATTAGATGGTGTCTGTCTGTCTGTCTGTCTGTCTGTCTGTCTGTTTGTGTCAGTCGGTTGGTCTGTCTGTCTATCTGTCTACTAAACAAACCACCTGTTCTGTAACAACCATTAAACTGGTATTTAGATCGTGACAACTAAAGGCCTAGAATTATTAAAGCAATAATTTAAACACGAAAACAATTTGCAGCTCACCTTTGTTATCAATACTTGGGTCAGCACTATCAACTTGCTCGCATACTTCAAATTCTGAATAGATACCATTGTGGTCTGAAAAGTAGATATTTGTCCCTGGTATCTTCCCCATGGTCACTTCAGATGACTGACATTTCAAAACAGAACGTTCACCTGGATTTGTGGCGTAAAAGACGAAGTCAATTCTCATAGGATCTTCATGCTTTTTACGATACACATTCTCTGGTCTGTTGATGGTAATGCCTTTTGTGCTCTCATTGCCTGCTATCTCTAACCATGCATCTTTCATTTGGCCGTAACTTGTTATGATGTTGTAAGGCTCAGTAAGAGGAGTCGAGTTGAAGTCTCCACAAAGTATAGTAAAACGAGGTCTATGACTCTTTACAAATTGAACAAGTTGAAATGCCTGGCAAACTCGATGTGATTGATTTTCATCAGGCACTTTTGATCCATATGTTGCCATAAGCTAAATGAGAGAGACCCAGTCATGAACTCATGGTCTTGCCTGCATAGCTTTAGATGAGGCAATAAAACAAATACAAATGGAAAAAGTGAAAATCATTCAAAAACGGCATAAAATAGATTGATGAATGCATCTGACAATGCCAGTGACGTCTCCCACTGCTACAAAAACAGGTATGAAGGGAGAAGGCCAATAATAGCAGTTAAAGCACACATGATCAATATAGCCAGCAGCAGTGGCAACACCAAGAAAGCACACCACAGTGGAAACGACAGTATTTCAAAATGTAAATATACGAAAACAATGTCTAGTCAGTATCATAGAAAAAATTTAGAAAAATTGTCAACAAAAGCAATAGCAACAACAACAATCTTACATGAGTTGTAAACACATGGATTGGTCCATGTTGTGGGTGCCTTATGACAGTCATGGCAATGCCCCTTCCACCCAGTTTGTCTCCTTTGAATATTTTTCGAGCAATTGAGGGACCGCTGAGTAAATACTCGCTAAAGGCAATCTCCTCAATTGGCCAGCATGAGAAGATACACAAGCCACTGCCAATAACACCACTGAAAAACAATTAATAGGGCAACTAAATACATTTTTGCACACACACACACACACACACACACACACACACACACACACACACACACACACACACACACACACACACACACACACACACACACACACCAGACATGCAAACAGAACAACAACGACGACAACAACACTGCAAAAAGTGTAACAAGATAGAATTCAATCCACAGGTATGAACACACCATACACAATGAGATTCACTGAAATTTCACCCACAAGTAGTTGCAGCTACTCTAAGTCCACCAGTTGAAGCTTACCTGTAAAAATAGTGAGAATATGGAAAGACAGTAGCCAAGCATTGTTTCAAGTGCAAATAGTCACTCTTGCACCAAATCTACATCCAAAGTATGTTTCATATACCATAGATAGTGAAAACAATACATTCAAATGCAGCCACGTGACCTCTTGCAGTGCTACAATATCCAATTCTCCAGTTGCCAGGTACTCAGCTATTTTGCTCAAGCGCAAATCTTTGTGTTTGGAGATTACTGCAAAGCCCCTGCAAAGTGACAAACTATGAGACAGATAAGATCTTGGGACAGAATTGACCATACCAAGCACTTGAAGCTCTAAATTAACTAAAGTTTGTATAATTTAACAATACAGTCGCATGTCACTTATCCGACCCCTTGGGACCAGACCCCTGTTGGATAAGTGAGTATGTTGGATAACTGAAGCTGTTACGTACTCAACTATTGTTCATATTACTACAGATTTTTTTCAACATTAGGTATACTGAATGTAGATGTGAATTTAAACGAACCAAATGTCTTATTGATCTAGAGATAAAAATTACACTGTTCATGATTGATTGTGAACTTATATAATATGCAGAATATGTTATCTGTCATATCATCAATATTTATTTTTAACATTTGTTTGTTAATATTTTTAATGTTTATTTATTAATATCTATTTATTTATAATTATTTATCTGTCATGTCATCACCAGCTTGACCTGTAGGATATCCGGCGTGTCCAATACGTGAACATCGGATAAGTGACATGCAACTGTACGTTGTTTCAATAATTTATTGAAATCTCTATTTTGCCTTGTGCCAAAGATGCTGTGACAACACCAAAGGATAACATAGAAAATTGACTAAATTAAAATCTGAAATATAGACCACGTTTAGAATTTACTAGAGGTGTGGTTGTTCGTCCCTTCATGACAACAGTGAGCCTGCTGCGCAGTCACAACAGCAGGATAAGCTACAAACAGGATCGTAATTAATTAATTGATTTAATTTTTAATTAATTAATTAAACTGCTATTGTTAAATTATTGATTAATTAAATTATAAATTAAATTATAAATTAAATTATTGTTAGATTATTGTTACATTGTTATTTAATTAATTAATTAATTAACAGCCGCAATTCATTAATACGTAATGAATGTATCCATATCTGTGCTACATGTTCCCTTTGTGCTAGAGAACTTATAGGATTACTGATTCCTACTGCTAGGTAATGTGGTAGTGCTAGCTTAGTGTGTGCTACTAACAACACTTACCAACAGTTCAATGTCAGAAGCCGAATTGGGGGCGAGGTCTCGGTCATCTCTACATTCGTTGTATGCATACACGTACACTATACAACACAGTGTACATGTACCCGTCCTGAAAGAGGCCGTGTAGTGTGGACAGTTTTCGCATGCGCACACCCGTTTAGCTAACGCACGTTATATACATTGTTCTAACGTACGTTACAAGTATCCACGCGCGGCACATTTGAATGGCGAACAACATTCTCTGGAAGTTGCGCTCTGGATGCTTGTTTTCTGACGATGACATTAAGGTAACAATGTAACTGTAAATGTTGAATATTCAATGTAAAACGCTCTACTTGTCGCATTCAGAAGAACTTCGGTTTCGCTTCAAATAAAAGAGGAATAAAACAGGCAGATGCAATGCAGAAGCGTTACAGGCAATGCTTAGAATTGATGAAAGCTTGTTTGGCTGGCATCTCTACCGCTGGTTTTGAAAAGTACGATCGAGTTTTATGCGCGTGCGTCGACGTGGTAGCAGAAACTGCACCTCTTCTAACGAAAACGAAAGCCGAATGGATCAACTCGGTATCAGCAGAGCTAGTGAAGCTTTTACTTATTTCTTTGAGACAGGCGACGAAAGCTAGCGGTACGCACGACATCATTTTCAAATGTGGAAATACGTTGAGATACGTGATGGAACTGATAGACACAGACTGTCAGCAGACGCGTGACATGGAAGCCGTAACGAGAGACTCGTACGAGATAATGTGGAGGGCAAGCAAGAAGTACGACGGAAGTGAATGCTTGACGTTGCGAAGAGAGGCTCTGTTTCTGATCTGCAATGAAGACGTTGATTTCAATTGGCTCTCTAGAAGAGTCTATGAATGTATGGAGATGGTGGATGATGAGGATACGGCAGCAGTAATGCAGTCCGTTTATGACTCTCTTCTGCCACTCATTCGAGAAAAGTTTGATGCTTCAACTAGAGACGAACTGTTGTCCATCGTGAAACTGCACTTGTGGCATATTCAGACTTGCTGCATTTTGGGTCAGTTTGACGTCGCTCAATTCACAGGTGGTGAGGTTTTGACGCTTTTGGACGGTCAAAGTGAGAACTCTACAAAGCATCTTGCTTGCTCACTGTGTCATCTGTGTATTGGAAGTATTCTAGCGGCAAAGCAAAAACATACATGCCAAGAGTTTGAAAAGTCTGTAGAGTTTGTCAGAAAGCTGCTATCATCAGGCCGGAAGGTTGAGAAGAATCGTCTAGAACTTGTAAAGGAATGTCTGAGAACTGTAAGACTGGCGCTAGATGTTGTCGCTGAGAGTGCTGACAGAATGCTAGCACAAGGCTTTGATACGTGTCTCATTGTGTATTGTGAATTACTTCAATGTGAAAATGATGACACAGACCAGCTGGTAAGGGCCATACTGTAAGTTTACATTACCTATGAAATGCAAATATGCTTTTGGGAGGGACGGGATCCTGCATTTTCTGCTTTTTGAATTTACATTCTGGTGACATCTACTAAACAGAACTAGTAGGTATGGAGAGTTAATTAATTGTATAGGCACTACACATAGCGGTGTAATTGGCTTGCATAATAATGACCAGCATTGAGATTCTTCTGACAAAATTGTATAGACAGTCTGACTTTTGAAACATGACAGCAATGATGTGCCTACAAAATTTGCTTTATTTCTCTTTACATGCAAATACTTCGCTATTGTAGTAGACCATTTCATGAGTACATACTTTCTACAATACAAGAAACTATTAATGTGGGAACTGCAACACTGTTTCTGTTAGCTTATGTGACTTCTTATAGGAGCTGATGCGATGCTTGATACTTCATGCTCAACTTGTTTCATCTAATGCAATTCGGTGCAGTGAGAAACTGATGAGAGCTGCTGACATTCTCTCTTGTGTTGAAGTTGAAGTTGCTGATGTTGATCGATTGACATCTACTGCTCTTCAGTGTGTTCAAAAGTTGTGTGAATGTGGCATGAAACGAGATGCAATAAACTTGCTGGAGAAGCACACGGATGTTGTCAGCACTTGGTGTCACAACTGGAGACAGTCTGATTCACTGATGAATGTTCTAATACAGGTTGAATATTATAAGTTGAATAAACGTTGATAGATGTCATGCAGTCAGCACACGCGCGCGTGCTCGTGCACGTGTACACACACACACACACACACACACACACACACACACACAAGCACACAGCTTGCTTGAATAATACCTAATTCTTCCTAATTCTTCTTTCAGTCTAAATTTTCTTCTTTGCAGTGTATGGCATATGGCATGTTCTTTTTAGCAGTCTGTTCAGCTAGGATAATCTCTTTGATCTATTTAATCTTGTTATATTTTTCCGTGTGCACTAAGTCTGAAATCTAGTCACGTTATATTGTACATGTGACACGACAACCACTGTGATTTATGATTTGATTCGATTAGTCAGACGGTCTTTGCATTGTACTGATTTGTTTTAACTAGAAAATGATAAGTTGCATATGCATTTTGAAGGTTGATTTGATGTCACTTTATGTGAAATTGTCAGTCTTACTGATATCTGATCATCAGTTGTCTCATTCCCTTCATGTCTTGACTGCGGCTTTATCCCTTCTGCCTTTGTCACTGGTGACTGATGAGAGTTTGCCTGCTGACCTCATTGAGCAGTGGGTTGCTCAAGAACTCAAGAAGAAGGAACAAGCATCACAATACGCTATAAAGTCTCAGTTTTTGATTTTAGTGTGTAACATAATTTATGAACTTTCTATTACAGGAGTGTGTTGGAAGTAATTAGCAAGTCATCAGACGTGTTGTCGTCAGAGAAAGAGGGATGCGGTTTGATGGTCCAGGCTGAACTGGACTGTTACAGACGACAATCAACATGGTAAATGAATGCTATGTCAAGATATACTGTAAATGTTTGAAAAAGTGTCTATTCGATTACTGAAGCAGTTAGTTGAACAGTGAAAATGTGCTAGTTGAAATCATCATAACAGTTACAAATACGCTTGGACAAGTGCCTTCGATGGACTTGAAAAATCCATGTGTAGTAGACTACAACTACATCAAGTTCAGTCTTAATTAATTCTTAATTAGTTATTAGCCTATATTTTGTAACGTGAATAGCATAGGTGTCTGCTTTGATGGGAGTGTTGTCAATATGCATTGTCAGTCTACAGTGTTGCATCTTGTTGTGCTTAATTTTCCAGGCATGTTCTGGACGAATGTGTCATACAATAATGACGTCCTCTGGGTGGTCATACAGACAAAGTGCAGGTTTGTTTTTTCAAAAATAGGTGCCTGGGGCTCTTTTCAGACATTTGCAATAGATTAATTTAGTAACAGTATATCTCAACCGCTGTTTGTGCTACAATGATTGTGAATAAACAATATGTAAGCCATTGAATCCATAAGAAGCGTTTTGGTAGATATTTCTTAATTAAACTTGCGTACTAGTAGTTGAGTACAACACTACTGTTTGGCTGTCTAAAGCAGCCACCTTACAGCAGGACTGCACACGTGATGTCTTGTTTACTATCCTTTGGTATGTGACTTCAGAACTGGAGAAGATTATTTTTAGTAGACAAAGTTTTACAGATCGAGTGAAGGTGTCACGATAAAGACAAATTGATTAATTGAATTTAGTGTGGAGAGAAAGCAAACATCTTGATGAAAGACACAGACAGCCAGGTAGATAAGCTGATAATTTGTTTTTGGAAGATGAAACTTGCTGACTATTTGCAATGTATTATCCAATCTATTGGCTCAACTTTTCATTTGTAGGGGCACCTATTTGTTGTAATAGTCACTCTCACTACTTGTCTAGTGTGCTTACTAGCAAGTGTATAACATTTGTTTCTTGTAGTATTGCCAGAGAGCATATGGTAAAGGTTGTTGGTCAGCTAATTGACTTATGGAGTTCATATGAACATTCTGACAGAAAGGGTCATGCACTCATACAGAAGGGGCTACTTATCAAGCGGTCTAATGCAAAGTCGGTCCTTTCTGTGACTTTTTGTTTCGACTTTAATTTAATATATTTGGTTTATGTTATCAGTGAGGCTTCTGGCTGTTTCACTGAGGGCATTCAATTGTTGTCACAAAGAGATGTGGTGTCATACGCTCAGAAGGATGCCTTAGCTACTGCTTATCTCTCTTTGGCTCTTTGTGTGTACGAGAAGTGTGGAAAGAAACAGGATTCTAAGCATGAAGTAGACAGCAGTAAGAAACTTGCTATTTGGTGTGTTTGGTGTGTGTGTGTGTGTGTGTGTGTGTGTGTGTGTGTGTGTGTGTGTGTGTGTGTGTGTGTGTGTGTGTGTGTGTGTGTGTGTGTTCATGATTACAAATGATTGCAAGTGATATGCATCAAATTACTTAGTGCAGGAATTGTGTTTATACTCTTAACACATTTTCTATGCTTTGTAGCTGTACGTGTTCTCAAATTTGATGATACTGAATGTGACGAAACTCTTAACGGCTCTTCTCGTCCTGGTATTGAAACAGTGAAGGAGAATTTGTCACTCGCATTGGCTACTTGGATACAGTTGATCAGCAGCATTGCAACAGAGGTATGTGTGACTGATTGCATTTTGCAATGTTTGCTTTAGGATATAGTAGGACCATTAGAGCAAGCATACATTTTTTAACACTGGGGCATGGCATATGTGTGTGACGAAAAAATGCCCTGATCTTGTGACAACAATGCTAATTAGTTCTTGTTCTTATGTTGTTGATTAGGACTTTAATGTTTATTTTGTTTAAGGAATTGGCAACCTGCATCGAGTCTTGTGAAATTGCCTGTAACAACATTTTAACAACAGGACGATTGTTGCAGCTCTTAGATCAGGTAACAGATAAACACAATCAAAATCAAGTGATTGGATGCATTACAAATATCATGCTGTTTGTGGTTTTCTTTCCATGGACAGAGTCTTCTATAGCAAATCTGTTAACATCTGCTTTTTTGTTGGTTTGGCATGTCTTGTACATGAACATTTTGGGCATCTGTTTGATGGTGATGTGTCACATCACTTGGTGCTGCGCTGGCATGTATTGTTGAATTTGCTAGACATTCTTGGTTCTAACTTTTCTGTGCATAGTGTGATGTGAATCTGTATACAGTAAATATAATATTGCATTTGTGTTAGCATATCTTGGCAGTGAAGGCTCACTGTCTTGCTCTTAAACTTTGCTCAGTTCTGGCCAATTCGTCTCTCACAATCTGTACTCTTTGTACAGCAGTGCGTCTTCTTGTGGATATAGGGGAGTTGGGTCGTGCGGCCACTCTTCTACAAGAGGCTGAGGATGAGCTGGGATGCATTGCTACACCGCCAGAGTGTCTAGTCTGCACGGTAGATGTTGAAAAGTGTTGGGTGTTATGGCATCAAGGCAAGATTAGTGAAGCTTGCCAGTGCGCAATGGATCTGTTTGGGCGACCACTGATGGAGCAGAGATATCAGATCTCGTTTATTCTTCAAGCGAGGCTCTATTCATTGTGTAGCTGTCTTCTATCTGTTGAGTCATGCGATCCTTCTCTTAGTGTTTGTCTAAAGAAGAGAATGAAATCATTTCCATTGACAAGGCTGGAACCATTGCTGGATGCAGTCAACATCTGGACGAGCCTTGCCAATGTGAAGAAGATTGATAGGAAAGGAACAGAGGTGTTACTTACAGATCAACGACCCGACCTTGTATGGGTTGTGTTGAACGAATTGATGAAAGCGATCATACATCTAAGCTCTATTTACTTTGAACAGCAGCTTTCTGCTAACTGCACTGGCTTACTGAATGATGGATTGCACATGTCAGAGGCATTTGAATTGCATGGATGGCAAAGTCGCTTTCATCGCTGTCTCAGTGATAACTATGCTGTGATGGGTGACACTGAAAAATATGAGCATCACTTGAGAATTGCCGAGGCGTTGAAGTCAACAGAAGTGGAAGATCCTGTGGCAGTTAAAGACAGAATTCTACTTAGCCTAGCACATACCAGAAGTGGCACGTCTCACACAGATCATTTGACTCTAGTTGATGAGTTGTGCTTAACATTGTCTGGTTATGTTGAAAAGTTTGAGGACAGTCTGAAGAATCATGACCCTCAAATGATTTTACCAATCAAGAAAAAGGAAAAGATAGCAGTTCATACTAAGGGGCTCAAACGAAAGAAGAAGCAACCACCTGTTGTTGACAAGAACAAGTTGCTTACTGTTTGTCTTATTGAAGTCCTGGCAGTGAAAGCTGAATTGTGTCTTGCTGACAAGGATTTTTCTCAGTGTGTTGAGTTGAGTGAGAGAGGAATGACCGTGATGCATGTCAATGATTGTAGAAGGGATGAGCAATGTCATTGTCCATTGTTGGTCACAGAACCAGTGTTGGCAGCTCGATTGCTATACTGTCGCTCTGCTGGCTCTCTTGGTCTTAATAATGAATCTACAGAGTCAGGTAATCATCGTTATGTCTTTGATCAAGTGCTTTCTAAGCAATTTTCTACACTGGCAAGTATCCTGATTTCATGGGAAGTTTCCCAATTTAATGCAATTTGATATGCCACGTAGTGTGTGTTCGGAATAATTAAAGCAAGACTGTGAATACTGATAATTGAAATAGACAGCTGGGAACTATAAGAAACAGTCTAAATTACAAAGCACAAAGTAAAGCTCTACAAATTATGTAGCTTCATGCTAGTGTTGAAGCGTGAGACTGTTAGACTGCAGATAGCACATTCCATAAGAATGAAATCCAAGGCTCGACAAATTTCAAATGAAAGGTTTGGCTAACTTGGACAGTCTGATCTTATGTGTCATAAATGTCCATTAGGCAAAGACAAATTTTGTGAAAATTGAATTTCTGTACAATTGTTATCAATTTTTGTACTAAGGTTGAATTATTTCATCATAATTTGCAGTTTTACCATGAATTGAATAATAGAGGCAAAAGAGTTTGTGGACATCTGGAATTCTCATACAAAGCATCGATGTCTTTCCTTCAGTCAGTGACTTAACATTTATGCAGACTAATTAATTAAAGTCATTGTAAACTTTAGGATCTAAGACTTCAGAGAGAGTAGTGAGAGAGTGCATTATGTTTATGGCCAGTGGTTATGCTTGGGGTTTATTCTGTATATTGAAATGTTATTATAAGACTTGCCTTTTGTTCTTTGTATAGTTTGTGTGTGGTTGGAACATGCTTTGTCTCTCATTCGCCATTGCAGTCCTGTGCAGCTTCTGCACAATATCTGTCATTGCCTTGTCTATGTCCACGCGGGATCAAATTCTTGGGAGGCCGCTTATTACCTTCATCTGTCAGCAGCATGCTCTTTGAACCATCAAGCTGTTCGTGTCTGGACAGAGCAAATTCGGTTGAACTTAGCAACTGACGTTTGAGATTATTATTTTATGGCCTAACTGTGGCTGTTTTACAGTAAGCTGAGCAAGGATGGCGGCAGTCGTGATGCTGAAGAGTGGTTGGCATTGTTGCACTACCAAAAGAGTATTGTTGCTCATGTACTGACACAATCAACAGAATTGAAGAGTCAGATTTCTGAACTGCTTCCACCAGGTGAGCCATGCGGATCAATTGACAGGAAAGAGGGTCTTAAGGAGTACACCTTTTTGCTTTTTGAGCTTTGAGGGGAATTTTAGCATACGCTTAAATTGGGTACACTGTACAGCACTTTATTGTTAAGACAATTTGTAGAGTTTGGCATAACTGCATGATGTTGAGAATTACAGTTTCATAAAGTGATGTTGCTTTGCATCAATTCCAGGTTGGTCAGTATGTGGTTTGGGTATATTGTCTTTGCCTTTCATTGCTTGCCCCGTCTTGGCTATCACAAGATTGCAGGCGTTTTCTCAGCCGATTGTTGTCTTGCATCAATTGCAGCATGATGAATCACAGGTAGGACAGTTTACTAACTGGTCATTGATTTTGTCAATTTTCTTGTTTATATTTAAGGACAAATGCAGAGGAAAAGATTGTGATTGTGCGGTATATGTTCGTGAAAAGTTGGATCATCTGCTTATTGAATTGATGGACACAAGCAAGATGACCAAAACACATTGGAAAAATGCACGTACTTCTTTGGACTCGTCTGTGGCGGTGAGATTGATATGACTGAAGGGGTTTTATATAAAATACATAACACTAATATATCAATACGAGGAAAAGCAAGCTCAAGTGGGAACAACATGTATAGTTAGGGCTAATTTTTGCTCAGCTAGGTTTGCATGCAGGACAGTGTCTCTCGAACAAGCAAATCTGAAGTGTCCCTCATGTCGGAACTTCAGGAGTGTCTGTCACATGAGTTGGTCCAGCTTGTACTCTTTCAATCGAATTTTGTCAACACACAACATGTAGGTTGTGTGATAAGCCATTATGAGGGCATACTGGGACAGTGCGTTATGATTGTAAGTTATTAGTCTTCATCCACACTGGCAGCATGATGTAAGTTTGGATTCTGGTGGATCTGTTTTCTGTGCAGCAGCTGTGTCAGCTACTCTTGAGAACTGCTATGTAGTAGGTAGCAGCAGATTAGAAATATGTTTTAGATAGGATCAACAACAGTTACACACAACGTTTTGAGGTATATGGCAGTTGCATAGCACCTGAAACTGTCACGAAGTGTTGTCATCTGTTCATGTATGTACCGTATTTCCGCAAATAGTGCCCCATACTCAAATAATGCCTCTCTAGGGCAGTGTTCAAACCCAGTTGTATTATAGTTTATTATTGTATTTATGGTTGTATTATTGGTTTGTGGCAACCCTGGTTGGTTGATACAGCGGGTACAAATTGTTTGTACGCCGATACCCTATCACTGTCAAGGGAAACACGTATACCGGTAGAACCATTGACTGATGATGAAGATTCAACAGACCAGGAATACTACTCAAGAGAAAACGACGATAGACAGGATTCACAAGACTGTAGGATTAGATCACAGTAGTTTATTCCTGTTGTTTGTGTAGTGTGATGGTATACAAACGAACAATGTACAACAGTCTCTGTGCTTGTGAAATAATAATGCCTTTGCTTGAATAGTGCCCCATCACTACTCGCAGAAATATGGTATTCAAAATTTTAATAGTTTAGTGGTACTTTGCATAGCCTAGGTAGTTTACTTTAACTGAGTTACTGATATTATTTATAGAGTTTATTATGTACATTGGAGGATAGCTGGCTCGGTTGTTGGAAAGGTTTAGTCTGTGGAGAAGTAGAAAATGAGAAACTACAACAACAGATGAAGACAATGGCAAAGAAAATTACTGCTTTTGTTTCCAAATTGACAGGAGTTACTACAGAACAAGGAGACTGGAAGGTCAGTTGTTGTAGTTTAGTTGCCAACATCAGTAGCTTACTTTGATTATGTTGTTTTCAGACTATGCTGAATGGGTTGTCAAGTTTGAGTAACCAGCAAATTGAAGATTTTATTCAAGCGGTCACAGGAGCTGAGTGTCTGACAACATCAATCTTGAATAAAGTTAGTCTTTGTCTGCATATAACATGATTTACTAAATCTTTATGTAACCTGGTGACATCCTTAACGGTGGCATAGTTGGCTTACTAAAATAGCAGTAGTGCATGTGATGAGAGATGCTGACATGAAGTCGTGTGTTTGTGTGTGTGTGTGTGTGTGTGTGTGTGTGTGTGTGTGTGTGTGTGTGTGTGTGTGTGTGTGTGTGTGTGTGTGTGTGTCAGATGTATGAGCAGGTGGACAATAGAAATAACACAATTGACAGTCATATACTTCAGCTTCATGCACTTGTGTGCCAGCAAATGTGTCTATTTACTTTCATTACAGATTGTGAAGCAAGTAAAGGATTGTGGCAGTCGTCTTTTTACTTCTAGTTCTGCTGTAAAGCGGTCTCCAGTTATTTTGATTCTTGACAAGGTGAGAGGTGTGCTTGTGGCAATGCCTTGCTATGTGCATTTACATCAATCTTATACAGTAGTTGGAAGAATGGAAATTGATTGCTGTGTGTTGCATTGTTGGATATTAAAGTAAATATTTAGTGCATCAGTGTTTGAAGATATAGGAACACAAACGTCAGCTTTATGATGAGGATGTGTGGAAACTGAGCACTTCCTTTGTTGTCCTCAAGTTGACTAATCAATGATTGTATATCCTTTGTGCTTAGAGTCTTCAGCAGTTGCCGTGGGAATCAATTCCTCTTTTCAAACATCAGAATGTGTCTCGCATGCCATCACTTGCAATGCTTTGCTGCCATCTTCATGCAACAAAAGTCAGTTGACTTGTGTATCAGTGTTTATGCTAATGTGTGTGTGTCAGTGTGTGTGTGTGTGTGTGTGTGTGTGTGTGTGTGTGTGTGTGTGTGTGTGTGTGTGTGTGTGTGTGTGTGTTCATTTATGCTTATATCTATCGTCTGTTGGTTGTCTGTTTGTTTGCTTATCTGCCTGCACTTTGTTTTGTGGGTGCATGCAAGTGTGAGTGTGTGTGTCTGTGTCTGTGTCTGTGTGTGGTGTGATAGCTCAGTTGGTTAGAGTGATCTTATGAGTGTTTACATCCGGGACCTTGAAGGGTCGCAAGTTCAAGTCAGTGATTGTGAGCTATGGCGTAGTTTCCTTAATTAAACAAGAAAGTAACACACATATTCTTCTCTCGACTCAGGAGTATAAATGAGTACCTGGTCATTGACTGGGGTCCTAAGAGGCCATCGGCTGTGACTTGACATCAGCCACTGGGATCCTGGTGAGACTTCGGGTGCTCACACCACAGTTGGCTTCACGAGTCGGTGCTCCTGTGAGTGGCTCCAGGAGTTTGCTAGCGCAGGCCCAGAGTTCCCTGAGTAGCGCACAGGGCCCAGCTTAACAGCTGGGGCAGCATGACCTCTGATCGGCAGCTCCTGACATTTAGGATTGTGTGTGTGTGTGTGTGTGTGTGTGTGTGTGTGTGTGTGTGTGTGTGTGTGTGTGTGTGTGTGTGTGTGTGTGTGTGTGCATGCATGTGTTGTGTATGAGCATGTGTCAACATATGGAACATCACTATCACGGGTCTTACTTTAGGCTCGATTTCAAATCAACCCACATAATGCATTCTTTATATTGGATCCAGAGAAGAACATTGGGATAATGCAAGACAAATTTCAGAAATGGTTTGCAAGGTAATTTAAACACCGGTCTGGATTGTCCAGTTGCTAATTTCTTTGGTATTTAAAGCGAGGTTGGATGGTCAGGGTTGATAGCTGAACAACCAACTGCTGATCACTACAGAAAAGCTCTCACAGAAAAAGATTTGTTTCTGTGATTACCAATTTGAGCATTCAACTGTAGTGGAGAGTCTAACATTTGCAACTAATTGTGTGCTTAGATATTTTGGACACGGCAATGGTCGTCAGTATGTGACTTCTGGTACAATTGAAAAGCTGAGATGTCGAGCTTTGACATTCCTATTTGGCTGCAGCAGCGGGAAACTAGTAGTAAGTCAATTTTTAAAATTGTATAACTAAATTTTCTGTATATATTGTAGGTGCGATTCCTATTATTGTGTAGAAGTGTTTCCGTTATTGTAATATTGATTGAGTTATTGATTTTGTTAGGGTGGTTGATACTGTAAAACCAGATATTGATTTAAATCATGCGAATCGTGCAATAGAAATATTATCACACGCATTGAATTCACACTGTGCATAGACATGGACATGTGTATTCATACCATCTTTTTCTCGCCATTTTTTCGTACATCCGTGTACAGATGATCCAATCTCAGAATGACGTTGAACTGGCAGCAAATGTGTATGCATGGTGGCATTCTTTCTTGTTATAGTTGTTGTGGTGGTTATTGGGGTTGGTCAATACAAAACTGTTACCAGTATACTTGAGTAGATATTCGAGCTGTCTTGATATTGAATTTTCCAAGTACTCTTTTGGGGCAAATTCGCACAATATTATGGTTGCACGAATCTCTGATTTTACGCTATTGTGCTTGAAGAGCAGACCATTTTTCTGAAAAAGCTCTTTGTATTAGTGCTGCTGAATGACATAAACACATACACCAGTCAGGAACTTATCAGGAGGTGCTACATATTTGGCAATCTATTGAAGTAATTGGTGACCAACTAAGTTTGTTTACCATGGTTTAGTATTTAATGTTACATCAGTAGGTATTGTCAGCGTTTGGTGTCACCAAGATTAGTAGCTTGTACGTACCTCTGCACACCAAATTATGGCTAAGCTTGTAAGCTTCGTGAATGCCAAGCTTCAAGGGTCGTTCAAAAAATTGACCACTCTGACATCACACTTAATTAGTGTATTTTTGTGCTACAAAAAATTTTAGGTAATGTAGTCTGACAAACATATTAATTATTGAAGAAATATTGATGGTTTTCGGTTTTGTTGATAGTCTCGTGGCCTGATGGAGCCCACTGGTCTTCCATACAGCTATCTATTGGCTGGATGGTAAGCACTGACTACGCTACATTATACGAATAATTTTTTATTATATGGTTTATTGCTAGTCCTGCTCTGGTTGGCAATCTGTGGAATGTGCTGGACAAGGACATGAGTAGCTTTGCTGAGGCCGTTCTCAAGCAACTGCTGGCAGATTGTAATGACGTCTCCTTGACTGCGGTGATTTCTGCTGCGAGATCATCATGTAATTACAAGTATTTGATCGGAGCCGCTCCTGTTATCTATGGTCTGCCTCTCATATTCGAGACCAAAGATCAGTAACTCGTTTGGCTTTGGAAAGATTACACTTGGAAGTATTGATAAAATTAGTTTATTTTCAGGTAATTAACCCTTCTCAAGTAGTGAAATTCATATGCAATTCAATAGATATATGTGTACATCTATGTTCATTTGGTATTATCAGAAATTGGTATTTCAATTATTAACTACCAGAGTTGACTTTTTGTTCACAGTGTATGCTGACTTTTTCAATTGGTCATCTGTCTTCATATTCTCGTGGTCTTCACAGACAACACGACACCTATAGGCAATTAGTTACTTCCTGTTCATGTACCATTCAGAGATACTCGAGTAAGCTCCCATGTCTGAGTTTGGTCTAGTATTTGTGATTTTCAACGCTTTACAAGTCACTTGTCGGTCGGTTATTCTTTTCAGTTGTATAGTGGGGTATGTGATCAACTAACTTTCGAAATCTGCTCGATTGATTATCATAATCCGGGAGACTGCTCTCATACAGGATAAATTTAGCTGTACTATTCGCTCTCACTCTTGTCCGATGCCTGTATAACTAGAAAGCTTGGAATTGTCATACAGGCACAGCGCCGGATCCAGGAATTTTTGATTCACCGGTAGCAGTTATTTATAGCATTACTAATTTTCTCTTTTCTAATGAAATTATATAAAATTATTGAACCACGCCTATTGGAAAAGAGGGGTTCAACTCCCTGAACCCCCTCTGGATCCGGCCCTGCCGTCACCGGACAAGACTAGCGAGAAAGAGTCTGGGGACGAGGATAGGCAAGTCTTATCTTCCGAGCGAGTTTACAGCTGACACATCATAGCACCAAAAGCCAACTACTACGGTTACAAAATATTTGCAAAATGAGCTTTGTTCTTGAAAGATAGATACCAGACAAGTCAGCATATGCCTAAGTGGTACCTTCGCTCAGAAATCGCCGTCTAGCTAGATTCTACAAACGATAACACTGGCCGTTTCTTTTGTTCCTTTGGAGTGCTAGACAATCAGCTACTCAACGAAGCCCACGGCGATCGATACGCTGTGATAATTAATTAACAGACGTCTCTATTAAACTTCATTCAAAATTCCACAAATGACTTCCCTAGGCAAGAACTGGAAATAGTTGACTTTCCATGATTGTCATCCATACACTATCTTTTGAACAACTTCCACAAAGTCGGTTAATGACACCATGCATTCACAGCAGCATAAAATTTTCTTTTCTAGCCTCCAATGTGCTCTGTACCATACAGTATAATCATTCATGACAACGCCCAAATTTGTTATTTCCTCCTTGTTTGGTAATTTATTGCCATTGAGAAAGACATCTAATTCACTAGAGTGTTTCCATCGTCTCTGCTTGAATGTAATCACAACACTCTTTTTTTGGTGTATCCTGTAGACAACGCGCTGTTTAAACTTGTCACTGCACTACTTACAGGAAATTTCGTGGGCATGTCCTTGCTCACCTCGATTAAAAACAGAATATAATGTGAGGGAAGATCAGATTTGGTGGGAGGGGCAATTCCGTACACTTACTAGTACTCGCTTTTCTCGAAGGTTTGGGGTTTCTAACATCGTTCAACGCGCGCTAACACTTACCAATCGAAGTGACTAAAGTACATATAGTGACTGTACATGTGAATAGTGGTAGATTGTAACAGGTAGCAAGTACTTAGCATCTGCAGTAACCTGGGCCCTAAGGGCCCTTGTAACAAAAATGTATGTATGTATGTATGTATGTATGCAGTTCTGTCCAGCAAGTTTGAAGCATGAAGTATGAAGTATGAAGTACAGCAAGTATGACGTACCTAGTGACATGATAGTGTGATTGCTGAAAGTGTAGAGTATAGCAAGTATAGAAAGTTTAGAGTGTCTGCAGTAACCTGGGCCCTAAGGGTCCTTGTAACAAAAAAAAAAAAATGTATGTACGTATGTATGTATGTTAATCTGTTGGTTTGTTTGTGTGTCTGTCTATCTGTTTTCTGTCTCATTTGAAAACAATAGTTGAAAGTGCGCCATGCAGGTACACTATATGTAATACCTAGCGATTAGTTTTACACTTATCTAACCTGATCATAAACATACAAAGTCATTGATAGCCAGTAAAATCGTTCCTCAATCTTTTGTAGAGTTTTTCTTCTGCCAAAGTGTCATCCATGAGGAGAGTCGTGGCAACTTTTGAAGACTTGTAGTTTTTGGTCCTCTGTAAAGAGAACCACTCTATGTTGGTTCTTTTTGGCACCAACATAAAACAGTTGATCTCCTAGTGGAAAAGATAAAATTTATATAAGTTAATATTTCCCACCTAGTAGAGTATTACACCAATAATTATGCAATTTATAAATTTCAGTTATTAATTAATTAAAATATTAATTAATTAATTAATTATACAACGAAAAATGTGCTGAATAAATTTTTAGATTAGTAGACAATGCAATAATGTTTAGTGCAAATAATTTAGATTCTTGATCTTACCTAGCTTCAAGAGCAAACGATTCTGCCAACCTCCGTGATTGTCGCTTTTGGTCTATAGTCCTGATAGAATGATCGTAAACTCCACTTTCTAGGTAAGTCTTCACGCAGGCAAGATGTTCTTCACGAGAAAGTGACATGCGGGGGACAGTTTTCTTACCGGAATTGGCGCGTAACAATGGGCATGCGCATTGTCACAAAGCGGACAGTCTGTGTAGGGGGACGGAATTTGTTGCTACACCGGTTCACAGTACGACGCTCGCACGACGCTAGGCGAGCGTCCACGACGCTGGAATAGAGAAAAGAACATAAGGATGAAAGAAAACGCTTGATCGAGACTACGGCGCAGCAGCGCAACAAAAGCAAAACGTCGTCGTCCATGTCCGTCGCGAGTACATTGTACACACGTGGTTACTTTGCAGCGCCAGACCGCTGTCGCAGTGTGTTCTTTGTGCGATGGACGCTCGTCAGACGCAATACTGTGAATAGTCCAGTCAGCGTCCAGGACGCTCGTAGGACGCTGTGCCAGCGTTGTACTGTGAACCGGGCTTAAATAATGATTTAGAAGTCCCACCAGGTGTGCTCATTAGAACACTAGGAGCTGCTCCAGTTGGACCATGTTACACCAATTCAGGGGCTGATGCAGGGGTGGTGGACAGGGTGGCTAGCTGCCCTCCCTTTTCCTCAGATTGTTTGAACGGAAAGAAACCTTGTAGTATTCTGTTTAACTCTAATGGTACACAAATACAATACAATGTTCAAGGTTGTGTTCAAGATCAAGTTTACTCTTACAACGCATTGCTATCGTCGTACAATACAGAAGGACTGCACATCCTTCTCGGGTGTTGACTCCTAAAAGTACTGCATATCTTCTCTATGTTAAGTAGAATGTCAAATCCATGAAGCGCCAGAACACCTAAGTTGCCAAGTCTATCGCAAGTCATAGTGGTACGAAGCCAGGTATGCACTTGCCTGAGGCAAGAAAATGACCTCTCTGCTTCAGCACTACCAACTGGAAGAACAGCTAGAATGCAGAGCAGTTCTCGAACATTTGGAAAGAATAGCGGATCAGCATCCTCGCTCAAAAGTTGTGTTATGGATTTGGTCTCCGTAATCCCATGACAGTGCTGCCTCCAACGGATAAGTTCACTCTCAAAGTTATCCTCTGTTGACATCAGATGTCCCCATTTAGATGTCAAAATTCCTACCGTTTTTTCTAAACTTTCATTCTTGGTAATGACCTCTGGTACTAAAACACAGAGTTCAAAGTGTGCTCTTTTATCGCTTGCAAATCTAGACTCAAGTTCAGAAAGAATGGAGTCCAAAAACGGAATTGTCAGTGTTACTCTCCAGTAATCACAAGGCAACAACACAGTAGGATTTGCTCTTGTTTGCCTTCCCTTTATGATGCGTGGCATTGCTTCATCACTTCCAATATCAGCGGCTAGCTTCTTGGCTTTAGCGTATATTCGGTTATGCTCTACATCCACATTGTTTCAAATCCTTTTGTAAAATTGGACAACTTCGTCAACTTTCTTGAAGCCAAAGTACAACTCCTGCAACCTTGCTTGCAGACACTCTGCAATTGGACGTATGGGTTCAAGAAGCTGCTTCACAAGCATGAAAACTACAATGTGCTCAAATCCAACAAATGTGTACCTCAAGCCATTTGCAGCAGTTCGTGTTTCTGAATCCCATTTCCAGTTGCTTCCATCAGGATAAAGTTTGTCACAATTGCTTGGGTAACATATCTCATCCCAGGTTTCAATAAGATAGGTGTAAAGTTCCAGAATTGTGTCAAAAGTTGTATGCCTCTCAACCCATCTCGTCTTGCACAAACCATTGATTTTTGTCTTCTTGGTAGCTGGGCACTGACAGCTAATAACGTGTTCCAGAAATCTCTGTCGTTTGGGAGAGTTATGGAAAAATAGGTATGCTTGCTGGCAACTGTCAAAGATGTTCCTAATTGCCGTTATTTGTGACGACTTGCATATTACTAGATTCAGACTGTGCAAGCAGCAGCCTTGATAATCTGCATCAGGTGCCACACGTTTGATATGCGCTTGCACACCAACACTGGATGAGCTCATTGAATTGGTTGTATCATACGCTTGTCCTCGACAATTCCTGATGTCAATCTTATGCTTTTCAAGAACACATAGGATACCCTGTGCAATAGATTCCCCAGTTATCCTTTGAAGAAAGGCGAAATCCAGCAAGACTTCATGTTTCTTTGGCTTCAGCTCAAAGTTACCTTTTTGAACTTCTAAGAACCGTAAACAAACTGACAATATTTCTTGCCCATGAGATGTAACCTCGTCTGCTACAACTGAAAAGTGTGCCCATTCCCTCAAGCATTCTCTGTAGAAATCTTGAATCTGGTCAGCAGCAATCTCTAATATTTTGTTCTGAATGTTTTTACTGATGTACTTTGCATTTGCAGGTCCAGTCCTGAGATGCTGATCCAAGCAAGAATTGGTGCCAGCAAGCAGCCTTACCAATGCAATAAAATTTCCCTCGTTTCGTGTTGCAGGACTGTCGAAGTTGATTTTATCTTGCTTACAACCTTGCAAGGCAATCCTCTGCTTTCCACACATAATAACAGCTTCAACGATGGTAGGCAGAACTTCTAAGTTGAATTTGTAGTTTCTGGCATTAATATCTGTCATTCTGTTGTCAATTCTTGCTTCAGGATTGGAATAATGCATCCTAAAGTGGTACCCCCGATCAACAGCTCATGAATGATATTCCGTTGTCGCATGTCTACCACGAATCTCTTTGGATTTGTTGTAATTAACAAACGGGGTTCTAACGAATACGCCAAGGTGAAGAGATCTCATCTCATCAGGAGTAAGAAATAAAATGCACGGTAGACACCAACCTCCCTTGTCATCCCTTGATTTACCATAGCGAAGCCAGTTATCCTCTCGAAGCCACCTTCTTTGAAATGTAATCTGCTTGACCTTCCGCTTTTTACCCTCAGGATCTCCAGCAGGAAATGACCTTGTGTCCAACTCCTCATCCCGGATGTCGTCTTGCACGGTAGTTAGCAAACGGTACTTGTCATCGGCAGTTAGCTCTCTTGTATGTCTAATTGCAATCTGAAGGAGACTGCTTTGCAAACCCTCCGGCTCCTGTAGTTGACTTTTGCTGAGGGTCGCCGTCGCAGGTTGTACATATTCTTGCGACAGTTGCCTTTGTTCATTCCGCATCCCTGATTCTTGTGCTCCGTAGCCTCCATCGAACGCTAACTCAAACAGTGTTGGCTGCTTGAATTTCTTTGAGTCAGACGTCATGATAAAATGCTAACGTCACCGTCAGCCGAGTGAGACTGTCTTCACTCAATTCGGCTATCTAGTACAATTTTGTCACACTCCAATATGTCTCACTTACGACCACTAGCTAGCCACCCCCTTCTAAGAAAAATCCTGGATCAGCGCCTGCAATTATCCTAGATGGTTCCAGTTGGTCTTACAAGTAATTGGATAATAACTTTGCTCCAACCATTTGTCTTTGATAGGCAAAAGTATTATCCTTACGTTTCGTTTATAGGTAAAGCTTAGATTATTTGATAAACAGAAATGCCAGACCTAGCGGTTTCTAACGATACCGAGATCATCGCGGAAGTCCAAAAAACAGCGGAGATATTGATGATTTTCAAAGTTTACACTTATGGGAAACAGACACCGAAGCCCACAGGACATATCCATTTCAGACCATCTTATAGTCGCGCACGCTAACTAAATTACGTACGTCTACGTCAACGGATCCGACACCTCCAGTTCTGTGTGTGAGAGACGATATGGCGGAAGGGAGAGCTCTTTTGGACGACATCGAACCACCACCAGTGGACGTGCAATCTACAACAGGAATGCAATCATGTATGTCGACACATGCAGGCCAGCGTACGGCGTAGATCTGGCTGTTTCGCACTATAGCTAGCTTGCATCCGTAGCTTCCTTGTGTTCACAATGTGAACGTGAAACGCGCACGTCTCTAGTCATATAGATCATACAGACCAGTTGTTCGTAGTGTAGGCGTGAGCTATTTTGTTATATTATCGTACTTCAGCAATTTGTCTGGTTTTCAGTTGCGTCTGATGTTGAACCACCAAAATATGACGATTCCAATGTCGCTCCGGGACTTCAGCATCATGAAGCAAACTTCGACCGACCATTTCCTTCAATGCATGGACCCATTCACCAGATGCCGCCACCCCACATGCCGCCACCCCACATGCCGCCACCCCACATGCCGCCACCTCACATGCCTTCACGCTACATGCCTGCACCCCACATGCCTTCACTGCCTCCACCCCAGATACGACCACCCCAGATGCCACCTTACCTTTCAGCCCAACAAAGTGCTACATCCACAGTTGTTGTGCAGCAACCTTACCCGGTAACAGTGGTTGTATTGCGTGATCATTTGTTTGCTGATTGGTTGTTGTTTGTTACAGGGTCATGTTGGTGTGGGTGGGTACTCTAATGAGATCAATGATTATTACTGCCTTTCTATCTTCACTTTGATATTGTTTTGTTGGCCAATTGGTCTGGTTGCTCTGTCAGCATCTCGAAGAGTAAGCAGTTGTCTTATATTTCAAAATGTCTTCTTTACTTTACTCAACATAGACTTATTTTGCTTTCTGTGGAAGTATTTAATTATATCTGTAGGTTATAGGCTACTAGAGAATGAGGATACACAGTACAAGTGTTGCTACTATTAGTGGGTCAGGACAAGGCATCCTGCTAAAAGGTCTAAATGAAACACTGCAGCGCTATAGTAAGCAACAAAAGAGCCCTGAAAGTGTACTATGTATGACTTGTGAAGAGAATACTTCAAAGGTAGTCTCGCGCAGCCAGCCCCTCCCCTTTTTGACTTCTGTTGCACTGTATGAAAAGTCGAATCCTGAAGCAGGATTGTATCATTGGTCTCACTTGACGGTCGACCTCTACTGCAGTTGTCTTATTTAAACTGTTGAATGAGTTGATTGCTGTGGTAAGGCAGGTCTGTAATTAGGGTAGTACCATCACCTAACTGCCGACTCTGCCATCTGCTGCAAGGCAAGAATCATGTAAGCATGTCAGTTGTACAGTACAATACCATTTTGAACAAACTTGTGCAACCATGCAAGACGTCACTGCAGTTATCCCTGTATTTGCAAGGCACAGTACTAAATTTTTGGTAGTTCCATGACTGTAGAGTCGTCTCATTCTATGCTTGATACAGGCTGAGTCATTGTTGTCTACATGTAGGATCACATATTTGCTCAAACATTTATATCTACTGTAGCTGCCTACCTTCTTATTCACTATTTGTTTCGTATCTCTTGCCAAAAATATGTGTATTATATAGTAAGTTGCACTTTGTGATTGGCAGGCCCGTGACCGCCTGCTCTTGGGAGACATAAATGGAGCCAAGGAGGCATCAACTCAAGCCCTTCAACTTAATGTTGCTGGTATTGTGATTGGAATTGTGGTGATTGGCATCTTCGTTGGTGTGGTTGTTGCAATCAATTCTTAATGGTGTCAGTGACAACATTTACTTGCTGATGTTTGATGTTATGACTCTCATGAGCTAAATGTTATAGATTTGGTAGATAAATAGCTTATTAGTGATTACTTATTGGCTGCTGACTTTGCCAAGCATAGTTTGGTAGGCATTTTGGTAGTTGTGGTAGCTTTGTGACTTACATTGGTATTTCTGAATCTGATGTTGTGTTAGAACAGCATTATTGCACTTCACTGTTGGGTAGTGCCATCCAATATTTGCTTCTGCTTCTTGTTATCATATTATATTGATACATAGGAAGGTTAGGAAGTGCTTTATTTAGCAAGTGAATTAGATAAGAACATGACTAACAAAATTAATGTAATAAAAGATAAGGTTCCTTATTTGTTCACCTGTTGGTGCATTATATGGTGCTGGTTAGCTAAACACATCTGATCACACTCTGTGGATGTGTATCCGGGTCTCTACACATCCAACTGGGCCTAAAAATTCGCTATTTTTACTGCAGGTAGATACTTCGGATACCTCAGATGCCCTAGATACAAGCAAACAGAGGCGTTTAGAGAGTCTAGTTCAAAGAATCCGCTATAGCTATCTCCCCAAAGACGGGGCTAGCTAGTCTGTGCAAAGCCATCTGTCAGGGTGTCTCACGGTAGGCTTGTCGGGGGAAAGGATTGGCAACCGTGAGATCGTGAGAAATGCCCGTAAATCGTGAGAGTTGAGAGGTCTGCAAATTGTTACAGGATAATGTCTGCACTCTGATAAGACAAGAGGCTTTCAGCGTGGGAGAACCTAGATGCCATATATAGGTTCATGAGATCACTCTGGACCGTGCACCTTGGTCTGAAGGTAGTACAGTAGACAATACCAGCTACAAAAGAGCACTAGTGTGCTTGCATGTAACTTAGGGTGCTTTCTTTTGCCTCTTCTGCTCTCCTGGAAGAGGCCAGAAGAGTCACGCGACATCTTCTGGTCGTTTCTTTTGCTTCCCCCCCCTTCTTCTAAAGTGTTAGAAGAGGCAGAAGAGAAGAGGTCTCGTGACTTGTGAGACATGCGCATTAATTAAAAACGCGCGTATCGATGGAGCCGTACGAGCGTCCTTCGCTTCCATTGCTTTGGAAACAAAGTGGTCTTCCAGCAATATCAAGTCCCACAACTACAGCTGCTGCTAATGGGTGTTCTCCAAGGACCCCCTTTGAGGCACCAGAAACGGAGACAACGGTTGTAGAAGTCGCCTCTTCAAGTAGAGATCCAATTTCTTTAGTGAAAACCTTATTTTGCTAATTAATTTCACAACTAGAGTACGTCTGGACGTGTAAACTATTAATGCGCATGCTCAGCTCTTCTAGGTCCTCTTCTGGTCATTTCTTTGGCTTGGCTCTTCTGATCAGACTGCGCATGATCGACCTCTTCTGTTCTCTTCTGACACCTCTATTCCAGAAGAGCAGAAGAGGCAAAAGAAATGCACCCTAGGCTGGGGGGGTTCGGTGGGTTCGGACGAACCGCCCGCTCAGCCATGAAAGTCCGCTTTCGATCCAATAAATTTGTATGCGCTCCTATTATGTCAAATTCTCTCTATTGTTTTCATGCAATCCCTACGTTTCTCGTCATTTCTATATAATATGTTTTTAATTGTAGTGTCTATATATCTAAAGAAAAGTACTCCATGGACGCAGCCGTATGATTGTTTGTTCCGTATCGTAAATACATGTGGTCGCAAACCGCTATCTTTTTTACTCCTACAGCGCGCGACCTTCTCTACTTCGAAAAGCAACTAGTGCCCTTGCGAGGCGGTGACTGGTTTCTTGTACTTTGCTTTGTGCTGGCGTTCGTCTGTAGGTCGTAACGTCACAAAATGTTTCTTCGTCTTGCGGCTCGCAAACTCTGCAATTTTGCGGTCCACCTTTAAATTAGCACGCAGCCTTTTCCCACTTTAAATAGCAACTGCGTGGTGTCGTTCGCAGGTCCCCTGTATCTATGCGTTGTTGTTCGTCTGTAGTTCGCAAAAGTTGGCACTGCAGCAGGAAAGAGACGACGAAGCTGCTGGCCGGCTTGAAGCACAGCACATGTGCCCGTCGACGGATTGCGAAAGCTTCTTCTAAATCGGGAATGTCGAAACAGCTGCAAGTGAATACATGGTCACCTAGACAGCCTGTCAGGGCTACATATTATCCGGTATTTTTTGTTTTCTCCGCCCAATAAACGAATTGTATGATGCCCCAATTATTTAAACGCGGGAAATTGTGTTAATTAACATAAGTTGCAAAGCCGAAGAATGGGCTAATCAGCCAGTAAATATATATAATTCGAAAGGCTAAAAAGTAAAATGTATGTGACGTCATTGGTCCATTTTGGTGTATTACGCACCGCCCACTTCTGAAGCCAGGCCTGGAAAGTGACAGTCAAGTCTTGACCAAGATCTTGAGAGTCTTCTTCACTTGTAAAACCAAAGCCACACGGCTGAAAGTCCTGTTATAACACGTGGCAATGACATCATGTGCAAGCCCCAATCAAATGACACATCAGGCTGTCATCTCATAACAAATAGAAGCTTTCTTTGCAAAATTGAGCCAATTTAATTAAACACCTCATTACGTGATCTAAAAACCCTATGATATAAACCCAATCAATGTTACAACCAAGAACTTTAGCAGTAACAGCATGCATGGACAGAATGCCAGACAGACTGACTGGCAAGAAATGCTCTTGAAGTGAACGCAAGAGCCAAGGATCTAGCTAACAACCTTCAATGAAAATTCGCCATGAAATATGTGCTGACATGTCAAAGGTACGAAAAGCATGATGGAATTGCCTCAGAGTTACAAAGTTAGACACTATTTTTCTTCTATCTAAGGGCAAAATCTAGCCTCGTCCCCAGACTCTCTCGAGCTAGTCTTGTCCGGTGCCAGTATATATATATATATATATATATATATTATACGAACCGTTCCTCCAAGTCTTGGCAGTGACCAGTTTGTACGCTTTGACAAAGGACTCCGGAGATCTTTGGGTGTTATAACCCACTCGTCTATCTCTGATTCGGCATTGCATCAGGCTACACTTCCGCTGCAAGTTGGTGGTTTTGGGCTAAAAGAAGCTGTACCAACCTCTTCTGCAGTCTCTCTTGGAAGCTATAACTTTTCTCGGAACCTTGTCAGCTTCTTCCTGGACAAGAATGCTTGTAATACAACTGACTTAGATGACATCACCAACAGTCCTTATGTCTGCATTCCAGGTGAGAACCACGCTAGGAACATATTGCCCAAGTATCTTGGAAGTGACACGATCCCACCCAATCTCACAAATGCTTCACAACGTCAAATCCAATCAAGAATTAATTCTCATCTGTTGTCAAATCTGAAAGAGGGTTTCAGTCTTCGGGATCAAGCACGTATTAATACCATCTCTACACCTCATGCAGGAGCGTAGTTAAGGGCAATCCCTAACCCAAAGCTCGGCCTGGCCATGCTCCGACATGAAGATATTTTAGCATATAGATACTGGCTTGGAATCTCTATCTTTCCGGACAGTCAACAAGCAGTAAGATGTTCATGAGGACATGTCATGGATTGTTTTGGTGACCATGTCCTTGGCTGTGGGCATGGACCTCTTCGCATAAAACGCCTTAATGCAATCAGCGAGGTTATCTGGCATGCACTGCTTGTTGATGACAGAGATTCCAAACGGGAACTAAAATGCGGAGGGGAAAGCAATAATCGACCTGGTGATGTGTTTCACCCAGATTTCCTGGAGGGCCGTCCCACATTCTTTGATGTGTCAGTGAGGAATTCTATGCAACCATCCTATGTCTCCAAGGCAGTCAAAAAACCAGGTGCCGCAGCAGAAGCTGGAGAAATAGAGAAAGACGAAAAGCATGACAGGGTGGTTACTCAAGCAGGTGGTCATTTCTACCCGCTCATTGTAGAAAATTTAGGACACAGGTCTCCCTCAAGTCTAGAGACGCTGAAGACCATAGCCTCAAAAGCTTCATCAATGAACAGCATACCTTTCTCTCAGACATACTCAAATTTGATGGAACAGTTGTCCGTGAGACTGTGGCAGTATAATGCCAAGCTATTATACAGTAGACTGAACCTGAACTGATGACTTGTGGGATTTTCCTGTTACTGTAATGTAGTTATGTTTAGGGACTGGGTGGGTAGGGTAGTTTGGGGTAGTCTGGGGCAGTTTGGGGTAGTTTGCATAGAAGAAGAATATATTTAATATAGTGTGTGTGTGTGTGTGTGTGTGTGTGTGTGTGTGTGTGTGTGTGTGTGTGTGTGTGTGTGTGTGTGTGTGTGTGTGTGTGTGTGTGTGTGGAATTGTCACGGGCACCGAACAAGATTAGCGTGAGAGAGTCTGCGGACGCGGCTAGCGCTGTAGAGCGCGGCCCCTTTCCTCGGACACCATCATATTCCGGACGTGAGTTCTCAGTTATCCGTTTTTGAACGCAGTCCCTACCACTTCATACATGTAGGTATCCAAGTTGTACTTGAGCACACCAAAAGAGAGCATTGTACCTCTTCTCTGCTTAGAGTGAGATTGAAAACTGTGCAGAGCCTTGCATACCCCGTTCATCGGACAAACGCATCGTTCACCGGACAGCAGCGTTTAAATGCATACACGGATCCTTCAGCCTAGTTACTATATCGCTAATCAACAACTCTTTACCTACAAATCCTGTTACCCTGCATGTCAGCCAAGATCTGTATGAGTTAGTCAAACGCCCGTGCTAATTTATGTGCTAATTTAACGGCCCCGATCATCGGAAACCCATTTTCTTGCCTTCCTACCTTCTCAGCAACAGCTCTAGGTTCTAAATGACTGCAGTTGATTAAATTCAGTTAGCTGAAACGCCGCAGAACGCAGAATGCTTGCCTAGAGTGCTTGACGGCAATTCTGAGTCATTTCTCATACAACCATGACGCCCCCACTAGTAGCCTCGTACCAGACCCTCTCACGCGTCGTGCCCGGTTCCCGTACAACGCGCGAGAGGGTCTGGTACGAGGCTACCCACTAGGACGTGTAAGAGATGTCGCTTGCACGAACTAGCCGTTCAATAAAGAAGACAACAACCGAAACCGATGAGAGGGCACGATTAAAGTGCTAGAACGCTCTTTTACCCTTTTTGCGAAGAAAGTCGATCTTTGCGTAGCGCGCGTTGACAAGGACTTAATTAACGTAATCTAATTCAACTTTTAGTACATAGCTAGGAGAAGGTTCTAGCTGCTCTGGTAGTAATACCTGTCACGTGCAGTACGTACGGGAAAGTGTCTGGAACCGAGGCTACTGCACACGTCCCAAGTAACAATTTAGGGGCCTTGAAAGGAAAGCACGGGCTGCTCCTGTGCGAGTTGGGAGAATGTGCTCACCGCAAAGCTCGAACATGGATGATGTGAATTGTCTGCTACATCCGGTGCATCAAGCCTGCGCAGGTGTGCTGCAAGACACTCAGGAGTTCAAATTCTTACGCTGGGAAGACTAGACAGTACCGGAGGGCTAGTAGATGCCAACAGAGTGAGCTTGTCAGCAGAGAACATTCAACGGTTTCCGCTACTAGCTGTTGCTGAGTCAAATAAAGGTCAAACGAATTGAGAGCCGTACAATATTTCCTTCCAACTCTCTCTTATGACATTATTACCTACAGACTGCTGCTGCAAAGAAAAAAACGACTGTCTGACGAAAGGGGCGTTACCTCGCCTCAATAAGCGTGCGCTATCTCTCCTCGAGAGTACTTAGCAAACGGAGACAGTGATAGTGTTGTTGTGTTAGCTAGTCACCTATAAACATATCTCAGGTGCGAAGTTGCAGAATTGCCTTTGCGTTTTCATGGAGGAGTTCGTGTCCGGTGAATGATGGTGGTGTCCAATGGACGGGTTCGCAGACAAGGATTACGTTTACCGTCCTAGCATAACCGTTTCAAGCCTTTGGAAGTCCCGCGTCTGGAATCACAGTCTTTACTATCCTTCTTACTGTGGGCTTTAACAAAGCTCAGTCTTACTTCGTTTACTTGTTGCACGGCTGTCCGATGATTGATGGTGTCCGATAACAGCGGCGTCGCTCTACTGTACAGATGTGTGAACTGTAGCTGTTCGTATTAGTTAAACAGGCATAGCCAGACTCTTTCCCGGTGCTAGTCTAACTGACCAGTACTGACGGTTGTTTGGTTCAGCTCCATATTCTTGTGTACAGTTACAGTATAGTACAGTACACGCGGCGGTAGGGTCTGGCATTGCGAGTACTAAGCAATTCTTGAGTTCCCGGATTGATTAGTTAAATAAACTTCCTGGAATTGCAACATTTTTTAAATTTCCATCGGTAGGTAAATTGGTACTTTATTACCATATCTAATAGATCTATTATAGACTAACCTCCCTACGTATGAGAACCATCAACTTGAGCCATCCTGTTCAGCTGTTAAATATCAACCTGTTCTCCTGCCGAGCACATTCCTATAGCATTGCATACATTAGCACAATGGACGAGTCGAAAGCCTGGTAAATGGCAGATCTCGACGAACAACAGCAACCGGACTCAGAAACGCAGACGTCGATGCACGACGAAGGCGGCGGAGAGGATGACGACGAGAAGCCCGTCCAGCATCGCGACCCTCTCGCCGTCGAGGAGCGAATGAGAGTCGACCGACGCAAGCTAGAGCGCATGCTACAAGGTAGAAACTCAAGTGCGTGTACGACGCGTCGAGGGCGTCACATCGTGTGTGTCTCGATTTTCTAGCTGGTGACGAATGCAGCGAGACTGCGGAGGCTTTCTTCGAACGAGTAAGTTTCTGTGTGCGCACTTGCTACAAGAGCTTTGAGTTCGCGCACGTTGATTGGCTGAGAGACGTGGGTCGGTAGTGAGTCATGTCTCTTTGTCTAGGTCATGCGGCAGACCGAGACGACCATTAACTGGCCGTCTAAACTCAAAATTGGAGCAAAATCTAAGAAAGGTGCGTTTGCGTCAGCGCTAATTCGGTTGTGTTTGGTTGTGGGAGTCCTTGGCGACATGCCTTGTGGTTGGCCGGGTATGCTAACGAGGAGACTGTTGGGTGTTGTAGGCAGCTGCATGCATCTAAGGAGTTAGTTATTATTTGCAATTATTAACATAGATAATTGTAATGGTTAAGGTGTTGTTTTGTGCAGATCCACACATCAAGGTCACTGGTAGGAGTGAAAATGTTCGGCAAGCAAAGGAAATGGTGACAGCAGTGCTGGACACCAAGGTACTGTACTAATGGGAGGATGACACCTTTTTTGAAATTTTACATTAATGTATTGAGTTGTTATAGAGTAATAGAGTTACTCTGAAGATGGATGTGTCTCATCTGGAGCATTCCCATGTTATTGGCAAGGGTGGTGTAAATATCAAACGAGGTGAGAATGGTCATTTAGTGTGTGAGGTGAGAGTGGGCTGATGGGTGTGATGCTATAGTTATGGAGGAAACGTCTTGCCATATTCATTTTCCGGACTCGAACAGAAGCAAACAGTTTGACAAAAGCAACCAGGTCGGTTAGATCAGTACAGTACAAATTGCTGTATATGTCAATGTTTTGGAATAAATTGGCCATAATTCTCTTCTTTGTGATTTAATGTATTTTGGTGCCAGGCGCGTAGCCAGCACTGCACACAAACCCTTTTGACCATAGTCAGTGTGCAAAATAGTCTTTGACTGACCACCGGACATCATGTCCTGTCAATTTAGATCTGCCGAACATTAGAAACGTCTGGTTGGATATTCCAATCTTGGCAAATACTACTTATTACTTACAATTTATCATATATATATATATATATATATATATATATATATATATATATATATACATGTATATATATATATATTCCTCATCAATACATTTTCTCTATTCTACTATAGTTTCCCAACCCCAACCCCAACACAACTATCTCAAATTACCCCAAAAATATCTTTCCTACTCTCAAATGCTAGTCTCTCTAAAACCATCTTAGAATAATAAAGCCAATGTTGGATGGACAACTGTTGATGGAGGTGTGAGGTGGCTTGGCTAACGGTCAGTTGGTTATGCAGTGCTGATCTCCATGCAATTGATTTCGAAACGTCAAGGCTGTGAGACAACCAAAGACCAAAAGTTTCAACCACAAAGGCTATATACATTCATGCTGGGTCCAATGGACATCTGCTTGGGAGTAAAGACTTTACACCACCTCCTCGAGGAGTGTAGCAATGACACGTTCAAGCAAACGTGTACACACACTGATCACACCACATCTTTTTCCAACATCTGAGTCCACCACATTGGATATACAAGCACAAGGAACAAAGTGGTCTGGGTGGAGGCATAGGTTTCCCCATTCAGATCTATTGCGGATGGTTACTGTAGTGGATTAATTCATGACAATTATCATGGGTTGCCGCAGTAATTCAAGGTTGGTACACGTCTCTATGTCCATGTACCCACACGTGTTCGTGTTGCCAAGCCAAATCTCTTGGAATACACTGCACAAACAGGTTGATAAAGGACACTTGCCACAGCAGCTAGCTCAAGGATGCCTGACCAAGTGCCAGGTTTCATGGCTCTAGATGACACTTTGATGTTGCATGCCTTTGATAAAAGAGTCCTAGGCATGCAATTAGTACAACCCACCTGACAAATTACTAAAAAAAGTTTGACTAAAAAGTGGCCATTGTTTGAGATAGCAATGAAGAGAGAGACAGACTTTCATTGCTTCGTTGACTCTGCCCCGCATGGCTACAAACCCATCCGCGTAAATTTCTGCATGCCCGCAGCCAGCCCCTCCTCCTTTTGACTTCCGTTGGCGTGTCCTACCCAGTGAGTTTCAGAATGTCATATTTGTCCGCATATGCGCCATACCTCTACAAGTGGAAACTGCAATTGTTCCAAGAACATGCACTACGCTACGCTGGTGGAAGTTTTTTAGTTCAAGGACTTCGTGCTATCCTATCAACCTTATCATCTTCAGGTTCTTAGAGCTCGTACAGAAAACATTACACGCAAGTATCTTTGAGTTTCCTGTCCTGCCGCGTTCACGGTGTACGGCCCGTGGCTGTCTGCTGCACTTTTGTTGCACAACTCGGAGCCCCAGCGTGTGTACAAAAGCGCCCACATCCAGGATTTGACAAAATAAACATTCAGCTACACAGTACAGTACACATACGACGTGTAGCTGTTTGCGTTTGTTTCGTGCACAAACTGTGGAAACTACGTTTGTTGACATGACACTGGGATGTGCGAGGATGTGGGTTGCTCATACGGAATTCCACACCTGCCGCTACGCCACCGGACTAAAAGTCCGGCGAAATCACGAATAGCCGGACAAATGCTTTGTTCAGTCGGTAAATGTCCGATGTCCGGCCGTTATTTCGCACACTGATAGTGATCACGATCGACTGCAGCAGGGGCATAGCAAAGGGTCGGGCTCTTTGGGCCATGGCTCAACCAGTTTTGGGAAAACGGACTTTCACAAGCAGGCGATTAGCGTAACTTCTGGTGTTAGGTATATAGATGATTAAATAAGTTATTTATTGATTTGGAGTATCTGTAGTATGAGGCTACTGTACTATAGCTACTGGAGTTACCGTAAATCGAAGTTACGTGCGAGTATGGATGGCCTCAAACTCTAGTCTTCCTCTGTTGCAGGACCTACTGCGCAAGTTTTTAGCGTGTTAAACCACGCCCTTTAGCGCCTTAGATCCGATCATTTCAAATGTGCTTGCTATGCCCTGTGCAGCACTGTCCACACTTGCAACTGGATCGCAATAAATCCAATCCACATCGGGAGGTGGATTCGATTCACATCGGATCGCAATTGGTTGAATCCAATTAGAAATAGTGGCCATTACCTTCATATACTATGAGGGTAGTTGGACATGTAACCCTTCTATGTGATTAATGACAGAAGTGTACACGTGTGGGTTCTTTGCTTGTGGAAAGCGTTGATACAGTGACGTAAGGTGAGCGAGAACGAAGTGAGTGAGAAGTCAATGCTTTACACAAGCAAAGAACCCACACATGTACACATCGGTCATCAGTCACGTGATACCAAGAAAGAGGCGGATGTATCATTTGCAAACGGGATAGCGATCTATTAGACATGTAAGTTGATCCTTTGCAAAATACTAATTGTGCAGTTAAAGTGACTTTTACCATAAGTGTGTGTGTGTGTGTGTGTGTGTGTGTGTGTGTGTGTGTGTGTGTGTGTCTGTGTCTGTGTCTGTGTCTGTGTCTGTGTGTGTGCATGTCATTTTTCAGTCAAATTATCTGTTAGTTCTTGAGGTTGGTAAACTTCGTGTGTGTCTGTGTCTGTGTCTGTGTCTGTGTCTGTGTTTGTGCGTGTCAGTCAAATTATCTGTTAGTGCTTGAGGTTGGTAAACTTTGTGTGTGCGTGCGTGTGTGTGTGTGTGTGTGTGCACGTGCACTCTCGAGTTTAACCTTTCTACACACCTGACTCTATTCCTTCTCATGGCCACATCATTTAGTGTGGAGTTTTTAAGGATTCATTGCTAGGTAGGTTAACGATCAGGTGCTCCAGGATCGTTAAGTAATAAGCAACAGTTGCTCTCAGTTTATCTGGGTGGAGCAAGTTAACAGTCAGTATATTTGCAATAGGATGACAGCATTGGTCTCATGAAACAAAAGCCACGTTCTAATTGTCTGGTGTGCCAGAAGTGCAGTAAGTGGGACTTGATGCTGTGAATTCTCTGATATTTCTGTTGCAATACCGGCAATTCAGCATGTTTATTGTTGTTTATTGTTGTATATTGTTGTTTATTGTCTTCACCTTTCATAGTCCCTCTAGCATGCAATAAGGATCGTGGTGTCATAAATTTACTAAGCAATCGTTCTGCAGTAAGTATTGATCCAATAATGCAACTGACTCGTTTGGTTATTACCTGTTGCCAGACGTCTTATCATTGTCACGAGTTACTGGAGTTTAAGTTCTAGGCACTTGCACATGCATAACTTGCAGTGTTCATTTGTTATACCATTTTCTACCACGTTTTAAGAACAGACGTATGTAGAGAGAAAGCATGGGAATTTAAAGTGTAACAGTGAGTGGCAGACATTGATTTCGTGGTGTTTAGGTTTCTATTGCTGGTCAGCCTCAAGGAGTTGAAGCTGCAAGAAGGCGTATTAGGGTATGTGAATATTGTGTGTATAACTGGCTGAGTATAGCCCCTTTTGTTACGACACGGACACACACACAAACGTGCGTGTGCACACACACACACACACACACACACACACACACACACACACACACACACACACACACACACACACAACCTGCAAGTTTTTGGAATTTACTGTTATTTTTGTATATAGGAGCTTCTTCCTTTGACATTAACATGTGAGCTACCGATCACTAGTCGTGGAATGCCAGATTCTAATGATGCTGCTGTCAAATTGATCGCTGACACATACCAAGTCAACATCACTTTTCGACCAGTCAGTTTAGACGTGTTTCATAGAGTTTATTGAGTTATATGCATTTCGCCTGTACACAGAGACCAAGGATGTATACGTTTGTGGTCATCGTGCGTGGATATGTAAGCAGCTCTTCTTCTGTCAAGGTTTGCTAATTTATTTTTGATGCTAACAGACTTCTATGCTGCAGTGTATACATGCATATGTTGTAGGAAGCGACTGCCCATGTTATTGAACAATTGTTTGGGGAGCCAGCTCACTCAGTAATGATAACTATCCAGATGGATATTGCACCTCAGCATCATTTATTTATGATTGGACGGAATGGACTGAATATCAAACACATTATGTCCCGTACCGGAGCAAAGTATTTTCAACATACAGTTGCGTTGTCCAATGCATGCGATATGTATTGATGCCATTACAGCATTCAGTTTCCCGATGTGGAGAGTGCACAGCGTAACAAAAGTACGGTGTTTATCACTGGTAACATTGACTCTGTTTGCCTCGCAAGAGAGCAGCTTATTGTAAGTATACATTAGTTCTATACATGTTGTTATGTTTACTATGATGGTACGTGTACTTTAGGGTTGTCTACCGTTGGTGCTCATGTTCGACCTGAAGGACGAGACTGGAGCCGTGATGAATGACATAGCTGGACTATCCCAGCTTATGGAGACGTTAGATGTTTTTATCAGTATTAAACCAAAGCCGAAACAATTGAGCAAGGTACAGTTGGTGGACATTGTATGACTTACGTATAGCGATGCAATGAAATGTTCGCTTACAGTCGGTGATTGTGAAAACGGTTGAGAGGAATTCTCATAATATGTATTATGCTCGTGTCTACTTACTGGAGAGAGATCCGTCGAGTAAGGCTGATAGCGACAGCCCCGTCGGAACGGCTCATTTCTCGTACCCTGTGGAGCATCTCGAAAAGACATTACCGGTATTTGCGCCAACAAGTTTTCTTTCCAGTGCCAGAGATATACAACTGCAAAGTCTGAGAAGTGAAGAAAGCAATTTGTCTGAGGCTGTCAGACAAGGGAGACGGATTCCTTCTGGTCTTGCTCATATCAATCAAGGAATGATGGTAATTACTACTTTCATTGAATGTTTTCTTAAACATTTTTTATATTTTTTAAACCATGTAGGACTTGTCATTGAGCACAGGGTCAACCTCTACACTTAGTTTGTCATCATCTGGCTTTGATTTATCTGACTCCTCACTCTCGCTGTCATCATCGGGTCATTCTTTGTCTGCTGATAGCCCAAGAAAACCACTAAGAACACAAGGGTCTCCTTACCATGGGCAATGGCCACCTACACATCTACCCAACATGGACCTTTTGCGACGAAGAGCTTTACTTCGAGATGTTGTAAACTGGCAAATGTTGTTTGTGGTAATATTTGTGACTCGTGATGTTGTCTAGGTGCAGGAATCGTCTATTGCAATGGTGCCTGGAGATACTGATTTGGGGGACAGTGGTTTGGGTCAAGAGCGCTGTTAGTTTGATATCATCTTTGATAGGTGGTCATTCAAAATTTCTTTCTGTTTCTTGTAGTGACTTCATCCAACTCGTGTGGTTCTACTACACGTCTTAACTCAAATCACAACAGTCCTGTTCGTCTCCCATTGACAAGTGCAAGTCCTTTGTGTGATGACGGTCTGCACGATTGTGGCAAGTGTAATTGTCGTATTGAGTATCTTGTGACGGTGTAGGCTTGGGATTTGTTCGTGAAAGGAATGACTGTTTCTCAAACGTTGTGGTTAGACTTACCGGTGTTATTGTAAGTATACTTTAGTTCTTGTAAGGTGTTTGCTGTTGTGGGTAGGGTTCACGAAACAGTGTGTCACCTGATGGCAGCCACCACTCTTTTTCCGATTCTCCCATTTTATCTCATATGTGTAAGATAAGCAAACAGTCTTGTTGCCTGCACTCATTCATTGCGCAGACACAATCATGCTCTGTACTCAGTGGTTCCACTCATAGCCCGTTCACACAAGCACTTGTATCCCAGCCAACGTGGTTCAGCATGTGTCAGCTTGCTTTGGAAGATTGTGTAAACGTGGGCCGAGCCAAGTCTAGCCATACTGATAAGGCCCACCTCAAAATGCCGCGCCAGCATGGTTTGGCTCAGCTCGCACTCGCATTCACCGTGTGAATGGTAACCAATCCAAACCACAGCCATATTGTAGTCTTGCGTAGCCGGACTCTCTCCCTTGTGCCATACTTGTGTAGCCAGACTTTCTCCCACTGTGTCATACTTTTGGTGATACAACAAATCTTCTCGACGTATTTCACCGTTTGATTGTTGTAATGCAATTGAGAAAAGACGGCAGCTTGTAGCAAATCCATGATCATGCTAAGGTAGTGCAAGCATTTCTAATGACACGTGACCATACGTAGCTAGCATGCATAGCAAGAGACACACGCTAAGTGAGCTACCTCGCTTTTCGGGACATTGTGTGAACAGGGTTTGGATCGGCTTTCTGGCATGAGCTGGCTTGGCTCAGCTCAGTTTCAAAAGGACTCATGTGAAAAGGCCGTCAGTCTTTGTTGAAAAGCCCATCATGAATATTTTGGAAGTAGGCATTAATTAAGTTTGTCACGAATAGGAGGAAAAGTTATGTTGTGCACACAGATAAAGGAAATCAATTCACACTCTGTCAAAGTATTAGAGTCGTATAGTGGTTATGAAAACTACTAACTAAGCATAGACTTTGTAAGTGGCTGTGTGTATGGCAAACAGTAACCGATAGGAAATAAGAAGATAATGTGAACGATTGCTATTTGCCCACTATCAGACACAAGTAACTGACAAAGGTGGGTCGTATTCTACTCTACATCACATCTGGTGCATTCACACTGCAATACAGAGCTACAGTAGAAATGTTGCCTTGTACACATATTTCCTCCATTTTATACCACATGGAAATAATGTCATTCATGGACGAAGGATACGTTTTGTCTGATTGCATTATGATAGCACACCTGGTCTATTGCAAGGCATAACAAATTCTTCTGCTTAATTAACCTGCTATGTAGTTGTTCTTTGTTATTAATCACATTCATGGTTTCTTGTAGATGAGCGAGCCTCGCCAGCACATCAGGTGAAATATGAAGTGACTGCAATGTGAGTAATTGCTGAACTTGCTGTATTTGAATAGAAGAGCCCGGGAATGGCAGCGTATCCTGACAAACACATGACTCTGGCGTAAGTGGTTTGCATCATATATCACAACTCGTTTTATGGGCTTCTCTTTGGGTAGTCGTTGTGATGCCATTGGGACCGAGCAACAAGGAGATTACGTATGATTTCACAAATACTGCTTTAGTGTTTGTTATACGTATTTGCTATATCATCGTGTTTGCCTTATAGGAAGGTGTTGACTATGAACGAAAAAGAAAGATGGCAAGTGAAGGTAACTCAGCATCAGAATGTGTTGCAGATTACCATAATACTCATTCTTGCTCGTAGCAATGAAAAAGCCAGTTATAACACAAGAAGTTCGGATTCCTACCGACATATGGAGTGGAATGGGATTCTCTCGATCCATGCCAGAATCCGCCATTCGTGAACAGCTTGTTAGTTTATACACCATCGTGTTTAGATGACTTGATGATGCCTTGCTTCATAGCGTCGTCTTGGGAAAACAATGAAGGAACCTAGTATGGCAACCGCATTTGAGGTTTCTCTTTCCGTGTTGTGTTTTCTATTAATACAAGTTAGCATGTTCTCTTTACATGTACAGGCACAAGAAGCACTTGATTTCCTCGAACAACAAGGACAATATGATGTGAGTTACACCATTATAACGGAAATGAGTTGTACTGACTTAGAGTGTTCTGTTGTTCGTAGCCGCTTGGAGTGAATCATGCTCGACGTAATTTGACTCGAGAATGTTAGAATGTGTTGCATTATGCATCCAGCTTTGCTGTATAATGGGATGTGTTTGCCGTAGTCGACTTTGGTCCTGTAGGAACGCCCGCTTCTGATGGACATGGGAGGAAAGCTTCGCTACGCATTGACGATGGTATACAGTGCAACAGTTCGCATCTGTCCGTGTCCATCTGATTTCTATTTGTAACTGTTCCTGTCTCACCTGTTTTTATATCGTGTCTGTGTCTGTGTCTGTGTTTTTGTGTGTCTCTGAGTCTGTGTGTGTGTTTTTGTGTGTCTCTGAGTCTGTGTCTTGAGTGTGTGTGTGTGTGTGTGTGTGTGTGTGTGTGTGTGTGTGTGTGTGTGTGTGTGTGTGTGCTTGCGTGCGTGCGTGTGTGCGTGCCTGTCTGTCTGTCTGTCTTGTCTGCACTTGTGCATGTGTGCATGTGTTCATTGCTATCCTACTATGATACGTTCTTTGCTGTTTAGACTTGGCTGAATTATTATGCAGGATAGGGTTATCCAAATATGCCACTTTGTTTCAAGACCAAGAGGTACATAGACTCCCATCATTCTCTCATTCAACGGTGACAAGCGTACATTTTAAAATAGGTAGATCTAAATACATTTCTAACTCTTGGAGACAGAGATCTCAAGGAACTGGGAGTGTCAACATTTGGTGCCCGAAAAAAGATGCTGTTAGCCATCGCAGGTATTCATATTGTTGTCATAACCTTACCAACTTGCTATTGTAGAACAGGTCAGGTTTCATAAAGCCGTATCCACACTAGACCAGAAATGGGTCGCGATCTGATCAGGATAGCAAGCATCCACACTGCACTTTGCTTATGGTATCTCCGCCTCTTTTTTTGTTAACACAAGACTGATGGCTGGTGTGTCTGTGTGGGTTCTTTGCTTGTGGAAAGCGTTAATACAGTGACGTAGGCAATTAGAAAATTGAGCAAGAGCAAAGAAGAGTGATGAGGGTTAGATGCTGCGACTACACTTGTAGCAAAGGTAACGTCCACTATTTTCATAATTGGATTCAACCGATTGCAATTGATGTGGATCAAGTTGCCAGTGTAGACAGACCTTAAATATGGCATTCTATTGGGGAGCGTATGGTAACATGTGGTATTATCCGTTTGGTATCTTTATCAATGTATTGGTCATCAGTGTTGATGATATTGCTGAGGCAGGTAGGCTGTTTAGTCTGTGAGCTAATGTACCATAGGCAAGTTGAGTGTCCAACTAGTCTTCCCCCTCCCAGGAGGAGAAAGACCAGCTGGAGACATCGCCACTCAAAGAAAGCCACCGGCTTTCTATTCTCCAATTAGGATCTTACACATTTGGTTAATGTTTGCATATCGAAGATAACTATTGGATAGCGATGCATGTCACTATTGGCTCTCTGCTACTGTAATTTGTAACTGAATAGTCAGTCCGTCATGCCGTCTGATATCACATTTCTTTACTGTGTGAACTGTACCTGCATGTCATCTTCTTACTTCTTCCTTTTTTACTTCAATTAATAGTCAGCGCATGCAAAACAATTTCTAGTCGCTGACAGTGTCGTATGTTGCATGCATCGAACGAGTACACTGCAGACCATCTGCAAAGTGTGGTATTTGCACTCAAAGCACGGTGACGTGCAAAGCTATGATTTGTGCAGGTTGTGGGCGACCTTTGCTGACCTCTGTGGTAAGCTTTGAGTCTGGCGATCTTAGAACAAGAGACACGGAATGAGAACTGGAAATAGTCGACCTGTTGTCTGTAGACTTGGATGGCACATGCGGAAACTACTGGCACTTGCGTCAGAGCGAAATTGCGTTAGCAAAGCCAATAGCGACATGCAAACAAGCAAATGTTGAGCGGCACTCTGATTGGAGGATAGAGTCGGCGGTTTGTTTGAGTGGCGAATGTCTCCATCCAGTCTTTCTCCTAGAGAGACGATCGACTGGACACTTGAGCCTAACCATAGCATCATACGCCATAGGGGTGTTCATGCCTTAGTACAGTGCACCAAATCAACCTCGCTAGCTGCAACGTTGTATCAGACTAGTTTCAGTATAAAGTGTGGCGCTAGTGATTGGTGAAATAAAGAGGGTGCAAACGTTCCTCAGAGTTTGCACTGTTTTCAAATATCATCCAACTGATGGTGTATGCCTATATATGCAGTCATAGACGTATGTAGCATGGTTGTGCTTTGAATGTTGTTTTTTTTCTCATACTATTGGATGTGATGATATTACAATTATCATTGTTAGATATTCAAGGACAGCCACTTGGTTCACAATTCCAAGATACATCACGAAGAGTAGAAGACGCTCACCATGCTGGTTGGAGGAAATATCCTTACAGCCATGCAATTGGTTCGCGGCGAGATATGATGAGTATGAGTGGTCGCTGGTAACCACCATTTATTGACCAATTTTACTGAATCGGTTCAGTTTTATGTCCCTTTTTTTATCAGACTGTAAAATTGTATCTGTTGGTGAATGACTTTCCTTGATTTCGATAGTCTTTGACACAGCTATGTAGGAGGTTCTCAGAGCTGTACATTTTTGTATCTTGTAGTAGCTTTTGTATCATTCAGATGTTATCATGAGTTGTTGTGAGTACATTGTTTTCACGTGAACTGGAACCTTAGTACACCACAATGTCGACGGAGTCGAAGCAGGGCAGGTACCCCGACAATAAATTTGGAAATAGAAATGTAACATTCGAAAAACTTTGGGATATGACATTAACAGTGTGTGAAATAGCCATTGACTGGCTACCGAACATAATGTCCTGATAATTTGAAATTTTGCCGAACATTAAGAACGTCTGGTCACTTTCCAATAGCTATAGTATAGCCAGTCAGTTTCAGAAACACCATCCTATTGTCTGCCTAGGCGCCACACTTGTAGATGTCAAACATGCAGTCGTTCCAAGAACACTCCGCTATGCTAATGGAACTAGGCAATCTACATACAGTAGTTCAGTAACTTTTGTGCAATCTTGTCAATGAAATCGCCTTCAGGTTCCTACAGTTGCAACTGTGATAGAATAGATGTTGCTCACACATATTGCTGAGTTTCTAACCTACTGTGTGCGATAGACACAGTTTGACTCACATGTATGGTGCATGGCTGCCAGAGAATATACAGCTCTGTTGGGTACAGAATCTTCAGAGCCCCAGTGTGTGTTGTTGATATGTGGGCACGCACATACGGGATGTGATACCCGACGCTTTGCCACGGGGGGAGGGGGGATACACGTATGACGCATGGCTGTGTGCGTAGCCGACCTCCAGATATAGCTTTTGTTGCCATGACACTAGTCTTGTGCAGCCAGCCCCTCCCCCTTTTGACTTCAGTTGGCGGGGAGAGGGTCTGGTAAGGTTCTTTTGATGTCTTGGTTCTGCCTACCCCTGCATTCCATGAGGCATAAAGACATAACGATGATCTGTTAATTGAGATAAGCGAGCAACTGATGAGAAACCATCTGGTAATTAGTATCCGCATGTACAGCAAAGTTTCACTTCTGATTCCGCTGCAGGTGCTGCTGGACTTTGTTCTTGGTTTTGGTGAGTTCATTTGCTCTCACAGGCTGCATTGCTGCCTGTTTACTTTGACTACTGGCATACAGTACGAAGAATATCATCGTCACCTGCGACATAGAGGGAAACCAACAGCATTCAACAACTAGAGTGTGCGTAACAATGAAGAAATTTCACCTACGAAAATTTGAAGTGCATGATCACGCAATTTCCATACGTAACAGTACAGAAGCCAATGAAGTGTGCTACGAGAGAGGTGGAAACAGCTAGAAGCTGCTCGTCTTGTTGCTAGATCTAACGCTGCAGCTGTATGGCGTCCAGATGAGCCTCTATGCAATTTCCGAAGAACAACTCACCTGCCACTGTTGTCGTAAAAGAAGACAACCTGCATGCTTCTCTTACCATGCGTATAGCAGGCAGCCACGCAACCTGTGAGAGCAAATGAACTCGCCAAGAACAAGAGCAAAGTCCAGCAGCAGAAACAGAAGCGAAAACTTTGCTGTACAAGCGGATACTAATTACCAGATGCGTTCCCATCAGTTGCTCACTTATCTCAATTAACAGATCGTAGTTATGTCTTTATGCCCCATGGAATGCAGGGGTCGGCAGAACCAAGACCTCAAAGGAACCTTACCGGACCGGACCCTCTCCCCACCAACGGAAGTCAAAAAGGGGGAGGGGCTGGCTGTGCGAGACTAACATGACACTGGGATGTGGGTTGCACCTCTGGGTTGCACCAGAACCATACATCTTTCTAGACTCTCTGCGTTGTGCATATGGGCTTCAACACCTGATGCTATGCCACCAGACCAAAAATTCCAGAGAGTGGCTGGACAAATGCTTCATTTGGCCGGTAAATGTCGGATGTCCGGCCATTATTTCGCACTCTGTGATAATAAGCAGCAACACTCAGGTCCATACATGGAGCCCTTGTGTACAAAATTGATATAACTTGGTATCATTGATTGACTATGAATACGTGTGGTAACATGTAGTCGATCATTTCGACAATACTTCATGCTCTTAACCCTTGCAAAATAGCTAGTGACTAAACGTCTCGTGCGCAGACAATGGCTTGGCTACATACTTGCTAGTTTCTCCACAGTCCTGAGGTATGACTGCTCGGTTATCTCATATAGTGTATTAAGTTTCTGGTGTCTCTCCTCCAAACCTGTGCTTGCAATGGTTGCCGCAAGTTCATCTGGGTTTAGAACACGCTCCAATTTCTTCAGATCGGATTGTTCTTTCTGAATAAGCAAAATGACTCACATCACAGGCAGTTCATCTGACAACAAGGAGGACTCAAACTCACCTGAAACGGCTTATTCAAGCGTCTCTTGACAGCGAGCCTGTAATCCTTGTATTCGACTGGATTACTTCGATCAGTCGCTCTCAGACGTAGAATTTCATATACTTTACGAGCCTGTTGCTATGGGTAACAGGTAGCAATGTACCTTAGGGATGGCGGACAGAATATGAATTCATCTCACCTTGTTGATTTTCAGTTGTTTTTGGGCTTGCAATGCCATCTCTTGTGAAAAACCGGATTTCATTGCAGACGGTTGAAATGACGACAACCGAGAGCAGTTACCAGCGTCTACATAGTCTCGTAATCCAGTAAACTCATCTGATGGGTCTTCAACTAATATTAAACACATGAAAAGAGTGCTGCCGTTTTTCGAGCTCATTGGGCATAACAACTCACCTGTGATATCGAGCACTCGTTGATCACCAACATACTGATTGTAGATGATTTGCAGAAGTTGAGCTGCAAAACATTAGACAACAGCAGTTATGATGATCACGTTTGTACACATCTTCAGGATCAATACAACGAGGCTCAGTAAGTGCAGCATATGCACAACTCAAGCACTCGACTTTTTCACACCTAACGACTCATGCATGCAGGAAAGCCATCTTTCATGTGCTAGAGCAGTCAGCCTATAGTGAAATGTGATCGCAAGTATATGATGACAGTACCTCACAGCGACCGTGTAAGTATCACTATTGCTAGTGGGGTAACAACTAATACACATAGATCACCTCCATGTCCTCGCCTCTGAAACGTCGGTAATATCAGAAACTGGCTACATTGACAAGAAATGATTCCAGTATGTGTTCAGTAGAAACGTTTTGGGGAACTCGTCTGACCTGATTCTCGGTCGAGTCTTGTCTGGAAAGGCATAGTACTTGTAAACAGTCGCATATCCCACAATACAATACATAGGTTGTCCATCTACTGTCTTTCTTTCAAACCTAGATACAAGTCAACTTGTATACACTACAATACATACAGATATTGTGTACAGAGTATACAATACAATACTATACAATACACTACATACAGCCAGCTATTGTATACTCTGTATACAATACAATACAATACATACAGATATTGTATACAGAGTATTCAATACAGTACATACAGATATTGTGTACAGCATATACAATGCAATACATACAGATATTGTATACAGAGTATACACTACAATACATACAGATATTGTATACACAGTGTACAATACAATACATACAGATATTGTATACACAGTATACAATACAATACATACAGATATTGTGTACAGCATATACAATACAATACATACAGATATTGTATACAGAGTATACAATACAATACATAATATACAACAAATTGATAAACAATAGATTAGTCCCACATTCTCGGCAATGCCAATAATTAGATCCCTGAATTGCATTCCATTTCATCTTACATGTTGCTATCCTTACTATTTATTTTATCATTGACAATATTTACTTACAGAAAGTAGAATTGCCAGTTTTCGTCATCAACATCTACCAAAATGAACACATATTATGATCGCAATACAACAAGCCACTCGAAATATAACGATTGAGAGGAGATGATTCTCACCAAGTTTAACAACGGAACCAAATGGAATCACAAATTCGACGAAAACTAAAATGTTGGTTGCTTGTTTATTCACGTAGTGTTTACAAGTTGGATGGCCATTATTCTAGTCTGATAAACAGAATTATGCCTGTGACAGCAATACGTGCAAACGATGCACTTTGCTGTACAAGAGTTCGTATTGTTTTTAAACATAGGTCTAGTAAACTTGACAGAGAATCGTCTATCTCGTGTAGGTAACTAAGTAATCTTCTTTACCAATAAATGACGCAGCATCAATAAACCACAGTATGAACGTCTGCAGTCTAGCATGGTAATCTCTGAGTCCTGGTGTGAGTATGTCACCCTACAACAACAAACATGCTCAACAACTAGTTTTCTCAACATACAACACTATGAAATCTATAGTGATGTGTGAAGCTGTGTAGAGCCCATTAATTAAATTAGGAAAAAAGGTTTGTCTGAGGCATAATAAATTAGATATTATTATTACACCATTTCAACTTTTCTATTGTTTTAATTAACCAATAAAGACTAGCTCGCAGTAAAAGATACAGCAAACACAGGAACACTATAAGAACACCATCTGGAAAGCATCAGCATGTCAAGCTTGGCAAGGGACTGTGATGCCACAGCTGCATGGGACCAGAGGCTGGCCTTGGGCACCAAGCAAGCAAAGATTTGGCACCAAGGCTTGAAGCCATTCAAGCAGATAATGACGTCATGATTGTGACTGAAGAGCGGCCAATCACGTGTCAGTGTGCCTGCCTACCTGTCTCTGCATGCATGCATGCATGTATGTATGTATATCATATCTATGTACTATGTAGGTATAGGTAGGTAGCCTCAAACCAGTCTCATGCAGGTGTGTCCGTCATTTCCGTTGGGCACCAGGATGTGTTCCTGGTGCCACACCAAGGC